>NC_140491.1:84329002-84859002 GCF_964271855.1 Acomys minous
TTGGTTTTGTTACAATGTATATACATACAATGAATGGGTTATTGATGGTATTTCCTAGTGTACAGCCAACTTTCTGTTATACATATAATTTTTGTATAATGGCATATTTAAATGGCTCTTGATTCTATTCAATAGAGTGGAAACTGAAGAAACAGTGTATTCATTACACAAAGAAACCAAGGTTTTTTACAAGAGGACTTTTGCTCCTGTATTGAGAACCCCAAATTTAGAAGCTGTTCTTTCAGTCTAGTTCTTGTACTAAAAGATACATCTCAAGCAAATCTTAACTTGCCCAGAAGTATGAAATAGATACACTATGAATGACAAGATTTATATACAAATAATAAATATTTAATCTGTAAATGACCAATTAGTTCATCACTCTTTATGCAGCATTATAGGGCAATCTGTACACAGGAGAATGATCGGGAGTTAGTATACTAGTATGAGGCATGCATATCATCAGATATACTGTATACAATTATATTTATGAGTCTTGCCTGATCTTGGAAAAATATGTATTGCCATCCTTCTCTGGAGTAGTCAGGGAGAGACAGCATAGGTGTGAGGTACATGGTCTGCCTTCACATTTGCTTCATCTTATAGCTCTCTGACTCTTCTGTGTGCTTAGCACTTCATTGCTTGACATCTTAATGACCTCTTATAACCACTTTCCCAATGCTATACATGGTAGCAGGTACAGACTAATACTTTTCTGGTATTATATGAGGTGAGGCTTTTATTTAAAGGCAGAATTCTTCAGATAAAAGGTTGAACAAAAGTTTGTTTGATCTCAAAGAAAGATTTTATAAAACTTTCCTCAGGTGTAACACTTGAGATGGAACAAGTACAGTGATTTTTAGTACCCAAACTCTTAATTCTGTCGTCTGAGCACAATTATGATTAAAGTTAGAAAAAAAAAGTTCTGTGGTACCTAGCAATTTCACAGAGCCAATGTATAAGTTGTATGTGGCAGGAGGCTTATCATGAGGCTTGCATATCAAGTTCTAGATTCAAGATTATTGTGTTTGAAATTTCCAATAACTTATATTGTACTTTAAATTATACAACTGCTCCTTGCCCCTCTCTTACATTTTGCCTCTTCTTTATGAGTCTTATGGTTGCCTTCAAAGACAGATGTTCTCCATTTAAACTTTAGTTCTAATTTTGAAACTAATGATGCCATACACCTACGAAGGGGGGTGGAATGCTATGCATAGTATCTAATTGAGTGCCCAACAGATCAGAGAAAATGTATTCAAAATACATTGTGAACAACGAAAGGCAATAGCCTGGACTCTCATTGCAGATAGGGTTATGGCTGCGGAGTTCAGATGATAATCTCAAAATCTGAGCATACTCTTTCCAGATCGCTGAGCTCTTTTCTTCTGCTTTTCTGAAGTTAATATCCCTTTACTGTGTACCTGATTATGAAATTCACACCTTTCTCTCTTCTACTGAGAAATCACATACAGATGGACAGGACTTCGAGAAGAGTGTTCTGGTCCTGTTTCCTTGCTATTTCTTACCAATGCCTGAAGGCTGCAGGCTGCATGTGGGAAAAGACTGGAAGTGACAGAAGGCTCCTGGACATCTTGTGTTTGGTCAACTGGACAGGCAAACTCACCTCCTTCCTGTGTCCACCTCAGTTCCCTACCATAAATCTTACAAAAAGTCCTGACTATTGCCTGGACAGCACAGTAGACTTGACCCTAGTGGGACTGTGAGTGTGTGAGTATGGGAAAGCTGGCTCCACAAATTGTCTGCCAAGCATTGGCATGGCCAGGGAGACATGTCTTTTGCCTGCCCAACTGCTCAACACTTATGGCAGGCAGACGAGCTAGCTCCAAGGGCATAAGAGCAGGAGATCTGTCCCTGTCTTGCACTGGCTATAATACTTGGGAGAGTGGGCCCTGCATCTCCCCTGGGCAACACATTAGAGCTAGCTGTGCTGTCATAGGCATGTGTAAGCCAGCCCCCAAAGGCATGATAGCAGGTATGCTAGCTCTGACTCTTATAGGTTGTGACAGGAGTTAGGCAACGCAGTGCTGGGAAGCTCACCCTAGTGGTATTCATGAGGGAGAGATAGAGTACTGAGAGACCACCCAGGCTCAGATCCAGGGCCTTGAGGTGGCCCATCCAACATTTACCCCATCGATGAACTGCTGGAGGGAGTGAAGAGGCCAGTCCTAGAGATCCAAAGCTGCAAGTCTTCATGACACAATACAACAACAGTGTATCTGAGAAAAGTACCAATGAGGATTCAGTATGGTTAATGGTAGCAGAATTCAGAGGCCTTGAACCAGACCAATGAGTCATCACAATGAACATTTACAAGCAAAGAAGTGTAGACAAAAGGATATACTGTGGGACACATTGTGACACACTACAGCTTCCACAAAGATTTTTTCTGGGTGGGGGGAGCATGCAAAGGCAGATGGTGGGAAAAAGGAGATGGGGAGATAAGTGGGATGGAATTAATGATGTGAATGAAATTCATGAAGAAACAATAAGTAATTTTAAAAAGAGTCAAGACTAGTACCTTGCTTATGCTTTATGTGTAGGGACCCGATCCTGTTATAGATTAACTATCTCCTCTCCATCTTTAGTTCCCACCTGTGCATCTGTATTCAATGTCTCTCCAAAACTCACCCTCTGTGGTCCTTGGATATCATTCTTCAAAAACTCAAAACACAAACACAAACACTGGCATATGGTGGCTCTGGTAGTTTTTCAGTTTGGAGGGCCCTAACTCTCTGATCTAAGTTTACCAAGACCTAAGAAAGGATCCATCAAACTCAGACTCCAAATTTTCTTTTATCACTGCCACTGTTGACAGCATTGTGAATGGACTCATTTTTTTTCTCCTTTATTAATTTATTCTTGTTACATCTCAATGGTTATCCCATCCCTTGTATCCTCCCATTCTTCCCTCCCTCCCATTTTCCCCTTATTCCCCTCCCCTATGACTGTTCCTGAGGGGGATTACCTCCCCCTGTATATGTTCATAGGGTATCAAGTCTCTTCTTGGTAACCTGCTGTCCTTCCTCTGAGTGCCACCAGGTCTCCCCCTCCAGGGGACATGGTCAAAGGTGAGGCACCAGAGTATGTGAGAAAGTACTATCCCACTCTCCACTCTACTGTGGAGAGTGTTCTATCCATTGGCTAGATCTGGGTAGGGGTTTAAGGTTTACCGCCTGTATTGTCCTTGGCTGGTGCCTTAGTTTGAGCGGGACCCCTGGGCCCAAATCTGCCTATCATAATGTTCTACTTGTAGGTTTCTAGGACCCTCTGGATCCTTCTACTTTGCCATTCTCCCATGCTTCTCTCATCTAGAGTCCCAATAGAATGTCCTCCCCTCTGACTCAGTTTCCTGGTAAGTGAAGGCTTTCTGCAAGCTGAACAGGTTGAGATTATTGCTCATCAGAGAGATGGAGAATCACACTGTACCTCAGCAGTAGGATGTAAAGCAGGGCCCTTAAGATTTAGGATTGTGTTGGGTGTTTTGATGGAGGGTTTAAGGAAGTAGAACCTTTTTGCTTTTTGTGATGAAGCAGGAGTGACTGTATGATGTTATCTTCATAAATATTACCCTATCACTTGGTGACACAGGCGCGCAGGGTGCCCTGGGGAGACTGGCTGACAGAAGGCCCTGCTTGTCACTCCTTTAGGGCGCAGCAGCTAAAGAAGGACGCAGCACCGGGTGAAGGAGAGGCAGACACTGGCGACCATGCTGCCCTCCTCAGGAGAAGTTCTAAATACCCATAATCGTTACTTCTCTCGAGCCCAGCCCAGTGGCTGGAGGCTCGGGTAGAGGCAGACCGGCCCGCACGTCCCCGAATGGACTCATTTTATTGTCTTATTTTTCAGGCAGTTTGTTGTCCGTGTTTAGAAATGCCACTGATTTTTGTATGATGATTTTGATTTTTTTCATTTTTATTTTTTATTTATTTTTTATTAATTTATTCTTGTTACATCTCAATGGTTATCCCATTCCTTGTATCCTCCCATTCCTCCCTCCTTCCCATTTTCCCTTACTCCCCTCCCCTGTGACTGTGCCTGAGGGGGACTTCTTCCCCCTTTATATGCTCATAGGGTATCAAGTCTCTTCTTGGTAGTCTCCTATCCTTCCTATTGGGATTTTGAATTTTTTTAATTTACTGAATTAAGTTATAACTGCACTTTATTGGGGTTTTCTGGATTTTGGTGTAAGAGATTCTCCCACTAAGGACAACTTAAGTAATTTCAAAGTTTGATATTTATTTATTTATTTACCTAACGTCTCACTTAAGGGTACCCTAAGCCATTTGAAAAAAGGAGCATTTAGAGTAGACTTTGTCTTTATTTTATTTCCAACATAATGTTTTTATTGATTATTTGGGAATTTCATACCAATCACACTTACTTCCTGTTCCTCCCAAATCCACCTTCCCACCATTGTGATTCCCCCAACCCCCCAAAAAAACCTCATGAGGTACAATTTGTGTTGAGGGAAAAGTTTAAACCTCTAACTGTTTAAGGAGACTTAGAAAAAAAAACGTTTAAAGGCATAATTCTGCAATTTGATCTTGAACAATTTTTATTTGATTAGTGGTTAGATTTTAAGATCGTAAGCTTCCATTGGCCTTAGCTTCACTGTGGTTGCCTGGCCAGCTCTCCAGTAAACTCTGCCCACAAGCACTCGCTGTCAGTAGCTGTAGGATAATATGTAGAATACTGACTTTGTTGAAATGTCAGACAATAAATTATCAGAACATTAAGTGGGAAGACAAGGAACAGCTGAAGTAGAACAAATGTTCCCGGGACCCCACCATCACCACAAAACTGAACTCACAGTCACCGAAAGCAACAGTGCTGTGGCAAGGTACATATGGCAGCTGAGATTAGTTATTATGAAGCAATACAGTCTTGGAATGACTATTATTTACAAGAGACACCAAAGGAAGGCAGACAGTTTTTGCCAGTTCTATCTGAAAATACCTATAGGTGTGCACAAATGGGCTTTATGCAGGAAATCTGGGTAACTGATTTTAACATGGCTAATGTCCCATGTTCCACCAAGAATGACAAACTGACAGAACACGTTTGGGGTCAGCAGCAGTAAACTATCACTAGCCCAGTCCTTCCTGTCTCTCTCTCCCCCTCTGTGCCTCACTCTTTCTATCCTCCACATAGAACATTATGTAGGCAGTGTGCTGGAACTTAGGAAATCCAGTTAACAGGCTGAAACCAACTTACAGGTAAACAAGTTTGGAACTGTTTTTATGAAAAAACACCAATAAAAGTTTGTGATTTAAAAAAAATATTTACTTTCCACTAATTTCATTTTCTCCCTACCTCATGAAGTTTTTATGCTTTCATATTTGTAAAAGACTAAATATTACATTAATTATAATGATAACATTTAGAAAGAAAATGTGTCGATTTAAATAAATAGTGACTCTGAACTCTTCTGGTACAAATAGTCACGCTGGAAAGGGAAAGGGCCAGATTCCTTTCCTTCTCTCTTATACTATTATGTTACGTTCAATTTGTGATTGCTTTTATGATACAATTATAAGTATCCTACTTAAACCATATTTTGTAATATCTTCCTCCCGTAGAATTTTCTCGAATGCTTGGAGTGTGTATAATTCTTCAGTCAGTAGCAATACCAAATGCATGGTGCTGAGCAATATTCACCCTGTTTATACCTAGCACAAAATTGTATTCGCAGTCGGTGCTTGATGAGTATTTAATAACAAATGAATGTCAAAGAGGATGAGAAACTAACGTTCGAGCAGAAAGAGATGGAGGCTTTGTGTCAGACAAGAATCAAATCTGATCAATTCTCAATTGATTTTTCCATAATAACTGTGAAGCCACTTTTGTATAACGCTCCATGCTATGCCAACAGCATGGTGACTGAGTCATAGTTTATTACAAATCTGACACATGTCATTCCTCCTCTTTTTACAGACTAAAAATGTCTTCACCTCCAACAAATCAGAATTAGAAAAGAAAACTCCCTGGAGATGGAATAAAATAATTCCTTACTATCATGTGTCTATAAATCTATTGTTTCTTCAGAAAATGTCAGCTTTAGGTATAATAGAAGCTTTTAATTATATATTAGAAGACTGCTTCTTGCTAGTATTTCAGTCAATAAGCATTTTCATATTTCTTATATTTTATAAATGATGTTTTAAGCAAATTATGATTGTTAGTATCAAAAATGTCAACTTCCTGATATTATAGTCTCAACTTCACAAACTAAGAAACTTTCATAAAATGTAAATGATATTGTAAAAAATTCCCTAAGTATCATGTTTAGTGATTTTTGGTTGGGAAAGCACAGGAAGATCAATACATTCAAAGGGCAACATAACCAAAACAAGCAGACATATTTATTTAAAAATCAAAATAATATTTAATATACACAATATATCATCTAAAATTGAATGTCAAAAAGAGCAATTTTGCAGACTCATTATGTCATCTTCTGATAGAAGAAAGTTAAAAGACATCTGGTTTTTTTTTATTTAAATAATTTTTTCAGATTACATCTCCTTTGTTTGTTATCCTCTCACTTGTATCTTCCCGTTTCCCCTCCTTCCATCGTATTCCCCTCCCCTAGGTCTATGACAGAAAGGGACCTCCTCCCCCACCATATGATCACAGCCTATCAGGTCTTATCCTGGTAGTCTGCTTACCCTTCCTCTGAGTGCCACTAGGCCTCCCCACCAAGGGGAAGTCGTCAAACAGGGAGCACCAGAGTTCACGTCAGTGTCAGTTCCCACTCTCCACACAACTATGGAGAATGCTGTTGGGGAACGATAAGCCATATGACCAATGTTCAGCCATCTTGTCCAAGACTGCACCTTTAAGTCTCTGTCTTTCCCAGAGCTTACCTTTCACCAGAAACTAGTTGACCCTGTTGTGAGTCAGCAGCTAAAGACAGATAGGGATGGAGCAACCCTGTTTTGAGTCAACAGTTAGACTAAAGACAGATAGGGATGGAGCGACCCTGTTGTGAGTCAACAGTTAGACTAAAGCTAGATGAAGGCAAAGCAAGATGCCCTGTGTGGCAGGACATTATGACCCTGCCTGGAATTCCCTATGTTTTGAGAAAAGACTGCAGCTGGGTTGCTATAGCAATATGCTTCCCTGCATTCTGAATTATAAAAGCTGCTACCTGACTGATAAAGTTGAGAGTTTGATCAATCAGACTTGCTCTCCTTCCTTGTGTCTTGCATTTCTCAACAGGGGACCTCCCTCCCGAGTTTTAGTTGAACCCCGCAGGTTGGGGCAGAATGCATTTTCCATTGGCTAGATACGAATGGGGGTTCTAGGTTTACCATACGCATTGCCCTTGGTGGGTTTGGACAGACCCCCCCCCCCGGGTCCAGATTCACCAATCTTGATGTTCCCCTTGTAGTCTTCTAGGACCCTCTCGGTCCTTCTATTTCCCCACTCTCCAATACCTCTCTCACCTAGAGTCCCAATAGGAGTTCCCAACATCTAAACCAATTTCCTGCTAAGTGAAGACTTTCAAGGGACATCCCTGTTGGGCTAGTGTCCAATTATAAGTGATTATATATCATGTGTATCTTTCTGGGTCTGTGTTAACTCACTCAGGATGATCATTTCTACTTCCATCCATTTGCCAGCAAATTTGAAGATTTCCTTGTTTTCAATAGCTGAGCAGTACTCCATAGTGTAAATATAGCAGAGTTTCCTTATCTATTCTTCAACTGCAGAACATCTAACTTGTTTCCAGGTTCTGGCTATTACAAATAAGTCTACAATGAACATGGCTGAGCATACTGAACCACACAACAAGGGAAATATATTTTTAACACAAGAGTTAATGTTAGCATGACCAAAACCAAGTTCACCAGATGCTTTTATATGTTGACACCAGCCAGAAGCTTTCTTTGCATTTTGGATGTTTACTCTCCAAAACAAAGTCAGACCTGGTTTTGCTCTGTATTATTCTTCCTCGCCTCTGTATGTTTTAGTTTTTAGTACCTAGAAACACTGAAACATTTAGTGTCAAAGGAACTTCTAGATCTAATTTGATTTTTGATTTGAAGTAAAACATAAAGATGTTATTCTATCCCTTCCACATGTTCATGCCATGAATAAAGTAATAAGAAACCAAATACAAAAACCTAAATTCTTGGTGAAAGTTAGAAATTAAAATATGGCCGTAGATTTATTTCTCTAGATAGAAATAACTACTGTGTTGAAAGTAGTAATTCAAATGAGCTCACCACTCAAATAGAAAAGTATCAAAACACAAAAACTGAAAATTACCTACTGAGAAAGTCTAAATACCCTTGAACTTGAAGACTGGCAGATTACAAAGGGCTTCTCTCAACAAAACACGGTTCTTAACTTCATCAACTGCAAGTGACCAAGCGCAGTGCTTTCTTTCTCCTTTGTTCTGACAAGATACCTGAGAAGAAGCAACTAAGTGAAGGAAATGCTTGTTTTGGTTCTATTTGATGGAGAAGGCATGGTGGCAGGAGAAGGTAACAGATGGTCACATTGTAGAAGCAGTCAGGAAGCAGAGAGAAATGAATAATGGAGCTTAGCTTGCTTTAATTTTTTTTCTTCTCAATTCAGAAGGCTCACTCATAGAACGGTGCTGGTGCTGCCCACTCTGTCTCCTAAGTGCCTCTAGATACTATCCAGTTGGAAATTAATAATAACCATCATACTGAGCCTTAAGCAATAAATCATGGTGGTAATATAAGATTCTAAGAACTTAAAAATATTTAACATCCATGATCATTTCAGATAGAGTCTGGCAAATAGCCTAGGAGTTTGAATAACATTGTGAGTCAGTTTCTAAATGCAACTTCCTAAAAGGGCTCAAACCCATAGGCCTAGTCAAGTGATCAGAGAACAGAGGCAAATGTTATATTAAAGGGCATGCCCTTATCTTTAAATCCAGGGATAGGTTTTGGCACAGAAACAGGCACACATTTACTGTACATTATAAAGTTGTACCATTGTGCAATGCAATAGACCAAGATAGATGACAATTTTTAAGCTCAATCTTAACCTGCTTAACTAATTAACAATTATATTTCTCTTAGAGTTATCAGGAGAGTACTTTTTGTTTATCATTGTTTATCATCCAGGTATTCTGTTTTGTTTTCTTTCTGTGTCCTATCCCACCCCACTCACACAAGTACATAAGTGTGCAAGAACTTGTACGGAAGTTCCCACGGGGAACTGGACTAGAGTTACAGGCAGCTATGAGTTGAACTACATCGGTGCTAGGAACTGAACTGAAGTAATCTACAGCAGAAATGAGATTTCAGTTAATCACTGAAGCATCTCTCCACCCCATGTTTATCTATTTTTGAATGATAGAAATGCTATATATACATATACATGTGTGTGCATGAGTGTGTGTGTATACACTAAGAAAAATAGTATTTCAGGGAAAAAGAAGTGAAAATATGAAATCACTCTTTACAATAAACCGATCTGACATATTACTCTTCTTGGTGAGAATGCTATGAATACTATTATCTTTTATTCATTAAACACTTTTATATTTTACATACAGATTTCTATTGTATACACATCTATACAATAAACTACCTATAGAATGAAGAACCATGACACAATCAGGAATTATATAAAAGTTACATTCTTAGTGTTTTGGCTATTTGTACTTGACCGCCTTGAAGAAAACATCTTTCCTATATTTATGTGTCTAAAATTCTGAATGTAAATCAATATCTATCATATCTCATCATTATCAACATAAAACGCCTCTTTCATTTAGCTTCTTGTCAACGGTCTAAAGAATGTCAAAGACTATTTAGGAATTTGCCTAATCCACAGAAATCAGAATACAATACAATCAAAGAAAAACATTTTTCTGCAGAAAAAAAAACAATATAAAGCCTTATACTAGACATTTAAACTGTCATAACTATAGAACAAACAAAACAAATAACAGCAACAGAAACAAACCACTGTACATTCAAGTGAAATGTCTATCAGCTATTGCTGTGCATGCCTGATAGTGTTTTCAATCAACATGAAAATAACATCTGATATTATATCTTTAGAAATGAAGATGAAGAGAAGATCTGATGGCACAGACAGAACTCAAAGGAGAAGCTTTGTTCTTATAATTATCTGTAGTTGGTGAGATGCTTTGGTTGCTAAAATCAACCTTACCTGGTATGTTAGGCCAAATAATGTCATGGCAAAAGGTCTTTGCAGATATTATAGAATTAAGGTTATTGTAAGATTAATATGTTATGTAAATGTTGTTTTTATTTCCTCAGATGATGGGTTAAGGTGAAACCCATACACAAGCTTTACTAATCAAGTGGGCTCAGCTCAGAGTGTTTCTATCTACATATATTAAGGCCTAGGCCTGGAAGCTTAGAGCCTCCATACAATATAATGATCTGTAAGCCAGGACCCTGAAAACTTCAGCTTCCAGGCTCTGTCAGCTAACCCAGGTCTATCTTGTTTTCAGCCTCCAAGACTGACTGCTGAATAAACCTACCCTTTTTAGTTTTTTCTGAACTCTGGCTCACTGGTTCAACTCAGATATTGTGGCTCAAAACTCCTCTCCAAATTGACTGATTCAAACTGGCTTTTCTCTGCTTCTAAACTTGCTTTGCTTGGAAAAACTGCCTCTGAACAGAACTGCCCTGAACTGCCTGCACCAGACTCAACTGAACTGCACCAAACTGTACTCTACGGACTGCAAAGACTCTGCTGTATTTCTGCACTGTACTCTACACTACTCTTTCTACTCTTAAGTAGCTTCTGTTTCCTGTCTGTTCTCTTGAGGGTTCTGCATACCTTACCTCTGGCACATTTGGTCAAATCTTTCTCTGATTTCTGTCCCTCAATTAGACATCATTGTTTGGGATTAAAGGTGTAACTAAAGTTGTGTGTGTATTCTAGTTAGAGGGATTAAAGGTGTATATTCAAGCCAATGAAATTGAAGGTGTATACTAAAGGCAAATCCCTATTCCAGTTGGACCACACAGATCTTGGTCTTTTGATGGAATGTGACTCCTTGCCATGGAGCCATGTTGCTGGTTTAAAATTTTTCTACAATATTGGACTATTCAAATGGGCCAAATATAATCACAAAGGTCTTTACACTTGAAAGAGAGAAAGAGGAGAAAAGGAAATCAGAGACAGAAATAGATTTGAAGATGCCACAGAGCTGGTTCTGAATATAGAAGAAGCAGCCACCATTTTAAAAAGCAGACAGCCTGGAAAGACAGGAAAACGAGAGATCGTATGATATTTCCCACAATCTCCAAGACAACACTTGTTTCCACTCATGCAGTTCTATTTCCAGAACTCTAAGATAATATGAAATCATGGGGTTTGCTGCAAATTTTCATAGCATCAATATGAAAGTCATACAATTGGGAACTTTTTAGAAGTATTAGATCTCATGAACTAACCAAAACTTACTCTATCTAAATCTTAAAGACGGGGAGCAGCAAGTAGCTTTAATAAGCCTGATATTTACTTAAAATGTAATGTAGATATTACATATTTGTCGGCGCCACACCATCCAGCGGAAATAAGACACCAACAACCAGACTTCTTCTCGAGATCTTTACTCAGGATTAAACTCAGTGGGAATGGCCCCGAAGAAAGGAAGGGCCAAGCTTAAGTACAACTCAAGGGCCAATCAGCTCATGCCAGGTGTCACCTCCTCATAGGTCCGCGTCAGAGCAGGACTGCTCATCATCAGATCACCTGTTACCCTTGCACAGCCTTTTGCCATATAAGGACTTGTTTATCTTAGAGAGCGCTCGCCGTCGGGATGGCGGAAGGCGGAAGCCTGTGCCATGTTAAGGCATGGCGCGGCACCTCGCAGCTCTCCACACATATTTTATCCATGTCACACTTAAGAGATTGAACATCAAACTGACAACAGTACTAATAAATCTATAACATTTATCTATTGTTCTACAACAAAGAGCCACAACTTAGCAGCATAAAAATGTTTTTCCAAATTTCTGTGGGAGTTCGAGTACATCTTGGCTTGATCTTCTCCTTTGAGGTTTTTCACAAGGCAGCACACAAGTTATCAGCTCTACATGGGCATCTGTCTGAGTATTAAGCATGGAAAGAGTGTATTTCAAAGCTCACTTGCATGAAGTTGGAGGATCTTTCAGTTTCTCGCTGGCTCTAGCAGACAGAACCAAAGTTCTTAGTAGACAGTGTACCAGAAATTCATCTTGACATGTAGCCTCCCCAAAGACAAGTTGTTTCATCAACACTGGTGAGAAGAATTTTTCATTTGTCCTGAAATTTTTTTCATATTACCCTTAGTATTAGACCTTTGAATCAGGACACCATATTTTAACAATCAGGGCTGACACTATGTCTTTGACATATATTTAATCACTTTTTCTCCTGGTATAAAGCTTCATGATGAAAAGCACATTGGAGAGGAAAGAATTTATTTCTTTATAGTTTATATGTTTATAGTCTGTCATCCTGGAAAGCCACTATAGAAACTCAAACAGGGAAAGAACCTTGAGTGTGCTACCTTCTTCAGAAGCCAGGGAGAAGTGCTTCTCACTGATTTGCTCTTTGTGGTTTATTCAGGTGCTTTCATATAGCACCCAGTACCATTAGCCCACGGATGGCACCCTTCCCAGTGAGATGAGCCCTCTGACATCAATCATCACCACAGGCTTTGCCACAGGCAAGTAGGGCTGCTACATTTTCTTGTGTTTTCTGTTTCATGTAGCTTGTGTAAAGTTGACATAAAACAAGTCAGCACAATATAAAATCTAGCAATTGTGAAAAAACACTACAAATATTCTATTGCAATCATTATAAATGAAGCAATTCTCATGTAAGAAGACCATATCAATATGAATATGAAATTATTTATCATGAAGACAAACTCCAAAAATCTCCAGGGAAATCACATTCACAAGTGCATTAAATGTTGCAAATATCAGAGCCAGTTTGATTTGCATTTCTTTAATGACTAAGGATATTGAGCGTTTCCTTAAGTGCTTCTCAGCCATTTGATATTCCTCTGTTGAGAATTCTCTCTTTAACTCTGAACTCCTTTTCTTAACAGAGTTATTTGATTTGGTGGTGTTTAATTTCTTGAGTTCTTTATACATTTTGGATATTACCCTTTTGACAGATGTAGGGTTGGTGAAGATCTTTTCCCAGTTTCTGTCACTTTGTTCTTTTGACAGTGTCCTTTGTCTTACAGAAGCTTTTTAGTTCTATGAGGTTGCATGTATTAATTGTTGACCTTAGCCATTAGTCATCAGATGAATGCATATCAAAACAACTCTGAGATTCCATCTTATACCCATCGGAATGGCTAAGATAAAAAATTCAAGTGACAGCACATACTAGAAAGGATGGGGAGAAAGGAGAACACTCCTTCATTGCTGGTGGAAGTGCAAACTTGTACAACCACTGTGGAAATCAATCTAGTGCTTTCCCAGAAAATTGTTTATAGGGCTACCTCAAGACCTAACTATTCCACTCCTTGGCATATACTCAAAGCATGCTCCACCACACAACAAAGACATTAGCTCAACTATGTTCGTAGGAGCCTTGTTAGTAATAGCCACAATCTGGAAACAACCTAGATGTCCTCAGTCAAAGAATGAATAAAGACACTTTGTTACATTACATTTACACTATAGAATACTACTCAGCTATTAAAAACAAGAAATCTTTGAAATTTGTAGTCAAATAGATGGAACTAGAAATGATCATCCTGAGTGAGATAACCCAGACCCAGAAAGACACACATGGTATATACTCATCTATAATTGGATATTTGGTCAACATGGATGTCCTTTGAGAGTCTTTACTCAGTGGGGGAATGGGTCAGATGCAGGGACTCACTATTGGACTCCAGGTGAGAGTAGTATGGAAAAAATGGAAGATAGAAGGACCCAGAAGGTCCAGAAACCCTACAAGAAGACCACCAAGGGTGGTGGATCTGGACCCAGGGGTGCCTGCGCAAACTCCTGTACCAACCAAGGATAATGCATGCAGTAAACCTATTCCCCCTCTTCAGGTTGTGTGGCAAGCAGGGACTGCCTCTGACATGAACTCTGATGGCCCCTATTTGACCACTTCCTTTTGGTGGGGAGGCCTGGTTGCACTGAGAGGAAGAGGAAACAGGCTATCCAGTTGAAAAGGGATAGACTTTTGTCATATGGTGGGGAGGAAGTTCCCTTCTCTCACAGGTCTAGGGAAAGGGAATAGGGTGAAAGAGAGAGGAAGGGGGGACAGGAAGATACAAGTGAGGGAATAATAATCTGGATGTAATCTGAATAAGTTATTTTTAAATTAAATTAAAATTTTAAAAAAGTTGCAGATATCATTCCTGATTGAATAATCCTTTCCTTAAAGCATAAATATTCCATTAAGTCATCAAAGCTAAAATGTGTTAAATCAATACATTCGATCTTAAGAACTTAATGTTCTCATGTTTATATCATAAAAATGATTTTCAAGGCCTTGGTGGCCCTTGCACTTAACCAAACACTGGAGAGACAGAGGCAGGCAAATTTCTGTGAGTTCAATATCAGCTTGTTCTCCATATAATCTTCAGCTAACCAAGGCTACATTGTGTGACCATACCTCAAAAACAAATTATAAAATTTCAAAAATATAAGGTCTGGAGAGAAGGCTAAGCTGTTAAGGGCTGGGCTAACAATAAAAAAAGTTCTAAAATAAGCATCGTAGAACAAATAATTTTTTAGATTAAAAATATAGAGATCTAAATTGTCCTCTTTTGTGATTTAGGGAATAAATAAAATATACACAGTTCACACAAGTAATTGTGTTTTAAATTCAGAGAATAGAGGAGAAGAGGGAGAAAGGAAGAAGAAAATTAAGAGTTACCTCTCTGGGGAGAAGTGGCCAGTGTGCCTTATAAACTACGGTTTCATATGTAGGATGCTTAAAGTCGAGGAGAACCCATCAAATATCTTTTATTCTTATTATACCTATTATCTTATTATAGCTCTCTAACTCCTATTATAACTCCAGAAATACATAACCAAAAGTATGCAAACATGTGAACATTCCTGTTTAGAAAAATGGTTAATGACATTAGAGTCTTGGAACAGAGATATAAAATGGATTATTATCTATATACATATTAGATCAAAATAACCAATCTAACTACAACAATAAATGATAACACTACATAAATAAAGTCTGTATAGAGAACTCTTGGGATCTATTTGAAAATTATCAGGAAAATTAATTTTAGGAAAATCTTTTAATGGTAGCAGGCAATTTAGCTACTACAGGACAATACATGTCAAGAATAACTCACATAATTAGAACTTCTGACTTGCATTGAATATTTCATGTTAAATGAAATGCATACCTAGAGGCAAAACTTTGTTAGTTTACCTCCTGTTGGTTTAATTTAGATAGGAGAGGAAAAAAAAAACCGAAGAGATAGTTAAAATGATTCCAAAAGTTTGCAATTAAGCAAGAAAGTTAGAAAAATGAGGTACTGGAAAGGAAGTACATCTATTCTATTTATATTTTCTGTAATATTGCCACTCTTCTCAATGACAAGAAGTGTAGAGCAAGCCAGTCTTCTACAAACAGAAATAAAAATAAACCGTATAAGATATTCATTCCAACCTGCCAATATGAAAGCCATGGGCAATGCATGCTATTCTTCCAGGAAAACAGGCCATCAAACACCGCCAGGTGTAGTGCACAACAAAAAGACTAGAAAATCAAAAGACCGATGGCTCAAGATTTCTCATCCCAGAGGACAATTAGAAGGAAGACTTTTTCTGTCCCTGCTTGCTAGTCTTCTGAAGCCCTTTACGGTTATCCATAGGTTTAGACCTCCTTTGCTAATGTGAGTCTTGGTACTCACTATGTGGAAAGGCCATTTCTAATTTCTGACACCCGACACCCGTCATGTATAGCAACAGTTGTATTATGTGTTATCTCCCTGATCCAGATTGAAGAAACCCCTGCGTGAATATTGTCTTTCTGTTAGCAACAGAGGAGACAAAACATAGCTTATCACAGCAAGCTTGCACACTACCTTTAGAAAGCAGGATCGATCACCTCCAAAGCTCCTCAGGCAGCCAAATCTGGTGCGAATAGGAGAGGACTGTGGAATCTTCCAACATAGCCAAGATGTGGGACAATGTGAAAACTGAGATGCATCACAGAACACAAATTGACACAAACAGTGACAGTCTTGGACTTCGTTTAGAGGAACACAGGGAAGTCTGGGATTCCTATGATTTCTGTCTCTCCAGAAAGTCTTCCCTTCTGTCAAAGTGCAAGGTATTCTCCGGCAGCATTGATCAGCTCCCCTGGCCTCTTTGACATTATGTCTCTGATGGTTAATGCTAGTTACAGACCCAGCAGGATCTTGAATTGCCTATGAGAAAAGCTTACAGATATTCATGTGGGGATTGACATGACTAGGTTAGTCTCTGGCCGTGATTGTAAGACATATTCTTGGTTATGTTAATTGAGGTTGGAAAACAAACTCTAACTGATGGGAAGCACCATTCTATGTCTTGAGTCATGGAAAGCACAAAAAGGAGAAAAAGAGCTGCTTGCAAGTGTTCATCCTTCTCTTCCTCCTGACTACAGAAGCACGATGTACTCTCCAATTCTGAGACTGAATCTGCCTTCCATCCTTTAAGTTTGTCTCTTGTTGGATAACAACATAGGAGCAAGTAGCAGGAAACGTAGTAACAACAGCATGTGTGGCTACCAACACAGCTTTGTCAAGAAAGTAATACGGTTGTCACAGAAATATTATTTAAAAAATAGAAAACAACACAATAAATAATAAAATTGTTCCATTCTACCACCAATCTTATATCCCAAGGATAATCATGGTGGGAGATTTTTAAATATTTCTGGGTGTACAACAGACATCACAAAGGAGTATGCTCATTCCAGGATATGAACTTGTGAACAACTCAACCAAACTAAGCAGATGAATTTACATTGCACTTTTAGTAGTATTGTTTTAAGAGGTTTATTATGCTTGTTATGTTTGTATTTTCATTTAGTTTCAGGCATTTAAAATTTTTCTTACATCAGTTATTCATTGATTTGTTCATCATTCAGTTTTAAATTGTGCACAAAGCACTACCTGGAGCAAAACTGAAGGGGAAGGAAACTTAAGGAATAGTGAAAGAAGTCAGAATATTTCTTCTCTGAGGTTGATGTGGTATTATACATTAGAGATCACAAATAATCTACCTATGTCCTTCCAAAATGATAAATAAATTCAGCAATGTGACCAAATACATAATCTTGCACAATTCAATAGTTTTTCTGTACATTACTAACAAGGATAGCATACATAAATTTATATAAAAATTGACATTTAATAACATGTATTAAATATTAACAATTAAATAAAATAATACTCATTAAATAAAATGCATGGTAAAATCAAATGGGAACAATAGTCTATGTTTCAAATATATTTCTGTTTGTGCATATACCCACCCTAGGAGGAAAAGGTATAATTATTCTCAGCAGCACATGGAAGTTTGTGTAAATACCTTGGAACAGAAAACAAAGCTTTACAAATTAAAAAAAATTTGAGATTTATTCACATTATGTTGCCTTTAACTTTGGTGTGAGCCAATTGATGTTCTCAGCTATCACAACAGGAGTTCCATTGATTATAGGCACAGAATGGCTGCTGGAAGTATTCAGTTAACACAAAGTATATTCTGCAAATTTAGTCCACAGTAACACCCTTGTAAACATTTGCTGTAGAGTTATATAGTACTAGCTACTAGATGTCCATAGTCACTCCAGCTGATTATAACAATACTTTTTGTTAGAGGAACTTGTTTCATTATAAAATATGTTAGAACGTTATTATGGCTAAAACCATGCTACTAAATGAAGCATAAAATCTGGTGAAAAATTCAATAGTCTTCCATCTTACATAGCAGTCTTATCTATGTATATGGGCATCCACTCTTGCCTATGTGAACCTCATGAATGTTTAATCAGTTAGTAAAAGTATACATTAAAATGTGAAACAATTCACTTGGATTGTTTTAATACATAAATAGAATATTCTGGTCTGAGATTTATTAAACTAATACATCATATGACCAAGTAAAAGTTGCATTTTTTTTATTACAAGTTTATAAAATTACTCTAGCTATTACATAGGACTTTTTCTTCATTTTTAAAAACTTAAATTTTGTGAATTTGAACAGGTGATGGGGAATATTCAAAATGTAACATGCTGCCCCATTTTGTAAAGGGGGTAGAGATACTTAGATATTATAAAATATATATGATAAGCAAAATCATGCCCCACAAAGAATAGCTTGTGATGCAATCAGTCATACTCTTCCAGTCTCCCTCTTTGAATATTACTTAATTAATTAATTATTAATTAATAAGTCCCAGGTTTCACATGTTAAGGTTGATTTTCTCACATTAATGGACATTATACAACAAAACCTTAATCTAGGTGGGTCCATATATGAATCTATAATAAAAGTGTATATAGATGACTATACATCTGAATTAATGTATTTATAGGAAAAAATAACATGCCATCCATTCCAGGTAGTGATATAGCATGCTGAATTTCTTACATGTTTTTAGACAGAGTCTTATACACCGCAACAGCAAAGTTGAGAACAGTCCTTCAAAGCAATGACATTGTTTTTGTCTGAGTTGGACTGTCCCTGTTCATTTGTCCTGATCTGAGCAGAGATTTGGGTGTGACTTAGACCCAGAATCTCCCCCAAGATTAGCTAATCTTGGATTGGCAGTAAATGCTTCATGCATCAGATAATTCCAAACCTTTTTCTTAAAAATGGTTTATTACTTACATGAATGCTTTATAACTTTTAATAATAATTTTAGAAATGGTATCTTGGCCCTCCTTGGGATACAGCATTCTCCACGTTCCTTATTCTCCAAAAGACCAGAAATAGATTAACATCTATGAAACAATGGAAAATAGTAGACAATAACTTTGTTCTGGCTTCCAGGCATTTGGGATGACAGAGAGAATTGACATTATTCTGACCTCACACTTTTTTATAGTCAAAATATTGGAAGAAATATTTACCTCTTTGACAAACTTATCAGAAGAAAATATTATTTTTAGCAGACAGTATCTTGAGGCCTCATCAACAAGATATTAAAAGACAATTTGGCTACAGGTGTGAGAGGAGGACCAATTTCTATGTGTCTTCTCACATTCTTATCATGGTCGGCTTCCAAGCTTCCATTCAAGAACTGAATGCTTAGATTTTGCTTAGCTGAAAATTAGAAACTCAAGAAGGAAGATCATTCCATGAATATGTGCAAAATTAGACATTTCATGGGTTAAAGAATTTCACATTTATTTTCATTTTAAGATCGCATGGTTCTTCAATTTTTAGCTCGTATTTTTATTTTATTTTATGTAAATCATGGCTAAAGGACATGCATAAATGAACAAGTACTTTTAATCAGATGCAACATTATTTTAAGACTATATGTAGTTTATTATAAGAAAAAAAAGCTGTCTCTAAATAGCTTGCTGACAAAAACCCAGCTTTAGAATATCTTAGATACTTTTAAAGTGCCTTAGTAAATACTTCTCATTTACATTTTCTAAATCTTGATTATTGTAGTAGAGTTCATGTTGAAGCAGGTACATTAACATGTCAATTAATTTCCCTAAGTTATATATGTAAACATATCCCTCCAAAATTAAATATTGGGTTGCAATGTTGCATGAAAACAAGAAGAATGTAATGGAGGGTTAAGAAGAGACTGGGTGGTTAGGAGGCCCTGATGCTCTTGCAGGGGGCCTGGGTTTTGTTTCTATCAACCTTAGGGAGGCTTACAGCCTGCCTAAAACTTCAGTTCCTCCGTTTCAGCACTATCTTCTGGATTCTGTTGGCAGCAGGCACTAAAAGAGTGCACATATGTACGCTGATAAAACAGTCATACACATGAAATAAACTTGAATAGAATATGCTGAGCATTGGTTTCTGAATTTTAAAAATTGATATTATTTTTGGTTTTGTAACAGTAGAGTTTTACTCAATCAATCAGATCAAAAGTAAAGCTTCTTTCTACTTAATATAAATTAAGCCAGGTCAAGAAATATATGTGTGTTAATTTTTCTTTTTTAGGTAAAACTCTCATAAACTTAGAGAAGCGACAGCATAATGAAGACGGATATTCTATTTATCATCTACACAGTATGATTACAAATATGGATTAGTAAAAGGCATGAATGTGTACCAATGCATTTATCTGTGCATATAAATCCCACAAAGGATTCAAATATTTTTAGTTTGAATATGTTGGTATCATGTAAAAACTATTGTTCTAAAAATCACAGTAAAATTTATTAATAAATAAATATAGATTATAATTTTTTAAAAATTGGTAAAAACATGTTGTTCTTTTCTTCCACACTCTAAAATCCAAGTGACCTTTTGATATAATTTTGTATATTCATCACTGAATTCATATAATTAAATTCAAGTAATATCAAGTCTCCTGGGCATTTAATATTTCCTTTTTGAAACAATTGGACACCAAAATACAGAAAAACTGAACAATATAGAAAAGAAATAGTCACAAAAATATGACAACTATGCTATAGCCTTGTAAGAAGTTTATAAGAATTGCTGAACTTTTTTCTAAGTTTAGTTTCTCTGTTATTTATTGCATCAAATAGTTTGCTACAATGTTACAATGAACATTTTGATAAAGAGACATTGGTTTTGCACAGCTACAAAATCTTTTCATATGGAAATTTCAAGAAAAAAATTTGAGAAAACTTACATATTTGAAAACTCTTATTTTTGTCATTTTAACTTATTTACTTTAAAACTTTTGTTGTTTCATATATCATATATGAAATTATATATACATATAAATGTACACACACATAATATTTTGATCAAATACACATTTTTCCTACCCTTTCTCCATCATCTCTTTTTCTCTCCCGTTAAAATGGTCTTCTCTTTTTAGCCATCTGAGTCCACTTATGTGCATGGGTATAGCTTCATCTATTGGAGCAAGGGCTGTCTCTCAATGTCTGTATCCTTGAAAAAAAAAAAAGAAAATTAATTCTCTCTCTCTTTGCAACAATCATTTACCAGTATGTCCCCAGCAAGGAGAGGGATATTGTGAGTTTCTCTCCCATCCATGTTGTAATTTTGCCTAGCTTCATCTTGTACAAGTCTTATTAATGAAGTCATAGCCACTGTGAGTCATGTGTGGAATGGCAATGTCATATCTATTTTTCTAATTAATTTGTTTATTCATTTTACATTCAAATCTTAACCCTATCCTCTCCTCTTTGGTCCCTTCCCTCTCTCCTCTCCATATTCCCCTCCCCCACCACTAAGAAAGGGGGATCCCTCCCCTACCAACCAATCCCAGCACATCAAGTTGCATCTTCTTCCACAGTGGCCTAGCAAGAGAGCCCATCAAAGGAGAGATAATCAAAAATCAAACAACAGAGTCCATGTCAGACATTCCTCACTCCCCATATGAACCCACATGCAGACCAAGCTTTCCACTGGTTATATATGTATAGGAGGCCTAAGTCCTCATCCTTGGTTGATGCTGCAGTCTCTGAAAGCTACCCTGGGCCTTGGTTAGTTGGCTCTGTTGGTCTTCTTGAAGAACTCCTAGGTCTTTCTATCCTTCCCTTTACTCCTCCACAAGGCTCCCCATGGTCAATCTAATGTGTTGGTTGGGTGGAGCCTCTCAGAGGACAGCTATGCTAGGCTACCATCTGCAAGCATAGCAGACTGTTATTAATAGTGTCAGGGCTTGAATCTCCCATGGGGGTGGGTCTCAAGTTGGGCCAGGCATTAATTGGGTACTACTTCAATCTCTGCTCTATCTTCATTCCTACACATCTTGTAGGCCAGGTAAATTCTGGGTCAAAGTTTTTGTGGGTGGGTTGGTGTTCCCCTCCCTCCACTAGGAGTCCTGTTGGGAGAGAGTCAATGACCCCCACTACTAGGACTCTCATCTAGAGTCACTCTCATATCCTCCCATGATCCTACCCTGTCATGGGTCTCCAGCTTGTCTTAGAGATGCCCATACCCACAGTTTCTCTTCTCTCTGAAAGCTCTCCATCTTCCCTCTTTCCTATAGCTTTTCACACACTGGGTCCCTACGCTCATTTCCCTCCATATTCCCTTTCTGGTCCTGTTCCCTCTCTGACTTCTGCCATTTATTCTATTTCCTCTATGACAGATATTCAAGCATCCTCTCTTGGGCCCTCCTTGTTACTTAGCTTCTTTGAGTTTTTTAATAGTAGTGTGGTTATTCTGCACTATGTAGCTAATCTCTACTTGTAAGTGCTGCAAATGTCCACTTTCTCTGACTCAGAATAATCTTTGCACACTCTCTTCAAAGATAGTCCCTGAAACTTGTGGGGAATAGGTGTGATATGGATATTTTATTTAAAACATTTTGACCAGTTATAGACTCTGTATTAATCACCACCTACTGCAAAAAAAAAAACTTTGTTTATGATAGCTGATAGATATAATGCTATACTGTTATGAAGATAGTAACTTAGGAGGTAAATTGTTATTATATCCACTTAGCAGAATATTAGTATTAGGTTCTCTTTGTAGGTAAATGACTCAGACAGCCATAAAGTTTTAGCCCATAAAACCAAGTCCTTGCTGGACCTGGGTAGGTAGGGCCTATGAGTATGTCTCCCAGTTTGACCTTGACCTGAAGGGGCTTTGTGAATGGATCACGTGGGCTGACATTCTAGGTTGGCTCAAATAGAAAACATGCAGACATAGTTCTAGCTAGGCCTGGCTAAGGAGGATGAATCTCCTGGCTGGTTCTGGGCCTGAAGGGGTGATATATCAGGAGAATATACATCAAACTTAGCAAGGGACCCAGAGAAAAATTTCCTATATGGGTCCAGGCATGGGTGCGAGTAGCATATACACTCTCCCAAGATCCCTATCTATTCCCCAAAGGTTTAAATAGCTATTGTTCTCCGAAATAAATGAGCTGTCTTACTGAAACATGTTTCCTCAGAGTCTGTTCTCATCTGTGCTCACTGACCAGCTGAGGTCTCTATTCCCTGGCTATTCTTGCCTTGCTTCCCCTCCCAGAATCCACCCATTGAGTTTTTTTTATTTTATTAATTTATTCCGATTACAACTCAATTGTTATCCCATCACTTGTATCCTCCCATTCCTCCTTCCCACCCGCTTTCACTCTATTTCCCTCCCCTAGGTCTGTGACCCAGGGGGACCTCCTCCCCTACTATATGGTCATAGTTTCATCTTGGTAGGCTGCTTATTCTTTCTTTGAGTGCCTTCAGGCCTTCCCACCCATAGGAGGTGGTCAAATATGAGGCACCAGAGTTCATGTCAGAGTCAGTCCCTGCTCTCCACATAACTGTGGAGAGTGTCCTGACCATTGGCTAGATTAGAGTAGGGGTTCGATGTTTACTACTTGTATTGTCCTTGGTTAGTGCAATAGTTTGAGCAGACCCACCTGGGCTCCAATCCACCTGTCTCTAGGTAAGACAAATATAGAAGATGGGAAAATAGAAGGACCCAGAGGGTCCTAGAAACCTACACCCATTGAGATTAAGAGCATTAACACCTTTTAAGGGTAGGGATGCTGGGCCAGCAATCACAGACCTGTACCATTTGTTTAGGAAAACTCCTTTTTTCTATTGTAGGTATTTTTTTCCTTTTTTCCCAAAATCAGGTGGCTGTAGACGTGTGGGCTTGTATCTCAGTCCCCTATTCTATTCTGTTGTCAACATATCAATTTTTATTCCAATATTCTATAGTATAACTTCAAATGGTGATACATCTAGCAATGTTCTTATTGTGCACGTCTGTTTTATCTACTCTCAGTTTTGGGGGTTTCCATATAAATTTTACCACTACTGTTTCAACTTCTTTAAAAAAATCATTCACACTTTTATGAGTACTGCATTGGATTTTTAGACTTCTTTTGATTGGGTGGACATTTTTGTCATACTAATTCTATAAATTCATGAACATAAAAGATATTTCTATTTCTTAGGGTCTTCTCCAGTTTCTTTAGTATCCTAATGTTTTCACTGTACAAGTCTTTCACTTCCTCTTTTATATTTACCATGAATAATTTGGGTTTCTTGAGGCTATTATTAAAAAGATTAGTTATCTGAATTACTTCTTGGCATTTTTTTTTGTTGGTCTATAGAAAGGCTGCTGACTTTTATGTGTCAATTCTGCAGTCCCCTACACTGATAAATGTGTTTCTCAGCTGTTGAAGTTCCCTGGTGAAATCTTTCAGGTGTTTTATATATAGAATCATACCCTCCACTATCTTAAGTCCAGTAATCTTTTGTTAACTTTTTGATGGTGTTAACTTTGGATTAATCGATTACCTGTACTGTCACTTCTGCTTCCCAACCTCTAAAAGGGAACTATAGATTTCCCAATTCATTAAAGTTTAAAATCCACAGCCTTTAATTGTATCTGGACTTCTGCGTCACCCTAAATGCCACCTTGCTTGCTTTCCCTTAGTACTTACTCTCCTACTTTGCACAGATATCACTGAAAACTTACTGTCTTATAGAAACTTTCAATCCACCATCTTCTTCACTATTTTCTGAATTCTTCCAATTCAGGGAAGATATCCAGAAGATTTTGACATTTTCTCCATAGAGCATGGGAAAGATCAAGCTCTTTGCTTTCATTCAATGATGCAGGTTAAGAGAGAACACTGGAAACAGCCTGAGTGCTCCCAACTGGGAAACACTAACCTGTCAGACAAATTTCTTTATCTTCCTCCTCTTTTTTATCATCACTGTAAAAAAGTAAAAATGTAGCTCTTTCCATTATAAAAATAAAATAAATAATTTTAACACTGTGGCAAAGAGCAAGGGAGGAGGACTCTATTAATATATCATTCAACAAACATTTGATGCCTAAACCTGCATATTTCATCAAAAATGTTTCAGTCAAGGAATTTTCTTGTTGTTATCAAATAAGGAAAAGTATAGTGGACAGGTTTTATCTATAAATGAGATGTTTATATCCAGCATACTATTTTTCCTCTGAAATTGATAAAGTTATCACATTGAAATAACCAGTGCTCTATTCCTCTTCTGTCATAGTTTTTTCCAAAAAATCATGTGTATGTGTGTGCTGATGTTTATATACAAATGCACTTTGAAGTTCTAGGTTAATTTTAGCCTCCTGAATTGGGTGCTGGGAACTTGATTACTTGGCAAGAGCAATGTATTCCTCCAGCTCCTCATAATTCATAGCCTTAACAAATTTATTCCACTTTCAACTGTCTTCTCATATTATGTATTATCTATATTTGGGAAATTATTTGCCACCCTGGCCATAAGAGACTATAGCAGAGTGTATTGTAAAAATCATAGAGAAGTACAAAAAACACAGGATTATCTTGGCAACTGGAGAGGGAAAATGTGCCACAAAATCACACCATGCAACAAACTTCATGCAATAAAATTGGGGTGTGGTGGAAAAGGGTTCCTCTAACCAGGAGTGAAAAAATAAAGGGGATAGGCTGTGAGGGAGTGGACTCCATAGAGGGTATGGTGCATGTGCATAGAGGAAATATTCAACCATAAAGACAGTGGAAACAAGTCCCATTGGCTGTTAGCGATGACAAGGCCACTGGCACTGAGTCACTGAAGGAAGGGTGGTTCTCATTTGACCAACATTCTGCCCTTTTGTTTATTATAAAAGATAGATAAATATGTAGGAGTGACTGGTGGGGTTAGAGTGAGGCACCTGTACTCTGTAGACTGCTTCCTGCTGTCTGGGATATCTTCAACTTTGGGGTACAATTGATTCTCACCATTGGGACATATTCAATACTCGTATGTCTCTGGATCTGCAGAAAGGGATTAATAGTCCTATAACAATTACTGATTGTTTGATTATAAATTTTTGCAATTTATCATTGAAGAAAAAGAAACATAGAGAAGAAATTGATAAAAACAAGGCGCAATTAGTAAAAGCAGGAAAACAGGAATAAAGGGGGTCAGAAAGGTCAGTACTCAATTCCAATTCCATAAGGTTTCTCAAATGCCCAGGGAAAGATCTATTCCAGAGGAAGAGGTCTAAGCCACTCAGAGTCCTTTTGTCAGTAGTGGGGAATGCCTCTACCTATGATGGTGTTCATGGAGACCAGGAGGTACCTAGCATGTTTGACTGTGGATATGTGGATAAAGTCAAATTGCCAGTCTGTTCTGGGAGAAAGCCTTTGGTCTGCTGAGTAGGAAAAGAGGGGCTGTGATAAGTGGAGTTGAGGGTCCACCATTTGACAGATTTTACAAGAGGCAATATTATCTCTTACGAAAGAAAAACCTCCAGGGTGGGATACAGATGGGCCCTAAAGAAATGAGACGAGGCTTGACTGTTAGGATGAAAGGGCTAGAACAGATAGGACAGAGTTTTTCTAATATTGAGATTGTTAGTGAAGATGTGGGTTGTAATGAAGGATGTACTACAGCAAATAAGATGGAGCTGAAGGGCCATAGCTCAAGCCACCTCATTGGCAAGATGATTTCTTTAGAGATGCTGGACATCATTTCAGTCTGGTGGGACTGACAGTAGAAAATTCCTATAGCTGTGAGAAGACAGGAGGCCTTTAGCATGGCTATGATTTGGTATGAGTTGGTAATTGAGCCTCCTTTTGATGTAAGTATTCCATGCTCTTTCTAGATGGCAGTGTGGAACAGGAGGATGTGAAAGGCATATTTAGAGCCTGTGTAGAAGGTTAAGGGTTGTCCATGGGTCAAGTAAAATGCAGTGGCAGGAGCTATTAATTCTGCCTGGTGACTAGTGGTTTGGGGAAGGACTAACTATGCTTCAACTACCTCCTATCTGACACTATGGATTAGCTCTCTTTTTGTGTTCCATCATATAAAAGCAGCTGCCATCTGTGCACATGATGTAGAAGGCCTAAGGCAATATGTCTTTCTGTACATGCAAAGAGTAGGGGAATATTCCGCTAAGATTTCAATGCAAGAATGAGATGGCTGTTGGTCTGTGTTTGATTGGGGAAGATTTGAGATGTTGAGGGTGGGCATGATTGGAAAGTAAGTGTGGCATTTTTTACTAGTTTGGAGACAGAGAACCTGGGATGGAGGTAAAACTTATAAGCCTTTATAAATTAGGAGGTGAGACAGGTTGTGGGAGGAGGAGATATTGGTAGATGACCCAAAAGTTAATTTTTGAATTTAGGAATAGGAAACTTTACAGTTGCTAAAGTGCATATATAAGGCCGAATTTTTTGACAGGTATGTGTTATGTGCAAAGGCAACTTCCAGATGGTGGACCCAAGGACTCTGAGTACAAAGAAAGGTTAGATCTGGGAGGTATAATGCCACGGCCTGAAGGAAGGCTTGTGGAGCTTCTGAAAGGGCTTGGTAATGCGTACGAGAAAGGGTTCATGTGAGGGCAAGGGCACAGTAGAAAAAAAAAGGAGGGATCCAAAAGTGTAAGAAGCCAGCTATTCCTAGAAACAATGAAATCTCTTCTTTGATAGAAGGGATCAAGAAGGACTGGACTGTGGCCTTGTAGCTTGGGGTAATGGTTAATCCCGACTTGCATGCTAGACAGTTCAACCTTAGTAAGACTCTATAGCCCCAGCTGAACAAGAAATTTAGAAGAAGAGAGACATCAGTTTAGCTAATTTGTAAGGACAGATTGCAAAGGAAATCATCTATGTGTTGTATAAGTTTAGACTTGGGGAGAAACAAGAAGAGTAGATCAAATGCTAAGTCCTGGGTAAATAGGTGTGGGCTGTCCTGAGCCGGTGGGATAGGACATTCCAGGTGGGTTGTATAGATAGGTGGGTTTCAGGATCAGTCCTACTGAAGGCAAAGATGTTTTATGAAAGGGTATTGAGGGAGATAGAGAAGAATATGTCTTTGAGATTCAGGACTGAAAACTGGGAGGTCCATGAGAAGGTAATGGAAAGGAGAGAGTGTGTTAGGTACCACAGCATGGAGGGGAACCACTGAAAAGTTGACAAGCTGGAGAGACAAGTTAAATCAGGTGGTACACAACATTGGACATTTTAAACTGCAAATATAGAGGTGCTAAAGGGGGAATTATGGGTGAAGTAATTTTTTTCTTTAGGAGGTCAAAGATGATAGGTTGATGTCTCTTGAGGCTCTGAAGTTTAGGGCATGCACTGGTTAGGGTCCTACCTGTAATTGGAAAAGAAGGGTAGAATGATGTTTGATATCAGAGGGATTTGGGTATCCCAGATTTGAGGATATACCTAGTACACTGGCAAAGGAAATGGTATGTTGGAAACAATAGGTTGGGTAGCTAAGAGGATGAGGAGAGGGACTGCAGGCAAGCTTACGGTTGGGTGAATTGGGGGAGGGGGTAAATCAAAGAAAATAGATGATCTCACTTTGTCTAGAAAATCTCTTCTCAATAATGGGAAATAAAAACAACATTTACAAACTTACCAGTTAAGAATGTAGGCAAACACAAACAGAAAAAAAGACAGTTTCCTTCTCCATGTCTTTCTAAGTGGATAGCCACGGGTTATCTTCCCTGCTCGAATAATCTAATTAATAAAATTCTTCATAATTATGCCCAGCCCTTTGTGCTTTAGTCGATCCCAGAAGAAACCAGGTTAACAATCAAGTTTAGCCATCACAGACAGCACGGGCTAGTTGGAACATAAGTCAGTCAAATAGAAATACACCCAGTGGATGGATGTCCCTGGAAAGAAAAAGGCATGATGTGGGGTGCCCCTGGAAAGGCTGAAGTCTGGCATGTTGGGATTACTAACTGAGTTCCATCTATTGTGAAGGACTCCCTTTCTCAGCAAGGTTCTGTCTTCCAGATCCTCTAAGGAGCATCACGTAGCTCTCAGGGAAGATTACAGGCCTAACCCTTTCCTGATATGAAACCTGTTCAGCCAGCACCTGGGCATTCCTGGAAGTACTTCTCCCTATGCTAAGGAAATCATAACCATCAACAAATGACCTTTAATCATACCAGGAATGTCTTTTCCCATCCTCCATCCCATGATAGGACCTCACGCTACTACATGCAAATGAGGCTTGTAAATTAAGTATCCTGGCACCTCTAGCCTGAATGAATCAGACACATTCACCCACAAACCTCTCCCCACTGCCCAAGGTTTATAAATAAAGGCTGGCTGGCTGGCTTGTGCACAGGTGTTCAACATTCCTCCAAAATGACCATCTGAGACTCAATTTGTTCTCAGGGAGAACTGCCACTGGATGCCTGGTGGTCAGGAAGAGATGGTGGAACTGCCTTTTCAGCTGCTGGGGCCTGCTCCATTCCTACCGCTAGCTTGCCAGTAAAGCACCCATCCAGGCCTGCATCTTACCGGACATGTGTCTGCCTGCTTCATCTGCTGTGCTTAACACAGCATCTAGAAAAAGGGTTGTAACATCTTTGCTATCATCATGGCCGTGTGGAGCTCCTGAGTTTCCATTGTCACATGGTATCCGCCATCTCATTCTAAATGAGCTAAACTGTAACACCCCCTTTCCCCCCCCCCCACCTCAGCCCTGGTAGAACAGGGAGCCTAGCCTAGTGCCTGGGCATCAGGCCTCATCCTGAGCATTCTAGGTCACCCTGAGCAAGAAACAAGGACCTTGGCTCCTTTGATCTCAAGGTCTGTCTGTTCTTGTCCAGAAGCAAGAAATGTCTGGACCAATCCATAGGATGCTGAATGACAGCTGGGAATGGAGAAGACAGACTTGACTGGCTGTAAAGACAAAAGATCAATGTGGAGACCAAAAAATAGAAATAGGGAAGGGGGTAACTGGGGAGAGATGGAGGGGGAGACTGGGATGAGAGAACGGATGGGCCTATGATCAGAATGTAAAGTGAATAATCAAAGAAAAAAATAGACACTGACACCTGTAGAAAAGAAAGTCGTATGGCCAAGAGTCAGCGTCTATCTTGAGGGAAACAGGAGGGGAAAAAAATCAAATAAGGCCACAGTCATGCTTTTTGAAAAATATTATTTTGTCATGTCTCTTAAGAACACAGTAGTCATGGTAAGAGTCGCTGACAGTGAGGAAGTGCCATATGGCTTGTTGAAAAACAGCCCTTACCATTCTGTACTCTGTATATCTTTGTATGCCCTTTTATTTTTGCTTTTTGAACTTAGAATATTAGCGGCAGTCCCTTTTTACAACATCTGCCTTGTTACAAGTTTTTTTTTTTTTTTTTTTTTTTTTTTTAGTTCATAAAGTGCATCAGTACTGGTGTGCCAATTCCAAGTTCCTCAGAAAGATTAGTCCGCCTCTGTTCATTCTCTTGGAAACCTAGTGAATCACCATGAGAACAAGTCTTGCAGAATGATAACAACCACAGAACCGAGAAGTGAGACCTCAGTTGAGTCCTTTATGAACCAGCAACTCCCCAGCTGAATGGACTGCCTAGAGCAGCCAAAGTGCAGCTGAGCCCAGACTATATTAATGTCCAAGAGACTTAGGAACTAAAACGTAAAATAAATTGTTATGTTTTGAGACACTAAATTTGATGGTTTTCTTGTTTTTAATGTGGCAAAAGCTAACTGATGCAGAAATAATTGGTTTCTAGAATTGAGGTGCTGCCATAACAAAAATCTAAAATAAGTGCCATTGGCAGCGTGCTTGAATCAGAGGATAAAAAAAAAAATGGCAAACAAGATCTTCACAAATGCTAAGAGAAATTAAGCAAATTGCTATTGGACGTTGGGGAAATGGCGGCGGCGGTGGTGGTGGTGGTGGTGTGTTTTAGAATAACGCAATTAGCAAACATGATACCTAAAGAATATTAAAGACAGCCAATTTATATAATAACCTTTTTGACTTAAGAGACCTATCCAGAATTTTGAAATGTCAGATGGTTGGTCCTGGCTACGTATAGGTATGAGAAAAAAAAGAAATGTTATAAATAAAGAATTGGCCAGTTTGCAAATAGAATTTTGAGAGAATACAGAAGATGAAGAATCTTTGGGGTGATAAAATAAAGTTGTTTCTCATCTTTAGTGTTACTAGTCAGAAAAAAATTGTCTACATAAGAGATGAGAACTGAAGAAAATGATCATTTTAGATTACACCTATAAATTTTTTTTTGCTTAAAGATAAAAAAGAATAAGTAATATGCATAATAAATTCTTCCAGTTTTGAAAAAAACAGCTTGTCTGTTTCTTCAGGGTTTGGACATTGAAAAGCTAAAAAATATATGAATAACGAATTTTAGATAGATATCATGACAAAGAGTAATCATGAGGTGACACAAAGTAAGCCTAATTCCACAATGATTTGAAGAAATTTGTAAATAGAAAATTGACATCAACTTAAACCTAAATAATTTCACTCAGATAGACAAAAGGCTTTTGATATCATTACATACTGAGCTCACGAAATAGACTCAGATGGTCTCTTTTTTCTTTTAATTAATCAATTAAGGTTCTGGTAGGAAATTCCCCTCCTTCCTCTCTTTCCAGGCCCCATTCCAACTTCTCCTCCTCTCCCCCGAGTCCGTCTCTCCACATCACCTTCTCTTGTGGTGCCTGAGCCACCACAGTGCCAAGTCAAGGGCGAGGGACTGCGGATTTAACACACACACACACACACACACACACACACACACACACACACACACACACTCTAAAACAGCAGGTCCTTCACCCTAAGAGAGCAGCAGCAGCAGCAGCAGCAGCAGCAGCAGCAGCAGCAGCAGCAGCTGCAGCAGCTTTTAATCATCGTCCAAAGAGCCTTTTTATAGGCAGCAAAGAGGTAATGCCACTCACAGGTGAAATCCCTCAGGAGGTGATTGCGCACATGAGGGAAAGTCCTATGGCAGGGAGGAGTGAATTCTCAGAGTGGTAAACATGACTAGCTAACCAACACAAACACAGACACGGAAGCTGCTAAAAACAGAACATGCAACAGCAAGACAGACAGGCAGCCCAGTCAGGCCTGGTTCCCACAGGTCCCCCCCCTTTATATAAAATACAAATGAGCTCCTGTCTTACATTGCCAGGACATTAGTTTCCTATCTTACCCGTCATTGGAAAAGCTTTGTGAGCCAAAACCCTCCTGCCTTAAGTCAATAGGTACCTCCATGGTCTTACCCGTCATTGGATACTCATTTATCAAGGCTCAGCCAAATCTGAGCAGCGGGGTTATCCCCTGTCAAAGGCATGAGGATCTGTTTGGTATGGAACTGTTGAGATGCCTGTTGCTTTCTCATGCTGCAGAGGCTCCAGAACAGAAAACCTCCTAAGCCACATAGCAGGATGCCTAGTGCTATAGTGTTGCTTCAGTTTTTTTGGCAAGCTTCCCAACATCTGTAGGCCCTTTATGAAGGCATCCCCCATAATGGATGGAACTCTAGTCTCCTGTAATAAGGCTGTTCACTGATTAAGATTTTGGATAGCCAGGTGTATCATAGAATTTAGGGAATCCTGAGTAACCAATGCACTGGCTCCTTCCACATCTCCAAAAATCCTTCCTGCCAATTGCATAAGGCGATCAACAAGTTCCTGGAAGGGCTCCGAGGGTCCCTGGACCACTTTAGACAGCTGCTCTCCTGCCCTCTTATTAGGCAAGGACTTCCAAGCTCTCATGGCACAAGTTGCAATCTGCACATACACAGCTGGGTCATATTGTATCTGAGCATTAAGAAGTTCAGTATACGAACCCATGCCTGCAAGCATTTCCACGTTCCCCTGAGGAACCCCAGCTGCCGCATTATATGTGGTGGTCTGAATACACTGTTCTTGATAGTCACTGGGACAGAGCAAATAATCACCCCCACTGAGGACTGCTCTACACATTTGTTGCCAATCACTAGGTGTGAAGGATTAAAAAATGACAATAGTAAAAGGAGCATGTGGACCATAAGCCATAACTACCTCCTTAAGCTGTTTTATGTCTTTAGACTGGAGGGCTTCATGCTGTCTCTGCATTTGCCCTGGGTTAGTTGGGTGAGGCACTTCGGCTACTGAAAAGTCTACTCCCCAAGAGGGAGAAAAAGGCTCTGCAAAAGATAATTGACTTTGATAATCAGGGTTATACACCGGGGGCTGCTCTATTCTAGTTTCTTTTTCTTTGATCTTACACTCCCTCAACTTCTTCTTGATGGCCCATATTTCAGAGGTTAAAGTTGCCTCTTCCTCCTCAGAATTAGAAGAAGATATATCAGAGGCAAACTCACACAGAAAAAAGATTTTACAGATTGCTCCTCCTGCATTTCGTTTAGGGCAAGTGCCATATTCCTAGCTGCTCTCTTATTTTCTCATCTTTGTTTCTAAGCACATCTCTAATGAGACACCATAATGAAAAGGTAGTGATAGGAACACTGTTTGATCCTTTTGTGAAATCCTCTGGAGGTCAGAGTTCACCTGATCCCAATCTTGGATATTAACTCTCCTGATACCATAAACCAAAGACTACTCAGTTCTGTTGTTTTTGTAAATTATTTAACAGTCTTATGCTTAATCCCAGTGCCTTAATCCTCTAACAATCTCATTAGTTGATCTACCAGAACTATGGAAGAACTTGTGGCACCCATTTCTAATGTGCCTGTTTCCTACATCCTTGAGGCACTGGCCAACTTCCCCGGGCGATCAGTCAGCTTCTTCTCTTCTTTCCCGGATCTTGGTGAGACCTCCCCTCGTGGCGCCTGCGCCCACACACACACTAAAACAGCGGGTCGCTCATCCTGAGAGCAGAAGCAGTGGCAGCAGCTTTTATTCAGAGTCCAAACTCACAGGTGAAATCCTTCAAGAGATGATTGTGCACATGAGGGAAAGTCCGGAGGAAGGGAGGGGTGAATTCTCAGAGTGGTAATCACGACTAGCTAACCAACATAAGCACAGACATGGAAGCTGCTAAAAACAGGACATGCAACAGCAGGACAGGCAGGCAGCCCAGTCGGGCCTGGTTCCCACATTCCCTCCCTTTCTTCTCAGAGAAGGGAATACTTACCATGGGTATCATGGCATATCAAATAAGACTGGGCCTATCTTCTACAGGGTCTAGAAAAGGCTGTCCGGTTAGGGGAAAGGGATCCAAAGGCAGGAAACTGAGTTTGATGCAGCTCCTGCTTCTACTGATAGCTGTCCAACTTGAGGACCCAGCTGTACGTATGATACATATATGTGGGGGCCTAGAACTCTCCATTGGATGCTCTCTGGTTCCTGAGACTTTTTGGTCTTGGCTGTTCATCACTCTACATCACAGAGAACCACTCCAGCTAATGCTTCAAGGTTCCATGTTCTGGGTTCCAGAGACTGTGGGTGCAGTAACTTTTGTTGAATTGCTGGTTTCCTAGTTACCTGGTCTGCTGGCATCCTGTCAACTACACAAGTGGAATCATTCCAAGGAACTGAGTCTGAAAAGGTATCTTTCTCCTGTTTCCATTAACCTCTTTTCTCCCCTATCTAGGGTAGGCCGGTAGGAAGGGGGGTATAAACATTAAAGAACCCAAAATAAAGTAGGTTTGAAAAAGTTCAAAGCCTACAAATAGAGATTTGTACTCTCAGTCTGTACTATGGTGTTTATCAGTTGGTAAAAAACCATGCCCCACAAGAGATGGTTTCTTTTCTAGTGGACAAAAATCACCAATTCTCTCACAAATCTGTTATCAGAGGAAAACATTGCACACTACATAGTCTGTTTCACATCTCACACTTGGGATCAAAGCAAAAACATATTTACATCTACTACATATATTATTTTGTGTATGGATGAAATATTCTATAAATATCTGTTAGGCCCATTTGTTTCAGAATGCCTGTAAGCTTCATTACTTTGTTCTATTGACTTTCTGTCTGGATGACATGCCCATTGGTGAGAATGGGGTGCTGAAGTTTTCTACTGTTAAAGTGTGTGGTTTGATCTGATTTAAGCTTTAATGATGACTCTTATACAAATGTGGCACTCTCATATTGGGGGTATAGATGTTCAGAATTGATACATCCTCATGGTGGATTTTTTTTATAAGTAGGCAGTGCCTTTTACAATATCTCTTGATTAATTTTGGTTGAAAGTATTTTGTTAGCTATTATAATGTCTATTTTTGTTGCTAAGGTGTTTCTTGTATGCAAGATATTTCTGCATCCATTCTTTTATATTGTGTCTTTTTATTGGAGAATTGAATCTAGTGATATCAAGAGATATTAATTACCAAAAAGTGTGTGTGTGTGTGTGTGTGTGTGTGTGTGTGTGTGTGTGTGTGTTTTGATTTTGCTGGTATGAAATAATTTATTTCCTGTGTTTTCTTGGGTATAAATATTTTCTTTGTGTTGAAGTTTTCCTTCTAGTATACTGTTATAGCTGGATCTGTGGAAAGATATTTAAATTTGGATTTGTCATGGAATCTAATGTATTGTTTTCTCCCTCTATATTGATCAAACGCTATGCTGGGTGTAGTAGTCTGGATGGGCAACTGTGTTCTCTTAGCAGCTGCATAACATCTCCCAGGCCTTTCTGGATTTTAATGTTGAAAAATCAGGTATAATACTAAGCAGTCTTCCTTTATATATTACTTGGCTTTTTTTCCTTGAGGTTTTTAATATTCCTTCTGTGTTCTATATGTTTAACATTTTGAGTATTATGTAGTGAGAGAATTTTCATTTTTGGTCCAATCTATTTGGTGTTCTATAAGCTTCTTGTACATTTATAGACATCTCTATCTTTAAGCTAGAGAACTTTTCTTTTATGTTCATAGGAGTGTTTTATAATAACCAGAAACTGGAAACAGCTTAAGTGTCCTTCAACCAATGAATGGATAAAGAAAATGCAGTACTCTTACACAGTGGAATAATACTCAGCTATTAAAAAAGAAAACATCATGAAATTTTCAGGCAAATGGATGGACCACTTGCATTTTGTTGGTGATGCTTGAATTTGTATTTTCTGTTCTGTTACCTAGATTTTCCATTTCTATGATGTCCTAAGTTTGTGTTTTCTTTATTGCTTCTATTTCTATTTTTAAGTCTTGAACTGTTTTATTACTTCACATGTTTGATTGTATTTTCCTGTATTCCTTGAAGGAATTTATTCATTTTTTTTTCTTTCAAGGCCTTTAACATTTTCATAAGATTGTCATTAAGGTAATTTTCTTGTGCCTCAGCTGTGTTAGAATATCCTGGGCTTGTAGTGTGATATCTGGGTGCTAGTGGCGCTATATTGCTCTGGCTCTTGTTGATTGTGTTTTTATGCTTGCCTTTAGCCATCTAGTTGTCTCTGCAATTTTCAGGCAGCCAGTAATATAGGCTGAGTTGTGAGCCAGAAAATGGAGCACCAGGTAGCTAGTGCAGTTTATCTCTGTTCAGAGTCTTTTAGGTGGACCAATGGGAAAGGAAGAAATCTTAACCTGGTCCACAGACCTCTGAGAATGCATTTAGGGCTGTGGTCCAGGAGATGGAACACTCAGGGGACAGGGCTTTGCACACTGCCCCTGGGCATGAGTGACAAATAGCCTTCACAGAGGATGGGTGGTTCAGAAGTGTTCAAAGTGCTTTGGAGAAAACTGTCAAGGTTGGAAGTGGTAGAAGCAGAGTTCAGAGCAGAGGAATAGGGAAATAGCTGTGAATAACAAAAGAACTGTTCCTTGAAGCACACTCTTCTCTTACTTGACTAGTGTGTTCTATTCTAGTCAGAGAAGCTGCACATATTCTTACAAAACTTTAAAAATCTCTATGAATCAGGCACCATAATGCATCTCCATTTCCCCTTTTCAGAAAGATATGAGTATTGAAGTCACCTCATTCCTGACAGAACAGACAACATTTTCTCTTATGAATCTCTGGAACATAAAACAAGAAAGGAAGAAAAATGAAAAACCAACCCACTCTGGCTAGCTTTGTCTAAACTTCACAAGGATGACTGAATTCTAGAAATGCTACCCACGAGATAATATTCATAATCCTCAGGTAAGAAAGACAACAGAGAAGATAAAAAAAAATTAATTTCAGCTATTAGTAGATTATAGTACATTATAAAGTTGACCCCACTTATATTTTCATCCTCATATATGTTCTTTTTGTAGTGACTTTATAGTTTTCTCAGAAAGATGAACCTTAGCCCCATGTTTTGACTGTACTTATGACGTCCAGTATTTAGCTGAATGAAGAAAATGTAGTAAGTTCTCAGTTGCATGCTTAGACATGAAGCAAATTCATTTGCCACTGGTTCTCTAGGAGCCTTGTTCAGTGACCAGGCTATTGTCAACCCGTAGCTGCTGAGAGAGGGTTTCTAAGGGAAGTTTTCCTAAGAAACTACCTGTTATTCAGTGCATAGTCCTATCTCTGTGCACATACAGAAAACATTGAGTTCATTTAGTGTCTTTAATAATAAAACATGGTAGAATAGTAGTAGAAAAAAAGGGGGCAACTGGAGGAGAAGTAATGGAGCTGAGTTTTACCAAAACACGTTATATGCATGTATGCGATGATTTTCAAACAATTTAAAATTCCAGCCTGTTCTGGAAGATAAAATCCTTCGTAGAATGAGGTTGAGACAATACAGACAAAGTCATTCTCAACCAGGCATCCATCTGCAAATACCTTCTTAATTCAGAGTAGCAGAGAAAAAATTGTGTTTGTTTTTTGATTGTTAATATATATATTATCAGTTGAAATTAACAACTGGTATTTAATCTACTTTGTGTTGAGCTGGTTTGTGACACTGAAAGCTAACTGGACATTTTCCTTAATTTTCTTCAATTTATATTATGAAGACAGAAAGTTGTGGTGTGCGAGTACCTTCCTTTCATATCAAGCCCTTAAAACAGTGGAAGGTATATGAACAACTTCAACCATATCGGCTATTGTGACTCTCAGGAGTGTTTTTAAGGGAATAAATATTTATTATTCCTTTGTGCAAAATCTGTTCTAATTTTGTCATTGATATGCATTTTACATTTATTGTTTTAATACTCACCATCAACTGGAAGTATTTTGACTTATTTTTTATAATTCAGTAATGAAGAGGTTGAATACCTGTAAAAAGATTAATCAACAAGAAAGAGGTCAACTAAGGTTTGAATATCTGTGTGTGGTTAGTCAATGGCTTCTTTGGTGTTTTGAATAATGATACACATGTACTTCTCCCCTAAGATAGTGTTGTTATCCAACCCTTTAACATGAACTCATGTTAGATGCTGTGTATGTGGCATCTTTAGGCTTCGGCATTGAACAGCATTTCCTTGACTCACAGATGCAGACTCTACAGGTCCCCACATGACATACAAAGCTTACTTATGTTTGTCGCAGAGGATTTTGCAGTTGGATTGCACATAGCAGTGTCTGATTTGGGGTTTGAGAATCATTGGCTGAATGATGAAACAGTAACAAAAGCTTTCATAGTGTAAAATTTGCTCTAATCTCATGGAGGTTGACAGAAGGAGAGGTGATTGTCAATAGCAAGTAAAGATAGGCTTCTTGTCACCTGTGTGCAATTACAGTCTCAAATTCAAGCTATTCTTCCTGAGAAATACACTGTGACAGGTTTTATGTGAATAAGAGATCTCCTGCTTTTGATTGCTCATTAAAGAGACCTCACATGGCATTGATGAAGATTTACAGATGTCTTTCTTCTGCTCATACAAAGAATAGAGAACTAGCCTTCATTGTTTACACACTCTGAATACCTCATACACTTATAATTTTAAGACTGTATAGTGCTTGTGAGAAATTGTGTTTTCAAATCAAAAGAACTGGACATTGAAGTTGGATCAAACTTTTCAGGGTTCATTGCTCTCAACATGCTGGATTCTGACATCCTCCGTCCTTCATGTGAAGCACCAAGTGCATCAGTGACTATTGCTCATCAGATCAGGACAGCTTTGAAGAAAGCTCTCAATCCCATTCGTCCAGCATTTCAGACCGTCCCACAAAAGATTTCTATTAAGCCTGGAATTCCTCAACATTTAGAAACTGGACCACAAATGCTATTCCTATATTGTTTAACCTTTTCCCCAATTTAATTTCAGCTTCTACAAAGGTATTATTTGTCCCAAATCAGCCAGAAGAAACATTAAGAGAACTACACCTCGTTTCCTTTAAGGGGGGTTGGGTAGGATTTTGGTTTTCTTCTTGGGATGTAGATGTTTATTGTCATTGGGAGTAGGTTATAAGTTATTATTGGTCTTATTCAGAGAGAAAACAAGGTTGGACTCAAGGATATCTCTGTTTTACCTTATCTTTCTTAGGATTGGAGATAGTGGTTGAAAAGAAAGGGGGAATATAGAAATATACAGGGATGATAGGACAAAAAGTAGATTATTGAATGTACGCCTCAGCTTAAGGCCTTAATTGTTGCTCATTAGGTTATTTTTAATTCATTGGTATAGAATTTTGTACATAGATGCAAAATAACTTTAATTTTGATACATTGGTATAGAATTAAAATTTAAAATTATTTTCACACACACTATATATATTTATACTCTAATATGAGGTATTGTACTAATACAACTCAAGTAGAATACAAGATTTACCTCCAGGAGGGGAGTAAGGGGAAAATGGGAGGGAGGGAAGAGTGGGAGGATACAAGGGATGGGATAACCATTGAGATGTAACAAGAATAAATTAATAAAGGAGAAAAAATGAAAAAAAAAAAGATTTACCTCCAGTACTTTGAAAGTGCTATTGCTAGCAGTTTAAGATAGTAAATTATCCAAATTAATTGTTAGTTGATCAAATCATGGTCATGTAAATTACTAGTCTATTTTTATCACAAGAATATACATCTTAGGTATAACAAATAGATATGATTCTATAGATAGATAAGGTAAAATTGTTAGATAAGGTCTTCAAAAACCTCAGAGTCCTACAGAATATGGCATCTAAAGATGTTTTTTATTGTTTTAAGGATTCTTTGACAATAAGACAGGTTTACTCCCGAGAACACACAGCCTACCTCAAAGAAGATGATAAGCATTAAAGAAACTCCTTGCGGAGATGGCTTTAAGTGTGGCAAATAAGCCACTGGGCAAAATGTCCTATTTATGCTACAGACAGAATTCTGCCTAAAACTGGGCAAGCTTGGATGCAAGCCAAAATCTTCCAAGACAGGGTAAGCAAGTCCTCAATAGTTCCTGCCTCAAAAATATGTCTGTCAGATATACCGGGTCAGAAGGCTGAAGATGATGCTCCAATATTAGAAAGAGCTTTGGGTGACTGATCAGGCAGCAAACTGTCTCTGTAATTTTTTCATTTTGGAAGCTGCTAACCTGTACTTCTGGTCTACTCAGGTAATTAATTTTTATTCCTTCTCAAGTTCCTGATAGGGTTGAAGACCAGATAGGTTAGTTTTACAATTAAGTTTAGTTACTTAGGGGTTAAGATGTGTTTGGTTTTAGGTATATGTTTTAAGTTGATAGAGATAAGATATGATAAATATTGATTTGCATTCAGAATTTTAGACTCACTAAGATTGGAAATATGTTTTCTTCAAGGTTACCAAACATAGATAGCCAAAACATTATAAATGAGCATTAATATCACTCCTGATTATTTTGTAGTTATTTTTGCTGTTTGTGGTTTATTTTATATATGTGTAATAATATAAATGTATATGTAAAAATAAAAATTTTTATAATTACATACGAACCATTAAGAATCACAAAAATCAAACATATGTTCTCTTACAAAATTATTACTTATTCTACGTGTTTTAAACCAACAAAAAAATAATGGTGTGAAAAAAAAACTCAATAAGAAGCAGAGAGAGTAGAAAGGAATGGGGTACTCAGGGAATGCTGGGTCAGACACAGTGGCTTTGTGGAGGAGGATTGGCCTTTCTTCCTTAGGTTATGGACACTGCCCAACTGTCCAGCTAAGAAAATATTCCACCTCTTATTTATCTGCTCATTCATTCACTATCCTCCCTCCCCCAAAGATGCTGTTATTTCTTGTTTGCCCCTCAGCTCTGGACCTAGCACATACTTATAGCTCAGCCTAAACTGTAGAGAGATTGGTTTTTTATATGAATTATTTTATCATCTAAGCCTATCGGTAACCATGCTTTGGGCCATTGAAATTTCCCCTTCATATAACAAGATATAGACCAATAAATACCTGTTATTTGGGTTATTACCACTACAAACTGTGTGATCATTATAAACTTGTCTATAAATAAATAAATAAATAAATAAATAAATAAATAAATAAATAAATAAATAAAAGCAAAAGATACCTTTACTGAGCAGGTCTAGCATGTTTGAACTTTGCTCATTGCAAAGGGAGTTTGGTCTTCAACTGGCTCCTATGAGCTCCCAAGAATTTCAACTATGTTATTTTATAGGTGTGTTTTGGGTTTATTTATGTTTTACCTTCATAGCTTTGGCTTGCCTAGGCCATGCTATGAATGCCCTGTATAGCCATGAGCTCATGTCTTTCCTTCCCTTGTGCCTATCTGCTGGAAATACAGCACACACCACCCTGCCAGATGTTTCTGATGATGGTGTAATTTATGTTGAGGAAAACAACCACATGGTATCCATGTATCCACTGGCAATGTTGGCCTTTGAATGACTAACATCCAATCTATGAATGCTCTAAGTTTTGAGACGAATCTATAAAAATGTTTGGATTCTAGAACTCGAGTGAGTTTCCTTTTTGACAACACTCTGTATGTGTTGCATAGACTGTTGCTGGAACAAACTCAGTGTTATATACGGGCCTCTGCTTTAAGATTCAATTAGAAACTTGTACTTCATTTTATTTTATTTCATTTAGATATCTTCCCTACTAGCCTTTCACTTTTGGTGATTTTAATCTGTTTTCCTTCTTTATAGTAAGTAAGGTGTAACTGCAATTATAGTAAATTTTTGAGTCTGGAAAATCTGTACAATCATTGTCTCATCTTTAAAACCTTAGGCAATAATGTTATTGGTCTCAAAAACTCTATATTTATTTTTGAGATTAGTATATATTGAAATTAGTATATAGTATATAATTACATTTCTCTGTTCCCTTTCCTCCAGTTTCTCAAAATTTTACAACTCATAGTACTAGTATGGAAAAGTAAGATAAAATAGCAGTCACGTCTATGAATGATCACTGGTTTCCAGGTGAAGTAGTAAGGTGACATTTCTAGGGAAAGCCAAACTCCTCCAAAACAGGGCAATTAAGTCCTCAATAGTTCCAGCCTCAAAAATATGTCTATCAGATATACTAGGCCAGAAGACTGAAGATGATGGTCCAACATTATAGAGAGTTTTGGGTGACTGATCAGGCAGCAAACTGTCTCTGTCATGTTTTCATTTTGGAAGCTGCTAACCTACACTTTCTGTCTAGTCAGGTAATTAATTTTTATTCTTTCTCAAGTTCCTGATGGGCTGGAAGACCAGCTAGTTTAGTTTTACAATTAAGCTTAGTTGTTTAGGGTTTATGATGTTTTTAGTTTTAGATAGAGGTTTTTAAGTTGATAGAGATAAGATACAATAGATATTGAATTGCACTCAGAATTTTAGACTCACCAACATAGGAAATATGTTTTCTCCAAGGCTGCCAAATAGAAATAGCCAAAACACTATGACTGTAACATTTATATAATTCCTGTGGTTCTGTATATAATTTATTGCATTTATAATATTATTTGTAATAGTATAAATGTACATGTAAAAAAGAAAATAATAATAAATTGTCTAAAATGCCACTTCTTTGAGCTCTCAAAATAGATACAGAGTATCTACTGTAGAGTAGGGGAGAGTCCAGGGTGTACCCCTGCATGTAGATGCCCCTTTATTATAGTTGAGTTATATCAGAATAAGTACTATATTGAAAACGACATGAGAATACATACAATCTACCTAACCTAATAAACGCCATAGCTTTAGGAGCATATCACACTCGAGACAGTTGCTTTTTCTCTTGATTCTGTGCTTCTCTGGAAGCTTAGGTTTCTGATGCTGCTCAGCACCTTTCAACATCATCCTAACACATCAAAATTCAAAATCAAGGTATGGCTTCCCTTGACTGCTGATAGAATGCTGTGCTCAGTTGTTCTGTCCCTTGGACAGGAAATCTAGGGCATTTAAAACATATCATTGTAAAGGCAAAGTTTGTATATTAAGCCATCACATATTGGTAATGGTCTACATCTACCTAGTTAGAAACTGTAATTCTATGTAAAGGCTGTGTCTCTCTTAAAAAGTATAGAATTTCTGGAGATACGTCTAATTCCAACATTGCCTCTGTTAAATTGTACCTACGTGGTTATAGGAAAACAAGTTTTCTAGACCATAAACTGAAGATCAGACATAGCAATTATTTCATCATGAATCTAGAAGAATTGCATATTTGGCACATTTATCTCAAACAAAAACTAAACATGTTACTTTCCACAGAATTATTTAACTATTAGCAACAGTATATTTTTATTGCACTTAAAGTATTTTTGAGTTTTTACACCAACAATTTTGAAGTATGGTAGAAGGCCTTTGTGTCCAGAATGAGATCATTGGAATATGTTATTGATAGGCAGAGTTTAGATAGAAAAGAATATGGCAGAAAATGCCCGTTCATAATTCATATTTCAGGCCGAGTCAGTGACCTGTTTACATACTGAAATAGGTCTGAAGAACAAGATTGAGGCTTATTGGAAATGAAGACTTGATACAGACAGAAAGATGAAGTAAAGAATTCATTGAACGACCAAGAAAAATCCTCTTCAAGAAAAATAAAATATAATACTTGTCCAAGACCAAAGAGTGTTTGAGAAGAAAAAATAGATGATATGTAGGTTGAATGACAAGAGAGCAAGAATTTGAAGGATGATCATAAAGTTGTCACTAATTACCAATAGACACGAAATGCAGTTAAATGGAAGCTGATCATAGCAATCATAAATTTAATGCACTTCCTTTGGAAGACTAAGTTAATATTCTTGTTAATAACTTAATTAATTCTGAGTTAATATTGTTGAATACTTACAAAGAAGTTGCTCAGTAATTGTTAGCCAACTCTTTGCAATTAGGAAAGTTAAAAATGGGGGAGTCTTGGAAATCAGGTAGAAAACCCCAGACCCATTCTGCCTAATTATCTATAATCTAACAAACCTCAGTTCCATCTTGGAACTATGTGGTACCCTGAGAGCATGGCTTCAGGAAGAAACCTCCAGATACAGTCTTTCATCTCACCTACCGAGAAGTCCAGGAACATGCTAATGTTCTGCATCCCTGAATTCAGATAGGAACCTCATGATGAACTCTACTAAACCTATCTCTACCTAAGAATGGTGTGGTACCCCTGCATCCCTTTCCAACAGTACACCAGTGACGCCTACTATTAGCCCAACTGCCTATTGGACCAGGTTAGCCCTCACGGATTTCTAAAAAGGAGCTTATAATCCTACAGAAATTTGTTCTAGTGTTCTGGTTTTGTTTTGTTCTTTTGGTTTTTCGAGACAGGGTCTCTCTGTGTAGCCTTGGCTGTCCTGGACTTGCTTTGTAGACCAGGCTGGCCTCGAACTCACAGCGATCTGCCTGCCTCTGCCTCCCGAGTGCTGGGATTAAAGGTGTGCGCCACTAGTGTTCTGAAGTTGTACCTATCCCCAGCTGAGATGTGAACCCTTCTAGCAACCCATTATCACATGAAGAAAGAATAACTTCACATTGAACATCAAGCTTCCTTCCATCCATAGACAACCTGAAAAGTTGACACAACAGCAAGCAAAAGAAGAAATATCCATACTAAGAAACACTACCAACAATCTGTCTCTAGATGCCTAGGTCCTATCACAATAAAATAAATAGGAATAACCAAGACAGTATGTCTCCCCAGAAATAGCATGCTTATCATAATAGTCCCTGACAAAAACAAATTAACTGATGTACAGACAATGTTTTCAAAATAGCAGTTGCGAATATGTTCAAGGAGCTCAAGGAAGATTCAAGAAAGATATGCATAAGTGCTTGAATGAATACTACAAAACACAAACAGTAACAGTTGAAGAATATACTGAAAACAATATGAGAAAAACTTAATAAAAAATGTAAGCTCCTAAGGAAAGTTAAACTAAAATAAATATCAACATGAAAAATTCAAGTTAAAAAAAAAAAAGCTCAGGGGAAAATCCTCACCAATGAACTGGATCAAGCAGAAGACAAAATATCATGTCTCAAAAACAAGGAATTAGACTACTCAGGAAGAAAATGTTACATATTTGAAAAATAAAAATAAGTAATTCTAGGAATTTCAGTAATTTAGAAGTGCCTTAAGTTTGGTTAGCTTTATTTCCCATTCTCTAGCATGCATATATTTCATCAGTAAGTCTAAAGCAATTGCTAGCTCTTAGTTGTTTAGATCAATTATCTTTGTGTCATTAATATAGAGAACCACTGTAATATCTCATAGAAGAGGCAAACAAGTCAAGATCCCTTCAAATTAAGTTATAACACAGGGTTAGAGAATCAGTATACCCTTGAGATATAACTCTTAAGGTACAATGAAGGCCCTGCCAAGTAAAAACAAATTGTTTCTAGTGGTCCTTGTGGGCAGGTGTAGAGAAAAAAAATGCATTTGCCAGGTCAGTTGCTGCATATCAGCTACTATGAGATGCCTGTTCAAGCATCTGGCTCTACATTTGAAGTCACAGTCACTACTTGATTAAGTTTTCAGTACTCAACTGTGACTCTCCATGATCAATCTGTCTTCTAAACATTCAAAATGGGAGAGTTAAAGAAAGATGTGGTAGCAAGCACCACCACTGCATCTTTCAACTCCTTAATGATGGCATAAATATCTGCAATCCTTCCAGTAATGTAATATTTTCTTGGCTCACTATTTTCACTGATAAGGGCAATGCATGATTTAATTTTGCCTGTCCAATAATAGTAGCCCTCATTGCATAAATCAGGAATCCAAGGAGGGAATTTTGATAATCTCTAAGGATATCTATCCCAATCATATATCTTGAGACTTAGAGAATAACCACAAGATAAGTTATGAAATATTTAAGGCTGATGATATTTTATATTGATATCTAGGGGGTAATATTATTAATTTTAAGATTTCTCCTTATGATCCATCAAAATCACTTTATTTATTTATTTCATATGTGACTTTGTGTACTTGAATAGCATTTAAGTGTTAGATTTGTGCCAAGTTGACAAGAGATGATTCCTTCGGTTGGTTTTAATTTCAGCTTGGTACAAATTACCATCAACTAAATAGTGAGCTTAAACTTAAGATATGTCTTAATTGCCTCAATTAATGGGGTGGGGGCTGCATTTCCCCTTGGACTTTGGGCAGCACTTTCTGGTAGCATTCCACATACAGAGGCGGGGGGAACAACAGAGGGGAAAGATGACTCACCTTTTGCTTTCTTGATCTCCTCTCTTGATGCCAACTCAGTTTACTATGTTGCTGCTGCTGCTGCTGTTGATTCTTTTCCTGATACCAGGGTATTCTCAGGCTTCTAGTGGCAGCTAAGCATCATTGGTTCTCAAGGAACCTCCCAGTATTTAAGCATCAGATAGGGACAGTTGAAGTCCTTAGCCTCTTGGACTTGGTTAGATTCTTGGCCTCTCAGAGGTGATTATGCTGTTCTTGCTATTTTAACATAAGCTGACTTAACACACACACACACACACAAACACACACACACACACACACACACACACACACACACACACACACATACACACCATTCTATCTCCCTGGAGAAGCCTGACTGTTAGCAAACTTATTATATATCCATGCTGATTTTTAAAAAATGTGTGCACTAACTCCTTAAAATGGGACCAGACAGTAAGATAAATTGAAGCATTTATTAATTATTAGCAAGTAATAAAGATATAGTTAGGCATTTTGTGTCTCACACATTATTATTAAACTTAGGCACCCATACTTTTGTTCTTAAGACAATTTCACTCTATTAAATAATTAAATTTCATTTTACTTGATTTGACAAAGAATAAGAATGTTTACTTTTTTGGTGTCATTTTAATTGAACTTGGTATGATACCTGAAGAAGTTAAGCCAATTATAAAGATGGACAAAAATCTTTATGAATCCTAAATGAATTGTTAGAATAAGAAGGTGTTGTCGAGCCATTTCATGATGTCTGGTAGTGAGGAGGCTTCTGTTTACCCAAAGTAGAGGCCAAGAGGCAAAGGGAAAAATGTCATCTTTCAGAGGTCACCTCTCTCACCACACTGTGACATTCTCCAGGACACTGAGAGTATCTCTAAGCAGCTGTGGAGCTCTTCACTACAAATGCTGATTTCTTATGGAGTTGCCTATAATCTTATCACGCTAATTTAAAAATGATCATTTGTGCCACCAATCTTAATCATCTATTCTGTTTTATGAAGGCTGGTTTAACCTACAAAGCTTTATCTTGCTACATGTCACAGACCTCCCACAAGCCTACCATTTCCTCTCTGGACTTGATATAGGTATGTTGTTATACAGTGTCCCTAATAAAGAGAATAAAACTAAGTTACAAGAATGTGTAAGTATTCCAGAAGAACACCATAGGCAAAAAGGAACCCAGACAACTGAAGGAATGCTATTTTCCCATTTCTAATAATCCCTAGTGCTTAGTTTTTACTCCTGACTTGTCAAGTTCTAAATTGAACGTGTGCTTAGCTTGTGATGAGCGGTCTCATCTTCCTCTGAAGATGAAGCACATTGTTGAAGGGCAATGCCTGGCCTGTTATCTCTCTAGGGTTCCCCTCTAAAATTCCTCTAACATTTAAAGATCAGAAAATAGCAAGATTATTAAATTATTTCTTCTCTGCAGAGAGATCCTCTTGGCAAAGTCACTAAACAGAGTTGTAATATTCAGCTTATAATACACTTTCCCTCTTTTCTAATTAGGTGTCTGTGTACAGGTTAAAAAGAAAAAAGAGGGCGAAAACTATTGCTAATATCCCCCTCAGAATGTGCAATTTTACATAGAAGCACATTTTCATGTGAAGAGAGCCCAGACAAATGCCCATTGTGAACAATCCAGGGTGGAATTGTTTAGATTCTTAAAACAAGCGCTTTTTATTTTAATCCAGGGAAATTAAAAAATAAAACAAAACAAAACATTTTCAGTATCAATTCATATTAAAGTATATACATATGTGTAAGAGTTTGGTAAACTCCATCAATTCATTTAATTTACCTCTAGTATTTTCTTTGCCACAACTGCCTTTCCCAAAAATAACATTTACTACACTCACATTCCTTGGAAATTAGCTGTTGTAATTTTTCCTGAAAAACATACTGATAGCTGGGATGTAGCTCAATAATAGTATTCACAGGTACCTCGCTTCAATTCTCAGAACAACAAGCCAATAAAGAAAAATGTAAAATACATAAAATATACCCTTAGGTAACCTGAGCTTATATAGTTGACCCTGACTTTTAAATATAGAGATGTCAATATTCTTGTTAGTGTTTTGACATAATTTTAGCAATTATATTTTAATTTTGACAAAATATTATGCAGGCAAATAATACAAAAAACAAAGTATTATTAGTGTGAAATTTACCAGAGATTATCTAACAGTAGCCTTTGATATAATGATTTATCAGACTGTTTAGGACACAAACCTCTTGAGAAATATGGATTACAAGAAAATATGAAAACATTACATTCTTAGAGAATTGTAAATAATTCATTACTAACCTGATCTATGCTCATAATACTTTAATTAACTGCCATAATAATGATTTTACACTGTGACCATTAATAGTGAGGATAATGGCTGCTAAACATTGTTTGGAATAAGACAAAGTGCTAGAGAGGTGGCTAAGCAGTTCTGAGTGCTTTCTGTTCTTCCGTAACAACTGGAGTCCGTTCTCAGCATCCACATGGCACTGTCTATGACTCTAGTCTCAGGGAATCTAATGCCCTTTTCTCTCTTCTATAAGCACTACATTCATGTGGTGAACAAGCAGACATTGATGAAAAATACCTATCCTAAAGATAAATAAATACAAATTTTGAAAATCTAACACTATAAATATAAAGTTAAAAGAAACAAATGCAAGAAAATTTTTTGTGCAGCAATCTAAATAAAGATATTTGATGAAAATTACCTGAATTTATTGTCTGTCTTACAGCTGAAGAAAACATTTCACTGTCAAACTTAAAGACTTATTTCATCTTTAAAAGGGGAAAAAAAAGGTCTTAATTGGAGACATACATTTAACCAAACAAAATCTTGCTATTATTTCAATATCAAAGTTTGCTAAGGAAGAATCTTGACAATTTTCTGAAGTTAATGGACGTACTGTTATAAAAATGTTGTAAAAAGTAAGCAGGTGGGTTGAATTGACTAATAATGAATACTTTTATCTTTAGTTCCTACCAAATACTTTTTAACCTGTCAATATAAGCTAAGGTAGAAATAATATCAAAAATTAAAACCAGGTGTTCTAGCATGTACCTATAACACAAGAGGCAGGGACAAGATTACAGCAAGGTTGAGGCCAGCCTAGTTTCTATTGTGAATGAATCTAATCTCTCGAGGGCTATAGTGTGAGATCCTGTCAAAGAAAAAAAAAAAACATCAAAGGACTGTGAGATTTTTCAGGAAGCCAAACCATTACTTATAGTATGATAAACCAGGATTCTGTCAGATGGCACACACATATGATTTATGACACTTCTGGAGACAGCAATCACAGTGAATGGGACTGCTCAGACATGTCAGGTTTTCATCACGTCATAGCACAAATTTAATTTTCCCTTCTGGTCATGGAGCTAGTCCGCAACTGCATGTTCTTTATACTAAAGCAATAAAATCCTCAAAATAGCAGCAAAGATCAGGAAAAGGCAGTTTATTTAGAGAAATACTATGCCATGAAGAAAGTTACCATTTCCAATTTAGAGATAACTGAGAAGACAATATTGTCCTGGCTGATGCACTTTGTTCTCTGTACATTTAGGGAGGCCAGTGCTTGGAGTGGCTTGTGTATTTGTTTATTTCTGCTGGATTTCACTGTCTAAAATAGAAGAGTTCATGTTCTGTTTCTTTCTAGCTATATTCAGAAGAAAAACAAAACAACAACACAAAGCAACAAAAAACAAAACAAACAAACAAACAAAACATATTGCAAGGATTGCCTTGTGCTATGGGCACTACCTGCTGCACACTGTCAGCCACTAAAGTTTTCATTTTCATTTTTACAAAACTCTGAATTAATAGGATGGTAAGAAAGGAAAGATTGTGCCAGGAAAGTAAGTTAATGAAAATATTTCTATTTATTAGCTGAAAATATTAGAAAAAACAGGCACACTTTTCTCTGAAAAAACAGCATATGCCTAACTAAAACCATAGCATATGCATTCATAGCCTTTGTCAGAAACAATGTCAAATGAATCTGAGAATTGTTATCTTATTATATTTCAAGCAAATTATTTTGGGGGTCCAGAGATTTCTCTTATCCATTCATTAGCATATAAAATCATCTTTACACACTGCCTATTCGGTCTGAAAGTACAAATGTGGCAAACATTCCTATTGACACTCATCACTTATACCTGATAATAACCAACAAGGCAAGGTAGAAGCATGTGGTATGCTTATTGTTTTGTATTAAGTAATAACAATTAACTCTGTCTGTGACTCTAAACAAATATATATATACATATATATATATATAATTATCAAAGATGAACATTGTAAACAACATATATTTATCAACTTTTATTCTGGACATATTGGTTAAACCTCATAATAAATTTATTAGCTAGTTATAATACCCACTTTATATAACCCACAATTGGAATTCAAAACCTAAGTATAAAGCAGAGAACATAGCTATTAAGAACTGAGATGGACTCTTGATCAGAGTTCCGTGTAGTATATAGCAGTGGACTTCTCCAGAAAAGCCAGTGCTAAGGCTAGGTTGGGAGACCCTGCAGGTGTACACAGGGAAATAAACCACAAAGAGGAGAGAATGAAAACTCAGCTCGATGGTCTTTGTCAATCTGGATTCAGACTTCTAGAGAGTTTGATGCAGGAGGCTTATTGTCAGTATATTTACACACAGTATGATTTCAAAAGTTTCCTGGTATAATACTATCCCCAGTGCACAAAATAGTATAATTACATAGAAACTCAATTCAGGGTACATGTCATTTCTTCCAGGAAGATTGGTTCTAGAGATAGGCTACGGTACTAGCTTAAGGGCCTAAGGAAGTATGGTGATGACTTGGTCTCCATCATCCAGATAGTGTAGAACTCATTTGGTCAGTTAGCCCTGGCCCTGGCTGTGGGAGCTTGCGGGAGCCTCTTGTTATACAGTTAATGCAATGGTCATTAGACTATTAGCTATCTCCAGTCCTGGTTGTGGGAGCTTGAGGGAGTCTCTGGCTATACAGGTAATATAAGGATCATTTAGATGACTAGCCATCTCCAGTTGTAGTTGAGGCAGTTTGATATGCCCTGGCCCCACCAGATAACAAAGATTTCCAAGCTGTTTATCATCTCTAATTCCAAACTTTCTGGATGGAAGAACAAGTTTTTGTCCATTCCTTTTTAGAGGACAGTTCCGTGTACTTAATAGTCCTCATTTTCCTGGAGATCTGTGGGCTCTATAACTTTTATGCTGTGCTCCCAACACTAAGTGACACACTCCAATTTTATTGAATAAAATTCAATACACAAAACTTCTAAATGTCTGTGCCCATGAATAATTAGGCCAATAGAAAGGATGTGCTTAGTAACTGGCTGTTCGTATCACCTCTGTGAGCCTGAGGGACAGGAAAACAACAGCTGGCCTTACTTGTAGTCATTCATAACAATTTTGGAAGATAATAGAAAAATACTTTTTTGGACTAAGTCAGACAAATGATTACATATCAGATATAAAACTTCAATCAACACTAGGTAAAAATCTACCCAAAATCCACAGGCTGCTAAAGCTCTGGGATTGCTTTCAAGATGCCTTAGAAATGACTTATCTCATCATATGATTGGTTAGACATGCCTACAAGCAGCTGTGATCCAAAACAGCTTCAAAGCTAGTATTAGAGACTCTCATGTGCCGTTCTGAAGACTGTGGGTCTGTGGTATTCTCTGACTTTCATTTTTTTCAGCCCCATACAAATGGCCTCAACTTAAATCTGTGTATCATCTCAGACATCATTAGGAGCTCCCATGTTCTTAAATGCCGACAGGCATACTGAACGACACTACGAGCCATGGGAGAGTTACATGATATATGCCATAGATTGTGGTCTGTGACTGAAAAATGCATTTTAAATATTTACGTAAACATCCATAAGATGTGTATTATAATGATAATTAAAAGGCAAATATGTTTTTAATTCATATTGTTAGTAAATGTTAACCTTTCAGTTATCAAAAGCATTGTCCTATCATGAAAAAATGTGATTTGAAGAAATCATTTTCAGCATTTCCATTGAATGTCTAAGTGAAAAAGAAAGAATTGAGTTGTACAGATTTTATAATTTTCTTCATTGTAATTCATTAAAATTTAGGCAGATATAACATATGCTTTGAATAATAACTATTTGAGGGATAATATTTTGGGCTTCAAACCAATGTAAATAAAAATCTACAAGGAATGACATAAAACCTCACTTTGAAGCAGAAGGAATCATAGATGATGGACATGAAGAATTTTAAATTACCCAGCATCTTTTACAAATGACATGTCTGCAAATCTAACAGTCACTATCACCCCTAACAGATGATAACTTCCTTATTTAGCTTTTTATTTGTCTCTGTCAAGCTGATCCATGGGCTTAGTCCCTAAGTCATCCAAACAAGCCTTGGCATTGATCACTGAAATTTATGATATTTTGAAGATCATACCTGATTAATGGCACAGCTATACTCCCTGTAGCTCTGCAACCTCATTCTTTCACAGCCAGAGCCAGTAACCTGATGAAAATGTGTGGGAGGAATTTTAGATAAAGTGGAGACTGGCGTAAATCCTGGGGTCTTCATGTTCTTGCAATTAGATAAGCTCCTCATCTCTACAGAGTACCAAATAATGCTTAAGATACATTCTGTCTAGATGTTGGCTTCCTAGCAACACATTAACTTAATTACACAACCCAAAGACAACTTGTCAAATGCTTTAAAGTCATCAGATTCCTACTAGCCTAACAGTATCTATATATGATACTGTCTCATCAGTTAAGCCTTACTGACCAATTTCCTGATTGTCTTCTCTCTACCTATGCCAGCATTCTTGAGCCACAATTTACTTTGTTGTTTGGTGTTGCTGTTGGCGGTGGTGGTAATGAAAAACATGTGTGTGTGTGAGTGTGTTCTGGAACAGTGAAAGCTTAGTAACCAAGTGATAAGTTGAGTGACTTTCAATAATTATGCGAATTTGCCCAGCCAAAGATTTTCTTTTCATATAAGCAATTCATGTATACTAACTACAGTGATTCAAGTATAGTCACCAGAAGTTATAAACTGGCTCCTCTCTCCCTCCCTCCCTTCCCTCTTCTTTCTTTGGGTTTCATCTTTGGAATCTGTCCGCCTTTCACGGTTTTTCTTGTTGTGTCAGTTATGTTGGTGGTAGGTGAATTCATGCCCAGTTCACCCAGGTGGTCTTTTCTCCCTAAACAATCTAGCTTTGGGCTAAGCTTTGCTCAATCTCTAAAACTTGAAAAGATCACAAACCAGGGTGGTATAGCCCTGGGCAAACAAATGTAAAAACAAAACATTGACTGCGGAGCAAAGTAAAATCAATTAAGTGAATATGAATAAAAATGTGTGAGGTTTTGTCCACCTTTCCTGAGATCTGTGTCCTCACTTGGGTGTAATTAACATCTCTCTTCCTTGAATTGTCGCTTCGCATAGTTGACTGCACCTCACAGGCATCTCATAAGTGGTCTGTGCTCACCTGTCTTTTCCCTACATTCCAAAAAGATTAAGCTCACCATCATTGCTCAGTGTCCAGACCTTTTAGATTTCTCTCCATGTTCCCCCCTCATGTTATAAATTCCATTACATGAATTGCATTATTTAGCCTGTAAAACTTCCCAGAACATAAAAGGAATGCCTTCAGCACATTTTAAAGACCCTTAGTTTTATCACTCAGAAACATTTAAAATCCTTCGGAGGCTTACATTCCTAAAGACCTAAATGGCAATCCCCAGCATGTCTCCTGTGGAGCGGCCATGCCTACTCTTTGTTCTAAGGTATCCTTTTCTTCAAAGAGGTTTGTGTTTCCAATATGAGCTTCAATTTCTGGTTTCTTTTAGATTATCATAAATGGGCTATCAGACATTTGAAGATAAAACCTGAAACCAAAAAGGGAAACAATGAACAGTTAAGATGGCATCTACATAAACAGCACATGCCATTAGATGGAAAACATTTCTGAATGATTGCTTATCTCCATCATATTGGCACAGGGTTTAACTTTACACATGAATGGAGGTTAGATAGAATCTGAGAGTTTTCCTATTGGCTGTTAGAGCAGAGGTAAAACTGTGTATGTCTTATTTTATTCTTCTGTAAAGGGGTGTGTGTGTGTGTGTGTGTGTATGTGTGTGTGTGCGTGTGTGTTGAAATGAAAATTCTCTACTTTCTATAAATAGCAAGAGTTCTAAAGAGTCTGCATTTTGTTGATTACTGCAAATTCCACCTCTAAGGGCAGAGGTGGAAACAAACTGTTTATTAAGTGGTTTATAACTGATACTTAAAAAAAGCACACACACAAAAAAAGGCAAAATAATCACCACGGGAAATAAGAAATCAATGGAAACTAAATGAAGAAAAATACTAAATTATTTGGGAAATCTACATATCCCCCTACACAATTCATCTCCACTTGGTAGCTAAACAATTTACGCCCCCTCCCCCATTTCCTTTTTCTATTCTTATTTATTTATTCATTCACTTTACATCTTGATCATAGCTCCTCCCTCCTCTCCTTGAAGAAGTCTGACTCTTTCCCTCTTGTCTCTGCCTCACCTCATCTCCACACACTCCAGTCTCCTCACTCCTTAGATAAAGGGAAGCCCTCCTCCAACAAAAGCACACCAACACATCAAGTCTCATTAGGCCTGAGTAAGAATCTTCTTCCCATGTGGCCTGGCCAGGCAATCAGGCCAAGGAGAAGTGGGTATAAAAGCAGGCAACAGAGTCCATATCAGAGACAGCCCACTCTCCCTTTTCTAGGGAACCCATATGAAGACCAAGTTGCCTGTTGGCTATGTATGTGTAAGGGACCTAGGTCCAATCTGTGCATGGTCCTTGCTTGGTGCATCACTCTCCATAAGCCCCCGTATCCCCCAGGCCTAGGATATTTGGCTCTGTATGTATTCTTGTGAAGCTCCTATTGCATCTGTCTAACTCTTTCTATCCTCCCCTCACCCTCCACTCTTCCACTGCAGTGTGCTCCTCCCATTGTTCGGCTGTGAGTCTCAGCATGTTTTGAGCCACTACTGGGTGGAGCCATTCAGGGGACAGCTATGCTAGGCTCCCATCTGCAAGCATAGCAAAGTATCATTAATACTGTGTGGGGCTGACTCTCTCCCATGGGGTGAATCTCACGTTGGACCAGGCAGTAGTTGGACATTCCCTCAGTCTATGCTCTATCTTTATCCCTGAACATCTTATAGGCAGGGTATATGTTGGGTCAAAATTTTTGTGGGTGGGTTGGTGTTCCCCTTCCTGCCCTTCCGACCCCCCCACCCCCACTAAGAGTCCTGTCTAGTTAGAGGATAGCCTCTTTAGTCTCCATGACCTCTGCTCCCAGGAGCCTAGCCTTCCCTAGGCCTTCAGGTACTCTCAGAGATGCACCCACACAGGGTTTCTCTTCTCTCCGCAAGCCCTCTTTCCTCCTGCCCCACTATCCCTACATTTGATCTCCACCTTCATTTCCTTTCCCCACTCTGTCTCCTACCTTGTTCACATACTACAACCACTTCCACTTTCTATTCTATTACCACGTCTGAATGAGATTATTCATCCTTCCTTGGGCCTTCCTTGTTACTCATCTTTCTTGTTTCTGTGAATAGTAGTATCGTTATCCTGTACTATATGGGTACTATCTTCTTATAGGTGAGCACATACCATGTGTGTGTTTCTGGGTCTGGGTTACATCATTCAAGATGCTCTTTTCTAGTTACATCCACTTGCCTGCAAACTTCATGATGTCATTGTTTTTAATAGCTGAGTAGTATTCCATTCTGTAAATGTACCATAGCTTTTTTTTATTATTATTAATTCTTTGTTTGAGAGAAAGGTAGGTTGTTTTCCATTTCTGGCTATTATGAATAAAGCTGCTATGAACATAGATGAGCAAATGTCCTTTTTGTGTGGTAGAACATCTTTTGCCTATATGCCCAGGAGTAGTATAACTGGATCTTGAGGTAAAACTATTTCCAATTTTCTGATTAAAAAAAACCACATAGATTTTTACCAGCAATAGAGGAGTATTCCCCTTTCTTCACATCCTTGCCAGCATATGTTGTCACTTGAGTTTTGATCTTAGCCACTCCGATAGGTGTAAAATGGAATCTCAGAGTCTTTCTAATTTGCATTTGCCTGATGACTAATAACATTGAGCATTTCTTTAAGTGCTTCTCAGCCATTTGAGATTCCTCTGTTGAGAATTCATTGTTTAGCTTTGTACTCTCCCTAACTTTTTATTATTTGTTTGTTGGTGTTTAATTTACAAGTCCTTAATATTTTTTGAATATTATCCCACTGTTAGATGTAGGGTTGGCTAAGACTTTTGCCAGTCTGTAGGCTATTGTTTCGTTCTGTTAACAGTATCTTTTGCCTTACAGAAACTTTTCATGAGGTCCCATTTATTAATTGTTTATCTTAGTGCCTGTGTTGTTGGTGTTCTCTTCAGGAAACTGTCTCATGTACCTATGAATTCAAGGCTGATGCCCACATTCTCTTCTAATAGATTTAGTGTATCTGGTTTTGTGTTAAGGTCTTTGACCCACTTGGACTTGAGTTTTATGCAGGGTGATAAATATGGATCTAATTGCATTTCTCTACATGCAGACATCCAGTTAGCCAATGGACAAGACATTTTTCACAGTTGAGTGGAGAGTGGGGTATGACTTTCACATGAACTCTGGAGCCCCATATTTGATCACGACCCCTGGATGGGGAGACCTGGTGGCACTTAGAGGAAGGATAGCAGGCTACCAAGAAGAGACTTGATACCCTATGAGCATATACAGGAGGAAGAGGTCCCCCTCAATCACAGACATAGGGGAGGGGAGTAAGGGGAAAATGGGAGGGAGGGAGGAATGGGAGGATACAAGGGATGGAATAACCATTGAGATGTAATATGAATAAATTAATAAAAATAGCCATTTGTTGAAGTCACTATCTTTTTTTGATTGTATGGTTTTGGCTTATTTATCAAAATTCATCTGTCTATCTATAGGTGTGTGTCTTTACTTCTGGGTCACCGATTTGATTCTATTGATTAACCTGTCTGTTTTTATGCCAATATCGTGTGGATTTTATTGATATTGCATTGTAGTACAGCTTGAAATCAGGGATGCTGATACCTCCAGAAGTTCCTTTATTGCACAGGATTGTTTTCACTATTCTGTTTTTGTTGTTGTTGTTGTTGTTTGTTTTTTGTTTTCCATATGAAGTTCAGAATTGCTCTTTCAAGGTCTTTGCTCTCTCAATTGCTCTTTCCCAAGGTAATTGGGAAAGAAATAAAGAAAAAATTAAAGAGTTTCTGGAATTTAATAAAAATCAATGTCCAACATACCAAAACTTAAGGATACAATGAAAGCAGTGCTAAGAGAAAAGTTTATAGCCCTATGCACCTTCCTTTAAAAAATTTGGAAAGAGCACAGACTAGCAACTTAACAGCACATTTGAAATCTCTAGATTTCTCTAGAACAAAAAGAAGCAAACACACCCAAAAGGAGTTGATGGCAGGAAATGAACTCAGGAATGAAATCAATAACTTAGAAATAAAACAAAGAATACAAAGAATCAACAAAACTAAAAGATGCCAGAAAACTGTAAAATATAAATCAAATGGATGCTTTTTTTAATATATTCCATTTGCCTAAATTAAACCACGATCAAGTTAACTATCCAAATAGCCCTATAATCCCTAAGGAAAAAGAAGCAATCATTAAAAGTCTCCCAACCAAAAATAAATCCAGGACCAGATGATTTCAGTGCAGAATTCTACCAGACTTTTAATGAATAACTAGTACCAATAGTCCGTAAATTATTCCACAAATTGGAAACTGTAGGAATATTGCCAAGCTCATTCTATGAAGCTACAGCCATTTTGATACCTAAACCACACAAAGACTCAATCAAAAAGAAAATTTCAGACCAAAATCCTCCATGAGTATTGATGCAAAAATACTCAATAAAATACTTACAAACTGAACCCAAAAACACATCAAAAACATCATCCACCATGATTAAAATGGCTTCATCGCAGGGAATCAGGGATGGTTCAACATATACAAATCTATCAATATAATCTACCACATAAACACATAATCATCTCATTAGATGCTGAAAAACTCTTTTAGAAAATCCAACACCCCTTTATGGTAAAAGTTTTGGAGAGATCAAGGATATAAGGCCCATACCTAAACATAATTAAAAGCTATATACAGCAATCTGATAGGCATCATCAAGTTAAATGAAAGAAAATTAAAGCAAATCCACTAAAATCAGGAAGACAAGGCTGTCTACTCTCTACATATTTTACATGGTACAAATTGGAAAAGAAGTCAAAGTATTGCTATTTACAGATAATATGATACTGTTACATAAATGACCCGCCAAAAAAATCTACCAGAGAACTCCTACCACTGAAGAACACCTTCAGCAAAGTTGTTGGATAAAAAATTAACTCAAAAGAATCAGTAGCCCTCCTACATATAAATGATAAGTGGGCTGAGAAAGAAATTAGGGAAACTACATCCTTCACAATAGCCATAAATATAAAATATGCTTGTGTAACTCTAACAAAGCAAGTGAAAGACCTGCATGACAAGAACTTCAAGTCTCTGAAGAAATACATTGAAGAAGATCAGAAGATGGAAAAATCTCTCATGCTCACGGACGGTAGCATTAACATAGTAAAAAATGGCCAATTTACCGAAAACAATCTACAGATTCAATGCAATTCTCATCACAATTCCAACATCGCCCCTGGTTTTAAAGTGAAACTGATACTAACTTTCAAGGCTGCTATGCCCAGGACTCTGATAATGTGATTTGCTGACACAAATCCTTCCTGCTTCTCATCATGGCATCCTTGCTCCACTGCTGTTCCCTCTGTATGCCCCTCTTCCAAATGACCAATTCAGTTATTTCCACAGTAGCCCCTAAATGAGTATCTTAATCTTTGTATTAGAGGGAGAAAATGTACACATATATATTGCTCAAGATATATTCATAGAATTAAACTTCTTTAGATATGTTAAAAAGAATTATTGGCATGCCACTGTTTGTTGTTTGTTTGTTTGTTTGTTTGTTAAGGTGAAGGTCTTATTTATACAACTAAACTATTGAGATTTTGTGAATGAAGCTTTCCTGTCATTTGACATTATCTTTTGACAGATGTCCTGGTCTTATGGCTTTAAAAACCTTTCTTCTACCTCTACTACAATGCACCATGAATATGAAGCATAGGAACTGACTTGTGGACATATTAGTTGAGGTTAGCTGACACATTCTCTTTGTTATGTATTTTGGGGATTTGTAGATTTCCATACTAGTTTTCATCCGCTGTAAAAAAAAACATCTTTTATGAGAAATGAAAGCTATATTTATATGTGGTATAAAAATAAATATTTAAGTGTAGTTAGACAGTCTACTGGTTTAGGGAAGTAACATCAGTGGCTCCTAGCAGGTCCATGGACCTATTAACCATGGGTAGTTGAGTAGGTTTGTAGCACCAGTAATGAATGCCCTCCTATGTACTTAGTCCTCAGTCTGATTAGACTGTGACTCCAACATAAAAGTAGCAATATTTCACTCTCAGAGCTATCTGGCAGCCTAGTGTACCATAGGCTTTACAACTGAATAGGACTATTGATTGTTTTTCTTCCCTGACATCTTGCATAGTACCTTTAGAGTCTATGAGAATTATTCCTAAGGAAGAAGGCTTCCAAGTCTGTTCTAGATCAATTCCTCGAAGCCTGTATTCAAAATACATGGTGTCTCCAGCAACAGGGTCATAACTTTCAAGATCTTGAAGGTAAGTAGAACAATGTAAATACTCTATATTGTTTCCAAAGTCTCTTCATTGCCATGCTAACTGCTAACGTGAATGGGGGAGATCTCCAAAAGCTTTGCCCTTCATGTGGAGCTATAGTCCACTAATAGCTGTTAAGAGTCAGTCTTCTCCACAGTGAGCTCTGTTATAGGTTATCAAACCCTCTGTGAACAGCCTCAAAACTATATACATAAGAATAACACTAAATGCTCTTGGTAGGTTGTATGTACATGTATATTTGTATGTGTATTAGAAAAATAATTGACGAAGCAGCAGTCATGAAGAGTGGGTAGGGACAAAGGATCAATTAGTGGAGGAAGAAAGAAGGGAAGGGAATGGTATGAGTACAGTACTCATATAGCTAATTTTTTTTTAGTAATTTATTAAAAATAACTCAGGATAAACAACACAAATCAAACTCAGCAAGATATGAAGAAAAAAGACAATCCATTCAGAGGATATTTACACAGGTGTTGGAAAAACAGGAAGAGCTGTTGGGTACCTAAAGGAATGTAGGCAGTCATTCAGAGACAGTGGAATGCTCAGCCTTTGTCAAAGCTAGGACAGAAACTGTATTGTTATGTTTGCAGTGAGCACAGATCTCAGGGATGAAATATTTACTTTCACATCTTCACTCTGCATGCTTAAAGGCTTGTAAATGATCAATCCCAACAGACTGTAAGCACTAGAAAATAATTGTAGGATGAGGTACTCTTGGAAACTACATGACATAAAAATCCGTAACATGTCGTTGGCTCTAGAACATGTCATTATTTCTGACGGGTTATCTCTGCTGATGAAATAAGCTAACTGAAGGCAGATTAAAAGTATAAAAAGGCAGGTTCAGGGGATCAGGCCAGATGAAGTCACATCTGTTGGGGACAATAGGCCACATGGCCAATGTTCATCCATCTTGTCAGACAGAGCCTGCACCTTTAAGTCTCTGTTTTTCCTGAAGCTTGCCTTTCACCAGAAACTAGCTGACCCCATTGTGGGTCAGCAGTTAGACTAAAGACAGATAGGGATGGAGCGACCCTGTTGTGAGTCAGCAGTTAGACTAAAGACAGATAGGGATGGAGCGACCCTGTTGTGAGTCAGCAGTTAGACTAAAGACAGATAGGGATGGAGCGACCCTGTTGTGAGTCAGCAGTTAGACTAAAGCTAGATGAGGACAGAGCAAGATACCCTGTGTGACAGGACATTTTGACCCTGCCTGGAATTCCCTATGTTTCGAGAAAAGCCTGCAATTGGGTTGCTATAGCAATGTGCTTCCCTGCCTTCTGACTTATAAAAGCTGCTGCTTGACTAATAAAGTTTGAGAGCTTGATCAGTGTTTAAGACTTGCTCTTCTTCTTTGTGTCTTGTGTTTTATCATACAGGTAAGTCTCCTCTCGAGCTCTAGTCGAACCCCGACAGGCCGCGGCACACACCCAGCTGTGGTGGGTGGGATTTTTAAGGATTGCAGGTGAAGGAAGATGATATGTATATTATCTACTGAGTGGATCCAGGAGAGGCGGTTAGGGCATTTCCAGGAATGCTAAGAATGTGCAGAGGCTTTCCCTTCAAGGGGGCAGGGTTGGAGAAACCTGGGTGATTTAACAGGCCATGTTGTAGAGGGGGAGGGCAACTGGAGATGCCAACTGAGCATCCATACCTCTTTGGGTATATGGGAGCCATGTTCACATCTGGCTGCTGAAAAGGGGCAGAGTGGAGTATTCAAATCAAGAGTAGGTTGCTTAGTGCACAGTGGGAAGTTTAGGTGAAGATGTATCTGATTTGCAGTTACCCTGGAGACCTCATGGATCCCTTTGTCAAGAAGGCAGAGGAGGCAGGGAATAAAAAGGAAAAAATATACAAATGAAAATGAGGGGTCTTATTATTAGGTTGAGCCATAGGAACAGGGGAGATTGCCACCAACTGAGAAGGGACGCCCTGGTTTGGTCAGCTTGGCCCCTCACTGGGGTTTTCTGGAAAACTGGACAGTGTAGTGTCCCAGTTGTTGTGGCATCTGTGAGAGGTAGGTACCCTCTTGAGTCTAGAAAGGTGGTACCAGCACCTTGTATCTTAGGAGTTTGGCAGCTGAAGGGATGGTAAGAATCACTGTGTAGGGTCCTTTTCACTGAGGTTCTAAAGACCTGGAAGATAACTGATGGGTACTTGGTGCCTCAGAGAGAGTGGGGTGGACTCAGGAATGGTTGGTCCTCTGGGGTGGGAGCAGGCAGATAGCTGTCACCATGCAATCAAAGAAGGGAACCGTGGGAGGGATAGATAGGGTAGATACCTAGCCAGCAGAGGAGTCTGAGCAGGGAAGCGATGGTTAAGGACGAATGGCCTCCCCTACAGGAGTTCGAAGGGACTTCAGCCCATATGGGAACATGAGGGAGCTCTGAGGTGGGTCAAGGCCATAGGAAGGAGAGAGGGTGAAGGTAATATGACCTCCAGAGAGAGCTTGGTGAGTTGTTTAATCAGTTCACTGGCTCTTTTAACCTTCCCTGAGGACTGTGGGCAGTACAGGATGTGAAGCTTCCAGGAGATGTTGAGAGCTTTAGACACAAGCTCAAGTAAGCCTGGGGGGGAAGGCTGGACCACTGTCTTTTTGGATGGTCAAACAGAGGAACTGTATGTTCAAGGAGTAATTGAGCCACCATGTCTGTTGTTTCCCTGGAGGTGGGGAATGCCTTGATCCAATCTGTAAAAGTGTCAACAAGGGTTAGAAGATAGTGGAGAGTGGAGAGTCCCTTGTGGGTTGGACTTAGCTCATGTCTGACAGGAGACATAGACCTATGAAATGTGAGGTTGGAGGTGAGTGGGATCAAAAATTGGCTCTAGAAATTGGAATAGGGCCTTGGGGCCAATGTGCAGGCCCTCGTGGATATCTGAAATAATGGAAGGTGCCTACTTTGAGGGAAGAATAAGATGGCTATTCGGGTAAAGCCATCCATCTTCTGTCTGCATGACCCCTATGTCAAGAAGCTTGTTCTTTTCCACCAGCTGGCACTGAGGCTTGTAGGATGACCTCAGGAAAAGGATGTGTCCGTGAGTCTGGCATTGCTGGAAGCCAAACCCCATGCTACTGAATCAGCTCTGGCATTACCCAGAGCCACTGGGTCTGTGGAGGTCTATTGCCCCAGGCAGTGAATTATGGCCACCTCTGAAGGGAGTTGGGAGAGCCTCCAAAAGTTTGGCTATAAGGGGCCCATTGATGATGGGAATGCCCTTGGTGGTAAGAAAACTTCTTTCCTTCCAAAGTGCATGATGGGTATGAGCTATTAAGAAAGCATATTTAGAATCAGTGTAGATGTTATCCCTCTGGTCTTTAGCTATTTGGAGATCCCCAGTTAAAGCAATTAGTTTGGCCTTCTGTGAGGAGGTCCCCACTGGAAGGGGATTTGCTTAAACCCTTTTAGTGGAGGTGACAACAGCATAAGCTACTTGGTGATGTCCCGATCTGTCTATGTGAGAGCTTCCACATAGGGAGGGGAGGAGGGTTGCAGGGTTTAGGGCAGGACTAGAGGTTACAGAAATAAGAGGCAACAAAGCTTGTACCCATGAGGGCCAGAAGAGGGGGAGGGAAGAATGACTCTGAAGGTCTAAGAGGGATGGGTGGAATATACCGTGTCAGGTTGGAACAGGGTGATTGTGAGAGCTTCCTGCGTGCTGCTAGGGCTCTCAGACGTGGCTACCATCCACCTATGGTGAGATCCAGCTGTTTTAACAAGAAAACTACCGCACGATGGGAGGATCCCAAGAGGTGAGCTAAAATACCTGAGGCCACTATTTTCTCATCTGTCAAGACGTGGTAGGGGCCCATGGAATCCAAGAGTGCCTGGGCAGGGTCTGTTAAGAGAGCATCCCGGACTAAAAAGAAAGTAGTTAGGTGGGTGATGGGCCCCGTGGGTGTCTCTCTGGCTGCTTGGTACACTGACCAAGCTGTAATGACACAATTGGGGATCTGGGATCTAAAGAATCCCACTAGGTCCCAAAATGAAAGAATCTAGTGGTTGTAGATCCTTCAGAGCATGCACTGGGCGAGGGTCTTAGACCCCGGGCTGAGTTGGCAGCCTAAGTAAACAATAGGAGGACAGCAGAGCTGAGCTGTAGAAGGAGAGACCAGGGAGCCAAGATAGTTTAGGAGTGAAGCAGTTTTTCTGAGAAGGACAGGGAAGGGCCTCCAAGTAAGATATCATCTACATCATAAAGTGCGTTAGGATGAAGGTCTAGGGAGGAAAGATCCCAGGCCAGTGCCTGCCACCCCCCCCCAAAAAATGTGGGCTATCTGGAAAGCCCTGGGAGAACTGTCCAAATAAGCCCTTCTGCATTATGACTGTCAGGGTTCTCCCAGGTGTAGGTACAGAGGAAATGTGAGTCAGGCTGAAGGGGAACAGTAAAACACACATCCTCCAGATCCAGGACAGTAAAGTGGGAGGTCGTAGGGGGAATATTAGAAAGAAAGGTGTAAGGCTTAGTAATAACCACAGGGTGGGTAGGAATAACTGCCCTCACTAGGGAGGCGGAAGTCTTGTACTAAGAGATAGGCCCCTGAGGGATTATGAACTGGGAAAACAGGAGTGAGTTAGGAGAGATTAAGAGTCCCTGAGAGAGAAGATGAGTGATTATAGGTTTCAGTCCACGACAGTGCATGGCAGAGATGGGAAACTGGGGAAGGGCCTGGGATCTTTAAGTTGGATAAGGTGGGTAGCAATCACCAGTGTGAAGATAGCTTATACTTTGGGGTCAACTGGTAAGGTTAGGAATAGAGCAGTTTGGAGCGGGGAATCTGTGAGGCAAGTAGGGAAAGGAGAAGATGGGAGCCAGAAGTTATAGGGGCAAGAGAGGTGGGGTAGCCCTAAAGTGGCTGAGGATATCGCTGCCAAGTAGAGAAACCGGGCGGTCAAGCGTGACCAGAAAAGAGTGTGAAAAAAATTGTCCTGGAAGAATGCATGGGAGTGGTGGGATCTTGGGTGGAAAGGAGAAAGTCCTGTCCATCCCTGTGACAGAAGTTGGCATAGGAATCATGGGGCCCGAATAGGAGGTTACAACAGAGAAGGTAGCACCTGTGTCCATTAGGAACGAGAAGGACTTAACCACAACGTTCACTGCTGCCCTGGGCTTGGCAAGGGTGATGGAGGTCACTGAGTCTAGGATCTGTCGGCCCTCCACCAGGCTGAGAAGTTCGAAGGCTGAAATGTCTGTGGTGCCTGCATTGATTGGACTGAGACTCCATAACTACTCTGTGCTGACCGGACTGAGCCTCCGTAACTAAGCAGAGAGGGTGAGACCACGTGAGGGCACTTTGATTTCCAGTGACCAAGTTGGCGTCATAAAGGGGTAGGCTTGCTGGGCTACCCAGGGTTTGGGAAGGTGCAGGCGCAGTGCCCAACTTGGCCACATTTGAAACAGATTCCTGGAGGAGTTGACTTAAATTGCGCTCCGATGGAATGGAGCCTTGAGAACATCCCTTGTTCCCTCTGTTGGGGTGCCATTGGCCTCAGAGCAGCTGCGAGGGCCAGGGCCTAGAGCTTAGCTTTCTGTTGTTGTCCAGCCTGTAGGGAAGACTCGACTGCCTCCTCTTGGGAGTAAAATACCTTACTTAAATGCCATGTTTACCAACTACTGTATGGGGATTTGGGAACTATACTCAAACTTTTAAAAAAATTTTCCTTTCTTTTTTTTTCCCCCCTCAAATATCTGGGCACGATTGAAAAATAAAATGAGTAGCAAGGACCGTGGCTCCTGCTGCAGAAGCTGAGCCTAGGCGGGTATATTGGATCATGGCCTCTTGTAATTGATTTTTTAAAATGGCTGGATTTTCATTTTCTTGCTGAGTAATTTCTCACACCTTATCAAAGTTAACCTTATTTGAGACTACTTCCATACCCTGAAGGAGGCAGCGGACCATGATGTCCCACCTCTGGCTGCCATCCTACCCCACCTGGTAATTCCAGTTGGGTTCTGTAGCTGAGACTGCAGTACTACCCACTGGGACTGTATTGTCCAATAGGAGGGTCTGATCTGCATACTGCCTGCAAGCTGCCTGAACCCATTCGCCTTCCTGGAGAGTGAGGGTAGAAGCCTGTATAACATAGAGGTCATGCCAGGCCTATGACAAAGGTAGCAGAACTCTTTAATATAGGCAGAAGGATTGGCAGATGGAGCCTAGTCGCTTTCCAGTAGTCCTGTAATCAGGCGCGCCAATCAAAGAAAGGAACATGAATTCAGACAGCTCCCTCCCTAGGTTCCCGCTAGTTCCCTGAGAGGACAAAGAAGAGCAGATGCCTGTTTGGACAAAGTTTGTGATGCCACATGAGAGAATTCAGGCTTGATTGGCCGGTGTGAAGACAGAGATCAGGTGGTGAGATCTTGGGTAGTAGGAGAGGAAGTGGGAGGAGTGACAGAGGAAGGGGGCGGGTAATAGGGGTGGGGCTGTTCCTTGGCCTGTATTCCTCAGGATGGGAGGTGCATAGGATGGGGTTGGGGAAGAGGTGGAGGAGCTAGTGACTGAGGCTACTTGGGTATGGCAGATGACTCAGGATCCAGGTCTCTAGATAAAAGAGCACTTGGGGGTGCTACAAGCCTGGCCAGTTGAACACTGGCTATAGAGGGAAGGGCAGGAGCACAGTCCCCCTCCCCCCCGCCCCGGCCAAAAAAAACCACACGACTATAAGGAAACTCAGTCCATTTGCTCATATGCTGGCAGAAAATTTCAAGATCACTGAGAATGTTAAAATCTAGCGTCCCGGGTCTCCAACTGGACTTCGCCATGTTGAGTCTTGTGGGGCATGTGGTCTCGGCCTTGGTGTCCGGGGCCTTATGGGAACCCTTCCGCATTGTTGCTACCTGAGGCGCAGCTCTTACTGCAAGCCACTCCTGCCGCCTTGCCACTGACTAAGCGGTTCAGATGTCCCTGTCCCAGGCCCGAAGGCAGGCTCTGCCACTGGGAGGATTGAATTGTGGCGGTCATCCGTGCCTGTGTCATGGTAGACGTCCAGTTCGATTAGGGGCTACCGCCAATCCTAAATGCCCTGGAAGTACACGGCAGGGACAACAGACTGGTTTTGAAGGTAGCGCAGCATATGGGAGAGAGCACCGTGAAGCACCGCCGTGAATGGTACTGAAGGCTTGGTTAGAGGCCAGAAAGTCCTGTAATCAGGCGCGCCAATCAAAATTCCTGTTGGTCAGGAGACCTTGGGCAGGATCATGGAGAACCTATTGACGAGAGAGGTCCTATCAAAACCAAATAGTTTCCTCCTATTCACGCCGATGCTTCCGAGTTCATGGAGATGAGTGTTGAGCAGGAAATTCTGGTGACCGGCATAAAGATTGTGATTCTGCTGGCCTCTTAAAGTACGCCAAGGGTGGCAAAACTAGACTCTTCAGTGTTGCTGGTGTGGGAAAGACTGTGCTGAACATGGAGTTAATCAACAACGTTGGGTAAAGCCCGTAGCGGTTACTCTGTATTTGCTGGTGTTGGCAAGGGGACCCATGAGGACAATGGTTTATACCATGAAATGATTGAGTCTGGTGTTATCAACCTACAAGATGCCACCTCTAAGGTAGCCTTGGCCTACGGGCATATGAATGAGCCCCCGGTGCTTGTGCCTGGGTAGCTTTGACTGGTTCTGACCATTGCAGAGTACTTCAGAGACCAAGAAGGCCAGGATGTCCTGCTGTTCATCGACAACATCTTCCACTTCACTCAGGCTGCCTCAGAGGTGTTTGCCTTGCTGGGCAGAATCCCTTCTGCTGTAGGCTCCCAGCTGACCCTAGTCACTGACATGGGCATAATGCAGACAGAATCACCACCACCAAGAAGGGGTCTATCACCTCTGTTCAGACCATCTATGTGCCTGCTGATGACCTGACTGATCCTGCCCCTGCAACTATCTTTGCCCATTTAGATGCTACTACTGTGCTGATGCCAGCTATGGCTGAGTTGGGTATCTATCCAGCTGTGGATGCTCTGGACTCCACCTCTTGAATTATGGATCCCAATATTGTTGGCAGTGAGCACTATGATGTTGCCCAAGGGGTGCAGAAGATTCTGCAGGACTACAGATCTCTCCAAGACATCACTGCCATCTTGGGTTTGGATGAACTTTTAGAGGAGGATAAATTGACTGTGTCCTAGGCAAGGAAGATGGAGAGCTTCTTGTCCCAGCCACTCCAGGTTGCTGAGGTCTTCGCGGGTCACATGGGAAGGTCCTTGAAGGAGACAATTAAAGGGTTCAAGGAGGTTTTTGCAGGTGACTATGACCATCTCCCAGGGTAAGCCTTCTGTATGGAGGGACTGATTGAAGAAGCTGTGGCAAACGCCAACAAACTGGCAGAAGAGCACGCCTCATAAGAGGTCCATTTGGCAAACTTAGCACTCTGTATTGTCCTCTCCTTACCCCATGCTGAAAGCTCAGTTTCCTGTGTAGGCTACACAAGAGCCTTGATTTAAGAAGTGATGTTCTCTCTGAGGAGTACTTAAAGTTTTCAAATAAAGTGTACATCCCTGGTTTAAAAAAAAATAGCGTGCCCTCTGGTGGCCACTTAGATTGATTATCTAAAAGGTACAGAGCAGAGTAAGACCTGGCATTTAGGTCATAAATTCTGAGAGGATCCCAGTTTAGGTAGATTTTGAAGCAGACACTCTACAAGTGTCTGGGGATCAACTTTAGACCCAAAAGCACCAATCTTCCTAGTCATTGCCAAATCCCAAGAGTATGGAAATGACATCTCAATTCGACACTCTGCTATTGATAGGTTTTGGTGAGGTTAATCCATGAACAGAAGTCTCTGAAATGGCAGATGAACTCAAAACCAAGGCAGTGCTTTCTTCCAGAGGACTAGCTCTCATGTGGCCAAGTCTTCACAGAGCTGAGTCCAGGGAGGCCCTGGGCCACCCAGAAGGGACACCTGGTATCTCTTGGCAGCAGTGAAGGACAGGGCACTTACCAAATCAAAAATTGCCAGGCTTTGGGGTGAGTAGGTGGAGGTGTGGAAGCTGTCCCCACTTGGCCAGGCCACAAGGCTTTGGGACTCAACTTCTCCCAGGTTCGGCAGCAAGATGATGGGTTATATCCACCAACAAAATAAGCCAAATGAAGCCAGTTGAAAAGTATTAAAAAGCAGGTTTAGTTGGGAACGGAAGCTCCTGGGCAAGTACAGCAGCGGGCGAGGATTTTAAGGATTGCTGGTGAAGGAATACGGGTGTACGTCATCTGCTGGGTGGCTCCAGGGGAGGGGATAAGAGGGTTCCCAGGAATGCTGAGGATGTGCAGAGGCTTTCCTTCAAGGGGGCAGGGTTGGAGAAAGCTGTGGGATTTAACAGACCATGTAGGGGAGAGAGAAGGCAACTTGAGATGCCAATTGAACAATTTCCTGAGTGAACTCCCCTATCATAATAGACTTGGAGCAAATGGTTCTGTTGAATAAATGATAATCCAAAAAAACTTTTTTTACTCATCATTAATTAACAAGAAATTTAAGTCAATGAATTTGGTTTTGAAGTTTTACTTCTAAATAGAAAATTGGAAGACTTGCCGAACAAACAATGGAATAGTAATTTAAACTGATTTTTCAGTCTTATTTCCATGATTGAATTAAACATTTTGAAAAGGATTACACATGAAGATTTGAAATAACGGATGACAGGATGGACTTTTGAAATGTGGTTCATACTTACTTCCTTTCTAAATCTATAATCCTATACAATGAGCAAAGATATTTGCAAAGAAGATAATAAATTCAGTCTGTATCAATTATTCATCCATCTCAATTGGGAGTGAAGCTAGCAAATTTATTCAGTGAATGAGTGTTCTTTATTCTCATGATAGCAGGATGTACAGAATTGATGGGGGTAGGGAACCTATTTTTCACTCCACACAACAGGTCAGTAATATATATATATATTATATATTATATATATATTATATATATATACACATACATTAAGATTTTAGAATATTTGTTGAAAATGATGACCCAAATCGACAGTTGTTTTTCTGGCAGCTAAGAAGGACTGTATTTGAACTTCATTTCACAGTTTCTGGTTTTCCCAGCCTTTGGGCTAGCATAAGTCATATTTGTTATTATGCTTCAAAAGATCTGTTGGATGGTCTCTTACAAAAACGGAAGCTATCACACGTTACTGAGTTTAAGCACGTGTGTGCCTGCACACACACATACACGCATGCATACCCATATACATGCACACTCACATACACATCTGATTTTTTTTAATGTTCCATGCAACATATGATATATTTGCATAAGGAAGGTTTCACGTGTCAGCATCCAGTGCATTTGAATCTATCGGTAGTTAACATCTTCGGGGACCTGAAGTTGATTTTCAAACTTACTTTTGAGGTTATATGTGGATAGTAAAGGATGTTCTAAATAAATGTCTGCTTTGTAAACTCTTACAGCAACTGAATTTTCCATAGAAGGTAAATCATTTAAGTAAAGGATAAAAAGAATAGATAAAATTAGGAAGAGTGTCAGTGTTGTTCTGGTTTCTTTTTTTTTTTTTTCAATAAAGAAGAAGTTAACTTTATATAGCTCAGTATTTTTTTCAGTATCTTCAAGTGCTTTGTCTCACTGTTATCTATTTTTCTTTGTACTGATCTAAATATAAATGACATGGTAACATAACTACTTATTCATGTACCTCCACTTACAAATCCATGGGAAACAAGAACCATGTTCCAGTTGCTTGCAGAAATGGGCTCATGGCTAAACTCTTGAATAAATACATTCTTTTTCCTTCTTGAGTCAAGTGGCTAAGTGTTGTGTTACCTATAAAAGTGTACATTATGGTAGTCAAATGTTGACTGGGATTGAGATTACCATAAAAATATAACTAAAACTCTTTTTACAATTATTTGGACAATATATTTTTATTGATACTAGAAAATTCTAAATCTAAATATAGAGGCAATTTATCTTTAAGCAAACATTTGAGATTGAATAAATTGTTTTTGTTAATGGAAAAGTAATTAAAATCAGTACATACAAATATTAAAATAACCAAATTATTTGAGTAAAACATTTACAAGTAATATGCCTAAAAATGTTGAATGAAGTAAAATTAATTACCTCAGAAAGAGAGACAATATAAAAGTAAGAAAAATGCAAGTTATTATAATTATACATAGTAAGCATAGTAATTGTACAAAATGCCTAATGATATAATTTTTGTAGGTAATATCAGTGTGAGTCTTCAGATGATTTGAAATATGGAATTTTTACAAGTTAATATGAACACAGTGCTTGCTATGTTGGCTTGCTTTGGGTGAGACTGTTCCTAGTAATATTTTCTTACATAGTACTGTGATTTAGGATAAAATCTTCATGACTCCCTCTCTTTGACTTTTGTCCAGGAAATTCAATTCTACTTTTACTTCCAATGGGTAACATAACCTGATACCTTTCACAAGCAGAGAAACTTCTATTTGTAGGATACATTAGTTCATGTATTCTAATTTCAATCACTGATGGTCTGTCATGGTATTATGTTTCTCTATCAATATAGTGAATTAATTTTAATCAGGAACTGTGTTCTTTATCTCAATTTAACAGAGACTTGGTCATTATTGAGCACTAAATAAGTATTATCAAATAGCCATATGGAAACTCTCTTTGTAGAAGCTAAGTTAAATAAAGTTTTTTTTTTCATTTTACTCTGATCTGTACCAATCTTTTATTTACTTCTCCAGGTTGTTCACGAGAAAGCAAAAGTTTAAATGCATTTGCTTTTCTAATTTCAAAACTTTATATAGTAGGAAAAACTAGATTATATTTAGTGGAAAATTATATTTTTAAATATTATTAAAATAAATTTATTAAAATATATCCTCCTTTTCTGCAAGTTTTTTGTTGTTTAATCTACTTTTGATTTTATTGGAAAATAAATTTTTATCACATGTCTGTCAGCATCTGAGACAACTGCCTACATCTCTAATGACAGTCTAAGGTCAAGCTTTACTATTTTTGCTACACTTATATATTTATTATGTGTGTGTGTGCATGCACAAGCATGTGTGTGTTTACATACATGTGTCATGCATGGCACATGTGGAGGAGGTCAGAGGACAGTTTTCAAGAGTCAGTTCCCTCCTTCAGGGTTCTGGATTAAACTCAGGCTGTCAGGCTTGGCAGCAGACACCTTTGCCTGCTGAGCCATCTTAGTGGCCTCACTTTCACTGTTCTGAGAACTGGTTTTCCTTAGACTAAATTCTCCTACTTCAGTAGGTCCAATGAGGTACAAGTGCAGAAACTGTTGGCAAATATGAGTGTTGTAAAATAAATAAATAATATAATGAAATATGAGTGTTGGGATGCTTGACATCGAAACTATAAGGATCTTCAATCCCGTAAATTCTGAGAAGGTCAGTAGCAGCTTCTACTTGTTAAATGTTGAATATGGATGAGGGTTAAGTCCGTGATGGAGTGATATCATCCCAACAGGACACTGACAGGGAAGGGCCAAGGGCCAACCAAGGAACCTTAACATACAGTAGACAGCTGTGGGACAGAGCAGACTATCAAAAGAATTTCAAAGAACAGGGTGCTGCATGTCACAGCAGATGGTTGAAGAAAAGCAAATATTTTCAGCCACTTTGTCATTTGTATACAGTAGAACTACTGATTTTTTTTGGGGGGGGTTGATTTTGTATCCAGCCACTTTGCTGAAGGTATTAATCAGCTGTAGGAGTTCCTTGGTAGAATTTTTTGGGTCACTTATGCATACTATCATATCATCCATGAATACTGATAGTTTGCCATCTTCCTTTCCAGTTTGTTTCCCTTTGATCTCGTTTAGTTGTCTTAATGCACTATCTAGAACTTCAAATTCTATATTGAAGGGATACAGAGAGTGTGAACAGCCTTGTCTTGTCCCTGATTTCACTGGAATTGATTAAGTTTCTCTCCGTTTAGTTTGATCTTGGCTATAGGCTTACTGTATATTGCCTTTATTATGTTTAATAATGTGCCTTGTAACCTTGTTCTCTCTAAGACTTTAAATATGAATGAGTGTTGGATTTTCTCAAATGCTTTTTCAGCATCTAAGGAGATGACCATGTGGTTTTGTCTTTCAGTTTGCCTATATGATGCCTTACATTGTTGGATTTCCATATATTGAACTACTCTTGTATGCCTGTGATGAAACCTACTGGTCATGGTGAATGATATCTTTGATGTGTTCTTGGATTTAGTTTGCAAGTATTTTATTGAGTATTTTTACATCAATGTTCATGAGAGAAATTGGTCTAAAGTTTCTCTTTCTTTAATGAGTCTTTCTGTGGTTTAGGTATCAAGGTGACGGTGGCTTCATAGAATGAGTTTGGTAATGTTACTTCTGCTTCTATTTTGTGGAATAGTTTGAAAAGAATTGATATTAGTTTTTTTTTTTTGAAAGTCTGGTAGAATTCTGTGTCAAATCCATCTGACCCTGTGCTTTTTCTGTTTAAAATGCTTTTGACTGCTTCAATTTCCTTAGGACATATAGGACTATTTTTTTTAACCAGATCTTGATTCAAGTTTGGTAATTGGTAGCTTTCAAGAAAATTGTCCATTTATTCAGATTTTCAAATATCATGGCATATAGGCTCTTCAAGAAGAACCTACTGAGTCTTTGGATTTCTTCAGTGTCTGTTGTTGCATCTACATTTTCATTTATGATTTTGCTGATTTGAATATTCTCCTTTTGCCTTTTAGTTAATTTGGTTACAAGTTTGTCTATCTTGTTGATTTTCTCCAAGAACCAGATCATGGTTAGCACTGCTTTCATTGTGTCCCATAAATTTAGGTATGTTGATCCTTCATTTTCATTGAATTCAAGGAAGTTTTTAATTTCTCTTTTTCCCTCCATTTCATCGAGGTCATTGAGTACGGAGTTGTTCAGTTTCACTTTGTGACCAAGTGTATGGTTGGTTTTGGAGAAGGTTGTATGAGTTGCTGAGAAGAAGAAGTGTTCTTTGGAGTTTGGGTGAAGAGTTCTGTATTTCATTTAGGTCTATTTGTACAAGTTTTAAAACTAATTTCTGAGATTGGAATTTACTTACAACATCTCTCCTTTTTCTTTCCTCCTTCCAAAAAATCCCATTTGCTTCTCCCCACTGTCTTTCAAACTCATGGCCTTCTTTTTACTCATTGTCATTGCAGATACGTGTGTGTGTGTGTACACACGCATGTGCATGAATATATGTGTGCATGCGTGTATATTCCTAAATATAACCTTTTCAGCCTTTAAGCCTATTAATGTAGTAGTGGCATGCACTACTTTGGGAGTAACCAATGGCTCTCTAATTTGACTGTTCAACAAGAGGGAAACAATGCCTGGAAACAGCTAACCACTCAGTACTGGAGATGTAGTGGTTATTAGAGACTCTATCATCATAATTTACTAAATAAGCATAATAATAATCTCTAAGAAGCTACAAACATTGGTACTTTACCCACAGATAAATACATTTTATACTCCTTATCAAGGAAACTTCTTTTTTTAACAGATGGAGACCATTACAGATAACAATGAACCATAAAAGTAACTTTGTAGTATCAGAATGTGATCCAACTGTATATTTACTCTATTCTAAATAATGGTGAAGAGGAGTCAATAAATAGCTTCATATTCCCTTAAAAATGATAAGTAAAGTAAAAAGGAATATAGTACATTTGAAGAAATAAAATATCTGTTAATACTTATATTTATTAGTTACTTTTGAAGTGTGAAAATCTAACTTTAAGTTTGTAAAATAGTTCAAAACTATAAAATTGCTTTCTTTAGGAATGATGTAGCCCACACAGGATAACACTTTGTAACTCCATCTTCAGTATAGCTTCCTCATAATCTGGTTATTTTCCCCGACAGGCTCAGTGGAGGAGGAATGAGTATAAAATTTTTGGTGCCTTTTCCCTGACAGGACTGGCAGCTATTACTAAGAATCAGTACATAAAAGCACATTGGTATCATGAAGGTTACTAAAATTACATTAAAAAAACTTTGAAATTCAATCCCACCAAAATAGCACCTTGAATGAGAGTACGCTCTCTACCTAAAAACGTACCCAAGCATCTTCTTATTTGAGATCATATTCATATTTTCCTAAATGCTACTAGTTTCCAAAATCCAAATTCTTCAGTGTCTTTTTAGAAACAATGGTTAATTTATGTGGCATTTCAGTTTGACAATGCTACTGATATTGAATTTTAACTAGAAACTGTTCATATTTTATAGATCCAAAATCCTTCCAATTAAGCCATAAGAAGGGAGTGCTCTTAGTAGAGCATCTTGATTGAAGTTGCTACCTAGCTAGTTACAGATGGTTGGGCACTAGATATTATTTCCATGAAATTTTTATTTGTTTGTTTATTGAGAATTTATGCTACAAATTCTTCAGACTATATCATATGGATCCATATTTTCTCTCTGAAGTGAACAGTAAGAACAATTTAAACAAGAAGGAAAGATTAAATGAATGTGGTAAATATACACACAGTTCTGAAAACTTACATCTAAGTAACAAAGAGAGTATTTGTTGCTTTCATATATAATAGCATGTTTCCTTGTAGATAAGTTTAAATCACTAATTAATATATATCCATAACAGTTTTGTGATTGACTCCTGAGAACCGTGCAGATGAAGTGGTCTACATATCACAAAGGGGATCTATAAAATGGGAGTGAAGAAGACAGAATAACATTGGCTATATCTCAAAAAAAAACCAACTGAATATTGTGGTTCATTCTTTGGCTTGATCTTTTTTAACTCAATTTTGGTCTTACTTATAAAACACTACATTTAAGATCTGATGCCCCAGCTATAAAATCAGGTTCATCACTACTGCCAAGATTTAATGAGCTACAATTTACTGCTATTAGGAAGTGTGAGAAGGCATTTACCCATCCTTATTTTATGAATCTGTGAGAAAGAGGAAAGAAACAATCTAGAGTTGATGAAATTGCATAAATATACACTGTGACACTGTTTTTTTTTTCAGAAAGTTGGACAAGTAATGTAGAATCCACTACAACAGCAAAATAGGTGTGTGTGTGTGTGTGTGTGTGTGTGTGTGTGTGTGTGTGTGTGCGCGTGTGTTGGTTTGTCAGTGTGTGTTGTCAATTTCACAGACATCTGAAGAATTGCTTTGATCAGATTGGACTGTAAGTCAGTACCTTAATTGGTGATCGATTTCAGAAAATCTACTCCACTGTGCGTAGTGCCATCTCTAGGAAGGTGGGTCTCCTTTATATAGGGAAAATATCTGAATAAGAAAAGGGAGCAAGCCATTAAGAGCATTCTTCCATGGTCCCTACTTCCATTTCTGTCTCCAGGCCTCTGCCTTAAGTTCCTGTTTTGACTTCCACTAATGACAAACTGTAACCTGTAATCTAAAATAAGCTCTCTACTTCCTGAATTGGTCTTGATGTTTAGTATAGCAAACTACAACAATGCATGTTATCAGCTTACATTCCGAGTTTGCCAAGTGTGAATGAATGACTGATTCACATATAAAAGAATATAGTATGGTGCCCGAGGAAGAAGACATGAAATAAGTCTTAGCAGTAATTATCATCACAGAAGACATACTAGGAAGTTTTAGCAGCATTGACTGTTATGGTTGCAACATAAAATATTCTTCTTCAAGTTCTCATGCATTAATTGCTTAGTTCCCAGACGGTGTCATTGTTTGGTTTGGCTACAGAACTTTGAGGCATAGATATTGATGGTTGGAAGCAGGCTTTGGAGATCATATCCAGGACCCAGTTTCAGTCCAAGCTGTCTACTCCCTGATCTACAAGGAAAGGAAACAGATCATGCCACAAGCTCTTGGCTCCATAGACATAATCATTTCATCCACCAGGTTATCTCCATCACAAGGTATTGTGGACCTTGAAACTGGAAGCCAAAGTAAGACACATTTGTCTTATGTTGTTTCTTTAAATTACAAAAAAAAGTAACTAAATAGTAGCAAATTGCACATTCTAGCATAATAAAAGAAGAGGATAGGGTCAGGGAGAAGATAAAAGCACTTGCCAGAAAGCCTGACAATATTAATAGTATCCCTAAAGTCTCTTCGTGTTGTAGAAGAAATAAATTGGCTTCTCCAGGTTGCCCTTTGGCATTCATACAGATGCTGTGACACCTGTACACCTATACGCATAGTTTTTTTTTTAAAGAAGAGAATGATTTCAAGGCCAATGAAGCATAGCTATAACTAAATAGATAATAGGAATATGAATCAAGAAGCAAATGTAAATACCAAACAATAATATCTAGCAACAGAAATATGCAGCCATATAGGCACTGGGGAAATATAAGCAGTGATCATGTATACAATAAGAATAACGATGAGAAAGTGTGCACTGGTCATTCTGATGGGTGCCTTCTACTCAAGGACCTTGAATACATTTTGAGCGCTGAAGATGTTAAGTACTCAAGACTTAATCATCAATTCTTATTTTGATTCAAAAGCACTCTGAAAGTTAATTAATTTTTCACATATTAATCTGTATAGGGAAAGGATAATGATCAAGCTACATCAAACAACTCATTCCATCTGCCTGGCACATTTCACATTATAATTCAACTAAACAGTGTTCTGAATTTCAGTTCTGTCTGTGAGACCACCAGAGCTGACACCAATGTTTAATCAAAACTGCAACATCAAAGAACATAATTTCAACCATAAAGCCACTCAGTTCTCACTTATTCACAAAAACACTAGTATTTTTTAAAGCATCTTTAGCACTAGATCTCATTTGTTGACCTCAAGCCCATTAAATGCTGTTTTGGTTTTTCTAAATATAGTTTAAATATATTCTTTACCTCTTAACAAATCATCACTGCAATAGATGTAGTAAATCTATATTCTGTTTTGCTTCTTGATAAAGCAAAAAACTAAAACCTAATATATTACCCAATGCTAGGTCTTAATAACAAACCCACAAAGCTCCAAAGTTCAAAAAATGAAGGAGGAAACTTTGACACTTTGAGATGAGATTTTTTTATATGATCCAAAATCATTATTAGTAGAAAGGTCAGTAAATGTTTATAATATTAATGGCAAGGCAGAACATAAAATAATAAAACATGAATAGAAAAATTACCACATTGGAGTATTACAACATGGTAGGTTGAAATATTAGCTTTTAATTTCTCTTTAAAAGAATTAGATGTCCCAAATTAGAGATGATAATCATAAAAGATAACAACAAAACTAATATGTCTAGATGGAAATGAGGAATATCCCCAGATTTTGAAGTCAGAAGAGCAAACCCAAGGAGGCAGCTCTGAATATAAATTTTAAAGTATGAGGTGAGGAAATATAAGCCTACAAATAAGTGCAGCCTGTGGAGATGGCAGATAATTGGGTAGTTGCAAAGAAATAATTCTAAAGCTTACATAGTAGTGAAAAAATAAAGTTGTTTAAGAGAAAAAAATTATTTGCTAACCACATATTCTAATTTTAAGGTGAATTGGTTAATATTTTTTTCAAAAAAATAAATCTAATTAAAGAAGTAAGATATAAGCAGTGATAAATACATTGCATTACAATTCTTAGGCTATGAAAAATCTTAGCTAAATTTCAAATGGATTATCTAAGCAATAAGATGAACAATTATTAATTTAGTGGAGGAAATAACAAAAGTATACTGAAGCTTCAAACAACAGTTTGGGAGTGATTAGATAAAAACTTCTGGGATAAGGAAACAACCTGTTGGTCAAAGGCTTGAGGCATCTTCATACATCCCCAAGTTTGATCCCCAGCATCTACACGTAAAAGCAAATTCTACACAATTTGGACACATATACTGAATCTACAATCTGATCTTCGATTAAGTCATGCTGAAACGCTGATTTTAATGTAAGCTTGGTGGCCTGCAGTTTAAAATATGGGATATTTCTACAAGGACCAAAAGAAAATGTAGACAAGGAAGTCAATTTTGTAACTTTGAATGGGACAAGAGTTGAAATTTCCAAGAGAAGGAAACATCTTGAGTAGCAATACTTGGGAATGAAGCATAAACATATGTGCGCAAGTTGAGTACCAATGGAGGAGTAACTACTAGTATCAGGGTAGCTGTACGGGCTGTGCAGTGTGCCAAGAGGACAGCAAACTCCAACAGACTTGGCTACTTGAAAGACAATAATGACACTGAGCTATTTTACTTAGTTAAGATAGTTAAAAGAAAAAAGAGTTCTCAAAATTTGAAGAGTTGGGAGCCTTAAGTAGACATGTCTAGTTTTCACACATAGATAATCACCTACAGGAAAGTCCTTGTAACCATAAATACATAAAAACTGGAAATAGCTGTGTGTAATACTGTTATGTAAAGAGTCCAAAGGTCAGTGCATTTTCTCTAGAGGAAAAGGCCCTTGCTATATAGGGGACCATAATGTGACTAAGTGATCTTTCTACCCATAATCTACTCACGACTAGGAAAAAGATTAGCTGACTTATGAGCAGAAAAGCATCAGTCTTGGATGCAGAAAGAAACATGGCTTGGGCCTCAGTAAAGGATGTATAATTTTCAAGAATAGCCTATCATCTTCTCTTCCTTTTTTTTAAGTCTTCATTCATTTACTTTTTAAATATAAATATAAGATATAAACAAGCCTATGTAGTATAAGAGTATATAGAAAATAGATGTATATTCTTTAAGTTAGATAAATATCTATGGTGTTTCATAAAACAAAACCTGGACATCTGTGTCTTAATTCATAAAAACCCTTGGTCTACACTGAGTCATGTGTCCAGTGGCTGTCTGTTGCAGTTTGCTTCTGTGCCATGGCTTAGTGAACCAGGTTAATTTTATAATGATAGTTGGCCACAGCAACATGTAGATTCTAAGGTTACTAAACAGGGTATATGAGAAATGACATAGTCAGACTTGTTTTCTTTCTTTCTTTTCTTTTCTTTTATTCCATTAAATTTATGTTTTTATTTTTTATTTTTTATTAATTCATTCATATTATACCTCATTTGTTAATTGTTATCCCACCCCTTGTATCCTCCCAGTCCTCCCTCCCTCCCATTTCCCCCCTACTTCCCTCCCCTATGACTGTGACTGAGGGGGACCTCCTCCCCCTGTATATATTCATAGGGTATCAAGTCTCTTCTTGGTAGTCTGTTTTCCTTCCTCTGAGTGCCAGCAGGTCTCCCCAAAGGGGCCTGTCCCATGAAGGTCTTCATTTTTCAGGAAAGTGGGACAGAGGAGAGGACATCCTTTTGAGACTTTAGGTGAGAGAAGCATGGGAGAATGGGGAAATAGAAGGATTCAGAGGGTCTTAGCAACCTACAAGAAGAACATTATGACAGGCAGATTAGGGCCCAGGGGTCCTGCACAAACTATGGCACCAGCCAAGGACTATACATGCAGTAAACATCTAACCCCGACCCAGATCTAGCCAATGGACATTCTCTACAGTTGAGTGGAGAGTGGGGACTGACTTTCACATGAACTCAGACTTGTTTTCAAAGCCACAACTTGCATACAACACCCTGGTCATAAAGAATCATGCAACCACATTTAATTCTAAGTAGCTGTTGAATGTTGTTGCTTGCTAAGAAAGACAAGTGATCTGGATTTGGGGAGCTCTATTTACAACACAGCCACACATATAATACTTAACCATTGGTATATAGGGACCATCCATGTAACAAATGTAAGCCAGGCTTAGGGACCCTTTCTTAGTCAGGCCTGTCCCCCATCCTTGAAGGTCACATTCTGAGGGTGAGCCTATAAAAATATGATAGTACTGACTTCATGCTCTTGAGCTATGGAAAACATGAAAGAATATTGAGCACAGTTAAAATTGCATTATCTTTTTTTTTTTTTGTTTTTTGTTTTGAATCAGTAAAGGCTATTTGATCATTGTTTTACTTATAGACTTGTTTGTCCTGACATTAATTACTTATAGATTGTCACATAAAAATCATACTTCACCCATTTTAGAAAATGTTATGCAACTTGTAGACACACAGGTCTATTTCCACACTGCTGCCCACAAATGATTCCCCCCCCCCTTGAGAGAGCTTGCTGAATAAGTCTCTTCTTTCTTTTCCCCATCCCTCTAATCTACCCCATTTTCTCTGCCTGTAGCCATCTCTACACACACAGGCCTAGCTCCAGACCTGTTCCTTTGATTCTTAATTTTCTAAAGCAACCTATGACTTGTGAGATGCTCTTTTCATAGTCTATTTTTCTATTTGCATTTTGCCACATAACCCACAGGCCTAGTTCCAGATATGTACTTTGGAAGCTGTCTTTCATTGCTGCAGTTAAATAGTTCATCTTCCAGGTTTACTTGGCCTAGCTCGGGCTGCACATTTCCTACACTTCCTTAAAGTAAGAAAAGGGTAGATTAACACATTAAATATACAAGCTAAGTTAGACATCCATGTGTCCAGGCCAGATCTCAAATTTAACATGAATGGTCAAGACAGCATGGCTCTCAGCAAATGCACGAGCCCTATAGAAGTAGTCTCTAATGAAAGCTTCTTATATGAACCCCAAGACACAGAATTTACAAGAACAGTAATAAGCTTTATCAAGGAATGTAAATAAGAGAACACTTCACTAAATTCAAAGAGGATACCTAGTAACATTTCAGTGATTTCCAATAAAACGTAAATACATGGCCAAGTAAGATGATGAAGATAATTTAGAATTTGGAAGTTGAGTTTAATAAAGAGAGAGAAAGATTGAAGAAAATGCAAGATGAAATGTGGATATAAATTTTAAAACTCAGTATCCCAATTAGGAAACTCAGGAAAACTATGCTAGAAGAATGAATCAAGCACTAGATAGAATATCAAGCCTCAAATATAGCAGACTATCTAGATGAAATAAGCAAATGATATGAAAAGTATAAAGCACAGGAATGGAGCATACAGGAAGTGTGGGACACTGACAAATGACTAAATCTTCAAAATAGAGTCATAGATGAAGGAGAAGAATCTCAGGTCAACTGCATAGGCATTCTTTAATCAAAATCATAGAAGAAAATTTCACCAAATTAAGAGAAGACATAACCATACACATATAAAAAGAGCACAGAACCCCGATTAAATAAGATCAAAAAAGAATTTCTTTAGGGCTCATCATTAAATATACATGACAAAGAAAAAGTATTTAAAGCTGCAAGAGAAAATAAAAGCAAGCCCGTATATAACAGAAATTCCATCAGAATAACACTTGATTTCCTAAAGGAAACTGAAGAGCAGAAGAGCCTGGAATAATACACTCCAAGTTTCAAAAGCTCATTACTGTCAAATAAAATAATTTATGCCATAGTTGAAGGGGAAAAACTTTCCCAGATCTGAACAACCTAAAAGACTTCTTATCTTCTAACAACATTTCTTATCTTAAAAAAAAAAAAAGAAACAAAGCAGAACAAAACAAAACAAAAAAACTAAGCAGAATATTGGAAACAGCATAGCCTGTAGACTATAAAGAGAAAACAAAAACAAGTGAAGCTATAATTTAATGAAATACAAAGCACAACTAATAATGTAAACCAGTAAAAAACAAAAACAAAAGCAAAAAATCACTGCAATCTATACAACCCATTTAAAACTAACTCTAAGTAATAATGGCCTCAACTCCTCAATCAAAGCACAGAAGCTAACTGAATAAATCAATAAACAAAATCTGTCTATCAATTATGTAGGAGACCCTATCTTAGGTTCAAACACTAGCATAACCTTAAAATGAGAGAATGAAAAAAAGGATCCTAAGGAAAAAGGATTGGGAAGCAAACAAGCATTGACATCCTAGTATCTGACAAAATAGATTTTAAACTAAAACTAATTAGAAGAGTCAAAAAAGAACACTTAATTCTAACTGACAAAGGGATCAGTTAATGAGAATAACAGTGTAATACTAAATCTATATGAGTTCTAGGATACGCAATTTCACAAAAAGCATTTTAATGGACTTAAGACAAAGATTAACATAAACCAAATAATCCTCCATGGTTTCAATGCCCTACTTTCTCCAGTAGGTACATCATCTGCATAAAAAAAAAATTAACAGAGACAAGTGAGGGGATTACAATCGGGATATAATTTAAATAAAATATAATAAAAATAAATAAGTAAACACAGAAACCCTAGAATGAGCTGAAACCTTATATCAAATGGACCTAACAGATATCTACAAAATAGTCCATCCAAATGCTGAAGAATGTAAATTCTGTTCAGCAGCACGTGGAAGCCTCTCTACAGTAGACCATGTACAGGAAACAAAACAACCTTTACAAATATAGAAAAATAATACCAAGGATCCTATATGACCATCATGTATTAAAATTTAAAATAGACATCAAACAAAACTCATATAAGCATCTAATCCTTTAGATATTAAACAGCTCATTCCTGAATGGCCAATGGGTTTTGATGAATAAATCAAGAAAGAATTGAGCAAATGTCTGGAACTAAAGAAAAATGCAAATGTAACATAGCCAAACCTCTGGAACACATAAAAGATAGTTTTAAGAGGTTATATTTATAGCCCTAATACCTACATTAACAAATAGAATGAGCACCAATAAAAGAATTAATGGCACAATTCAGAAATTTGGAGGGGAAAAACAACAAGCCAAATTCTAACTCAGTAGATTGAAAAAAAAATGAAGATCAAAAGCAGAATTAATAAAATAGAAACAAAAAAATCAATGATTCTAAGAACTGGTTTTTTTTTTGCAAGATAAAAAGACCAAAAGAACTTTAGACCAACTAATCAAAAGAAAGAAACAAAACAACCTTTACAAATATCGAAAAATAATCCCAAGAATCCTATGTTTAAACATAATTAGAATCAAACAAGGGAAACATCATTAGAGACAACAAAGAAGTGCAGAATATTATAAGAGAATGCTTTAAAAACTTTTATTCCATTAAGTCGAAAATATAAAAAAAAGTGAATGAATTTTTAATTAACCCAATCTACCAAAATTAAACTAATAAGAGACCAACAACCTAAACAGACCCATAACAAAGGAGAATGAAAAAGAAATAAAATGATTTCCAGGAAGAAGAAGTAAAAGGAGGAGGAGGAAGAGGAGGAGGAAGAGGAAGAAGTAGTCTAGGTCTAGGTGGATTTACAGCAGAACTCTGCCAAACTTTCTAAGAACTGCAATCAATCTTTCTTAAACAACAGAAAAAGAAAAAGTCACTCCCAAACCCATCCTATGCTTCCCATGTTATCCTAATAGCTCATAGTACAAATACACAATGACAAGAAAAAATATAGACTGATGCCCCCGATGAACCCAGATGCAAAACTTCTCAATGAAATAGTATCAAACTAAATATCAGATCATATGAAGAATATCATCAATCACAATCAATTTGGTTATATCTCAGATATGCTGGGGTGGCCCAACATATGTAAGTCAATAAATAAGATTTATCACATAAATTGACTTAAAGAAAAATCACATTGTTATCTCAATAGATGAAAAAAATGTCTGACAAAAATTCATCACATTTTCTTGATAAAAATCCTAGAGAGAAGAGGACTGGGAGGGAGGAGGGAACATAACTATAAAAGTAACTTGTATTTGCCAGATGTAATTGTCATGTAAGTGGCTTACTGCCTCTGTCTGCTAACCTAGGCCTAGTCCTGGAAGCTTCTAACCTCTGTACAATGTAATCTAGAATTACAATGTTTTCAGCCCCTGAGATTATTCCTGAATAAGATCACTACTTCTAGCTATTTTTGAACTTTGGCTGGATGGTTCATTCAGCTGTTCTGCCTCAAACTGTTCTCCAAGCTGACTAATTCAACCTGGCTTCTTTTGTTTCTGAGTGAATTGATCTCCTTGGCCTTAAACCAATTCTATAATTTTTTTGAATCTTCTGGCTCTTTTTCTGTCTTCACTTGTGTCCAAGTTGTTGTTTCTTACACCTGTCTCTGTAAAACTACCTCCTTTCTCTCTTCCTCTGTGCTGCTCTCTCTTTTAAGTCATCTCTTTTTTCCTCTCTGTTCTTGTGAGAGTTGGGCATATCTGATTCTGTCAAATCTTTCTCTGATTTTCCACTCAATGAGAAATCACTTGCAAATACGGATGTTTCCTTCTACAAACTTTACCTACATTGTTTTGGATTAAAGGTGTGTACTAAAGGCACATCTGCATTCCAGCCACATCATAGTGTAATACAGGGTGCATCAGAATTCCAGCTGGATAACATAGACCTAAAAATTTTTGGATGTGAATCTAAATAGCCACATTGCTGGATTAAAATTCCTGTATATAGACCTCAAAATAGTAAAAGCTATATATGGCAAAGCCAAAGTGAACATGGAGAAAATTTGAACCAATCACATTAAAGTATGGAATGATGCAGAACTGCTCTATCCTCTTTATCAGTACAGTTCTGGAATCACTAATCAGAACAACAGGGTAAGAGAAGGAGTGTGTGTGTGTGTGTGTGTGTGTGTGTGTGTGTGTGTGTGTGTGTGTTGTTGTTGTTGTTGTTGTTGTTGTATGTGTATTCATATGCATATATGTATATAGACATACATATCAAACTTTCTCTACTTATAGAGGTTATGATATTATACATGACATACCAAAATTCCACCATTCTAACATTAGCACCAAAGATAATAAAATACCTTAGAATAAACTTTTTAAAATTTAAATTTAATTTTATTAATTTATTCAGATTACAACTCAATTGTTATCCCATCACTTGTATCCTGCCATTCTTCCCTCCCTCCCGCTTTCACCCTATTCCCATCCTCTAGGTCTATGACCGAGGGGGGCCTCCTCCCCCACTATATGGTCATAGGCTATCAAGCCTTAGAATAAACGACCAAGAGGTTAAAGACATCTACACTGAAAACTTTCCATCTCTTAAGAAAATGAATGTTTTTTAATCAATTGGAAGAGAATTATGTGTAAAATCTTGGCTGTTGAGATTAATTAAAGACTGTACAGGCTGTTATATCTTCATTTTCATTGCTTAGTTAAGTTGGGTTTTGGATTTCAGTATGTTCAAATGACCTTCCTATTAGTGTTACCTAAATATAGTACCCAAAGTAAAGAGATAAAACAGGAAATTTGGAAATAGCACCAAGAATTTAAATAGAATTTTATATGGACAAAATCTATAATGAAAAAAAAAACTAATATACGGAAACATTAATATTTGAAATTCTTTTCTACAGTTGACTTATTTTTCAGCTGTGCATCATCACTGGAAATCTCCCTGGGTTGGAGAGAGTAATGCTGCGTAAGTCTGATATTCTTCATAGTGACTCCCTAACGTCTACCAACTTAGATTGAGTATGATTTAAGACTCAGGCCTTTGACACTGAAAAGGAACATCTCTGAAAACCTAACACAGTCCCCACAGCACTACTCACCGACAGTCTTCTTTCTTCCCTGTTTCTACTACAAAACCATCATGGAGTCTCCCTTATAATATCTATATTCCAATGTGCTTCAGAATCAACTTCCCTCAGGACTCTGCCTACACTATCCACTTGAATAGTAATAGTATTGACACAACATAACACACACACACACACACACACACACACACACACACACACACACACAAAGCCACATGTGAGTGGAAATCTTTCAATAACACAAAAAGTCTGTTAGTGGGGGAAAAGAATCCATGCTTACCTTGCAAAATATTCTCGCCATTAACAAAAAGGTCAGCTAAACAGACCAAGGGTGGTAGCTAAGCTATGGCTAGATAATTGTGTATAACTGGTAAGTGTAGTAATATTTATCCAAACTTAATGGCTTGTATATTTAAATATACTCATTAATAGGAGTTGGCAAGATAAAAGGGAGATTAAAATGCAATCAGCTTAGGGACTAGAAGAATAAATGTAAACACATTAAACAACACTGCTCTGGTGCATTAGTTAAGAAAAAAATCCATTAGTTAAATTAACTACTTTTTTTTTAAATTAACTACTTTTTATTGAGAAATTTAGTTGGTTAATTAATTTTATATAATACAGAATGTATGCATATTCCTTATCATTAAAGTACTTATGGGAGAGCATTACCGAAGTGCAAGGAGAAATTGTTCTAAAACATCATTGAATTATCTCTCAAATATAACTGAGTCATTTTTTTCAAATAAGAAGAAAAAGCTCATTGATCTCAATGTGACATCTAATTCCGCGTTCATTTTCCGTGATGCATAGTATATGCTGACAAAATCAATAACTTAATTTGTCTGCATAGAAGTTTTCTGTGACTGTTGATAAGTATAACCTAAAAAGTCATGTAACTGTCCCCTATCTCCAGAGTTAAGTCTGGAATCAAACTCTTGCACATGCTTAACAAGTCCCCTACCACTGAACTACCAATTCAGTTCTAAGATGAATTCTTTTCGCATCTATTGTATGTGGGTATTTAAACTAGCAGGAGTAGGCAAAGTGGTGGTGAAGAATGTGAAAATGTTCAACATAGGATTCTTTTCCTCTAAAGTCAAAATTCTCAAGGATACAGAAGTCTGGAGTCTATCCAAATCACATCCCATTCCAGATTCTGGTTAAAGAAAAACGAAATGCAGAACCACAGCAGGTGATGAAGCAATTCCCTTTGCCAATTACAAGTACTGTTTATCATTATGACTAAAGTTAGTGGTAGAAAGGTGAAAACATCATCATCACCCACTGCAGCCAGGTTAACAGCATATGGTGGAGCCAGAATGACTCACACAATTGTCATGGGAGTAAGCCAAGAATGGCAGAGTGATTTAACTACCTCCCTTGCTATACAAGGTACTGCCAACCAACAGCTACAGGAAACCCCACTCCTACCTTACTCTAACATTGTCAGCAACAGCAGGCAGGTGTGGAGCAGTCCCAAGCTGAGCATCATAAATAATTCAACTGCACTACTCACTGGCACAGAAGAGGGACAAAGTGTATGTACCCATCAGCAAGGAGAAGAATAGCACCAATTTGCCAGCAAAAGAGAATCACCTATTGTCTCCTGGGCTGACACTGGTGTCCTGGTGTTTTACCGTCATTTTCTTTTTACATAGCCCGTTTTATTGTAGTTATTATTAGAATTATATTTGTACTTAAGAGATCTGAGGAGCACTTGAAAAACAGAACAGAACTATTCAACCCAGAAGAGCTTCATATTTATCCTCTCATCTTTTTGATAGTGGCTCCATTTTCATTGCCCAAATTACTTCGCCTCACACTTTAAATAAGTTAAGAATCAGAGAGGACTAATTTGATGGGTCAAGTTGACTAGGACACCATGCCCAACTATTCGTCAAAAAATATTCTGGAAGATTTTGTGAAAGAATTTTTTTTATTCCTGAGATTGACTTTTATGTCCTTCAAAATGTGCGTAGCCTTAGAATAGCTAATATTAAAAACTCAAGCAACAACTCATGCTGGTGAGGATGTGGAGCAAGGAAAGGCTTCTTCATTGCTGGTGGGAATACAAACTTGTACAGCCACTGTGGAAATCAATCTGGCAGTATCTCAGAAAATTGGGAATAGATATACTTCAAAACTCAGTTATATCACTCCTAGCCATGGACCAAAAGGGTGCTTTACCATATCATAAGGACACTGGCTCAGTTATGTTCATAGCAGCTTATTCTTAATGGCCAGAAACTGGAAACAACCTAGATGTCCCTAACTGAAGAATAGATAACGAAAGTACACAATAGGGGATGACTCAGATATTAAAAACTATGACATCATGGAATTTATAGGCAAATGGGTAGAACTAGAAAAGATAATCCTGAACGAGGTAATCTAGACAAAGAAATACAAACCATGCTACAATTTACAGATCCAAAGAAGCTAAGTAACAAGGAAGCTCAAAGAATGTCACTGAGAAGGAAAACTACAATATGACATCTTGGGTGGATGGGGGGAGGGGACCAAGTGGAGACCATGCCATGAGAAGGACCCCATACTGACACTACTAATGATATTCTGCTATACTTGTAGACAGGACTCCAGCATAACTGTCATCAGAGAGGCTTCTCCCACAAACTGATGGAAACAGATATAGAGACTCACAGCCAAGCATTAGGTAGAGCTGGGGTAATCTGTTGAAAGAGAAAGTGACCAGAGGGGTCAAGGATATCACAAGAAATCCTACTGAACCTTCTAACCTGGGGCCATAGGGGCCCATTGAGGCTGAATCACCAACCAGAATGCATTCATGGGACTAACCCAAGCACTTTGCACATATATAACAGCTGTGAAGCTTGGTCTTCATATGGGATTCTTAACAGTGGGAGCAGCTGCTGCCTCTGACTCTGTTGCCTGCCTTTGGGACCCATTCCCCTAACTGAGCTGCTTTATCTAGTCTCAGTAGGAGAAGACGAGCATAGCCTTACATCAACTTGATATGCCAAGACTGGTTGATAACCATGGGAGGCCTCCCTACTTCTGAAGATAAAGGAAAGAAGAGTAGATTGAGGGGAAACAACTGGGAAGAGAGGAGGGAGGGGAACCAGCAGTCAAGATGTAAATTAATTAATTAATTAAACAAATTAACAACAACAACAGCAAACACGTAAGTGACTATTCTCACTAGGTGATGGTATTGAAAGAACAAAAATGGACATTTCCAAGGAAGAATAGAAATTTAGACTCTCTAGGTCTTCTGACTCTTGGCCTACATAATAGATTCTGTATTTATCAGACTTCTTAGTTTTGTGAACCAACTCTTTAAAATTTCCCCCTCCTCCCACTCACATCACATGTGCTTATATGCATCCATGCTGATAATCTGTTTCTCTTGAGAATGTTGAGGACACAGAATCCAAATATTCACTATCTTGAAATAGAATGTTTTTTATCAACATTATTTTCTATGGGATGAGTCCAGGTAGGACTTAAGAAGCACTAAAAATAGCATCACCCAATACTTAGAATAAACAATTAGGTTAGTTAAAAAGTACTTCTAAAGGGAGCTAGCCAGACTCTTTCTCCATTAAGCCCTGCATTTAATTATTTAGTGCCCCTGTGTCTTTCAAGTCTTTCAGCATTTCTGGTTATATTGACGAAAGCCATTTTTATTAACATCAATTTCTGTAAGTAGTTCTGAATCAGTGTTTTTTTCGGCTTTGAGGCAGTTTGTTTTATCAATATATTAGGTGGTCTGCTCACAAATCAGCTGGGTTCTCTACAGGCGTAAGAATGAGCCCATGTTGTTCATGACATTTAAAAGTAACACAAATAATTAAAACAAGTTGATTTTAGGCTAAAAAATAACCAATCAACACAGGGGATCTCTGGCCATATCCTCTATGGTTTGTCTATATAACAAACTAGTTGTGAGGACCCTATCGAGAAATCTTGGATAGCAAGATCTAAAGTTATTAAACTCTGACAGACTTTGAGTTCCTTTTAAAATTTGAGTTCTATCTGCATTAATATAAGTTATAGCACTGGGAGCTACTGGTAATTTTCAGACCATTGTAATGAAAACACTTCCTTCTGCTCCAAGACTTGTTCTCAGACTTTGGCATTCTGTGCATGTGTTTTGTTTTATAATGTTCACTTGTTTGAACAAGTACCAATATGGGTGCTGCACTGAAGGAATTCCTGGGTATATAAAGGCATTTGCCTTCAGTTAACTTTAAGCAAAGCAGGTTATTCTGAATTACTTAAGAGGGATCCAACTAGTTGAAAGCCACAGGAGCAAGCACTGAAGGACTCAAAGGAACAATTTCTGCCTCAGCAACATCGTAGTGTTAGTGAACACAGAACATGTTTGTTTGGTTCACACTTATGTCATTAGCACAGATTCAGTGCCTTACAGATATTGATTCCAATAAATATACAAATATGAGACCAATCTCTTCCCTCTTAAGAAACATATAGGAGCTGGGAATGTGGATTTTCTTTTGTCCGTAACAATGGTCTGTGGAAAAGATGTCCAAACAATCTGACAGCATTGTCTTGCCAACTCCCCCCACCCTCCCCATGCACTCTGTACTGTGCTGTGCTGAGTTAGAACGCGAACTATGGTGAGTTACCTAACCTCTCAAAATGCATGAAGTGAAGGGAAACAAGATACAAGCTATTAAACTTTTCTGAAAATAACATATAAAGAGAAAGAAACACATTTGTGAAAGTTCTAATGTAATCTGAAAGGAAAATACCCATATGATAGTAATCATATCTGGATAACTATCTAATAAAAAGATAATAGTTTAAAAATGTAAGAGCATTCTAGTTTCCAGAAAGCAGAAATAGAAATGAATACAACTAAATGTCTGCCTATATGTGCATACATTATATTTATGAGTATATATATATGTGTGTGTATATTCATATTAAGTTTTATTTACACATTACTCTAAATCCAACCATGCTTCCTGTGGTACAAATCTGTTTTCCTTTTTTGTCCATTAAAACTTGTTTAATTTGTTTGTTCTTGCTGCACAAATGAGTGTTTGATCATGGAAGCAGACATTTGGTCACTAAGAGGAATTATCATCATTTTAATGAGTATGGATTATTTCTCCAGAGAACATCCTGTTAGGAAGTGAGTCGAGCCCTCATGCTTTGTCTCTTTGGTGTGTGTATATACTTGCCTGTCCGTGTCTCCAGCATGTTGGAATAGTTCACTCTGCCCTCACATGAAGTCACCACGTGCCCTTAAAGCATGAGCTAAACAAACACACCTGTATTCATTATAAATAATCAAGCCTTACTGTTCGGTAGCAACAGAAATGAACTGAGGAAATGCATCAACAACATCAGAGGTCATTGACAACTTTTCTCACAATGTGATGAAAGAAGTGTTAGTCATAGCTATATACCATATCAATATTCCATTGGCAGAGCTAGAGAGATGGCTCAGCGGTTGAGTGCTTGCAGCTCTTACAGAGAACCTGATTCTAGCACCTATTATCTGGCAGATTACAACCCCCTGTAATTCCAGATCCAGGGGACCCATCCCCCTCTTCTTGCTTCTGCCATGTGATACACATAAACAGGAACATATACCTATGGATAAAATGAAAGAAATTTTAGAAATATCTCATTGGCACTCTAAGTAAACTGAATTCACCTACATCTTAATCCAATGATATGGATGAATACAGTTTTTTTTTTCCAAATTTTTTTGCCAGCCCTCAATGATAACACGAAAAGGTAAATGAAAATGACAGTCATGTTCTAGAAAATTTAACCCCGTGTTGTTGATGTATAAACAGGCTTGTAGTCAGAACATCTTACAGAGAAGCAATTCTGACTCACAAATATTTCTACAGTGTGCCTTTCTTAAAATATTTTTGGTTCAGTGGTGTCATGAGTAAATGATACAAACAAGATATATGTCACAGTAATAGACATGTGGTATGCTTATAGATATTTAATCCTTAAGACCTTTTAATTTGTAGAATTAAATGTCCATTTCCTCTTTCTTTTCCAATAAAAGTAGAACTGCTTCCACACTTCTCCATCTGTTATAATGGACACAGAGAAACAATGTTTTTAGTTATTTACAAATGAATCTACACAGAATCTTCAAAAGAATGTGAGAGACATGTGATTCCCAGCTTCAGTTACAGGTCTAATTTTCCAGTGCCCCAAGCTGCTCAGAATTACATAAGGTAGTGAAAAACAATTCCTCTGGCACCAATGTCTTTAATATTCTAAACTATCAATTTATAACCAGAAAAGTAATAACCAGGTTTTATTGTGGTGATAAAAACATTTGCCCTCAAATGGATGCTCTGAATTCATCATCAAGTCATCATCTCAAACTAAATAGTCTGTTTCTCCCAATGTTTCAAAGGTAATTTTGATGACTAGTCAGAAGAATTCTGTATCTGTTATTTATAGTATCCATAAGAGAAGACTCACTCTTTTCCACAACAACTCTTATTTTAAACTTTCATCACTTCTTTCTGTTTTAAATTACAGCTGGGGTACAATCTTTTTTGATTGTTTGTTTGTTTCTAACTATTCTAGATTGAAATAATCAGAAATATTTATATTTATTATAGCTGTATTTTCTTATTTTCTGCATTACACTAACTGTATATCCTCAATGGAGACCTTACTTGGGAAGAAGAAAAGAAGTTAGTTTTTTGCAAAGTTAACATATTTCCAATGCACAGCTTCTCTTTGCCATGAACCCCTCAGAGGAGCACAGGAACAGTAAATGAATCAACCTGTCTCCATAATGTCCGGAAAGTCTGACATTAGGAAAGCCCTGAGCTCTATGGCAGATTCCCTTGGTCAGAGAGGCTTCTTCTTCTCCTCCTGGTGGGGTAGGGCATTCTGGACCCAACACCTTCTGCCTGAGGAATGTCACATTGCCCTTAGGGAAAACACAGGTCCAACTCCTTTTCTCCTGATAAGAACCGGTTCAGCAAGTACATGGGATTCTTGGAATACCTCCCCAAGATAATGGGGTGTCTCAGCACCTTAGCCTATCAGCCAAAGACATTTCCCATCCCTGGATATTCCTATCCCACCCCAAAGTTCTATATAAACCTCCTTCACCCTGAATAAAATTAGTCTACTTTCATGAAGCTGATCACAGAGTGTGGTCATTTCTGTTCCTATAGCCAGACTTCCGAAATCCCTGTCCATCTACCCCATTCAATTTGCCCTCATGCACTGATACTGGCCAATGATACCTGGGGAATAAGGAGCATCACACACATAGTAAGATGATGTGATGAAGTTTAAACTGCTACAGTAAATTTGTCTCCAAGACTGAAGAGAAATGACCTCGTCAAGGTGAACAGGAAAAGTTAAAAAAAAAATAGCCAAGTGTGACTTAATACAGTTTGAGGTGCTGAGAAAGTTGCACACCTGGAGCCTATGCTTCTTGAGAAGCATATGACTGGCCCCAGATAGGCCTACTCCTGCAAGGCAGACCATGGGGAATGAGCTTCTCCCATGGTGACAGTTTAAAGCCAACATTTGTGCATCTCAGACCACCCAATCTATCTGTACACAGGGTAGAAATCAGGAAAATGGACACCAAAGACTCTACTCAAGAAAACATGTTCTAATTAGCAGGGGAAACCTCAGCTTCCCTGTTGGAAGTATAGCACAGACTGACACAGACTGTTAAAGTCTCTAAACATCCTAATGTGGCTTTGGCATATCTATTATACAGTACAGGATGACAGTCTATCTGAATTCCTTTCCTGCTCGACAATCCCATTTCCTCTTGACTCAAATGTGCTTCCTCTCTTTGAGAAAGCCCACGATGCCACTGACTCAATACCAGAGGAATGTGTATTTTGGGATATTCTGGCAACCATGAGAAACGTCTGAGTGAAATGGAAAAGGTAAGGAAGAAGTGGGCTGCCTGCTGCTGTCTCAACTCTCCCTCATATACAGGCTGCTAATGTCCCCGGCATACAGTAGTGTTGTGTATTGCTCTGTCTTGTCAGAAAAAATTAAAGGGCGGGGGAGGTGATAGCATCTTACCAGCAAAACAAAGGTGGCCAATGCAATAGATTTCTGGTGGTTCTGTTCAAGCTATGAAAATAGAAATAAGTAGTTTAATCGACTTTCTACCATATCCCTTCACATGTCGTCCCAGATCCCACTGATCATCTTTTTCTGTTGTACTTTTATTCTGCACATGGCCCTTGATGGTAGCAATTACTAGCCTTGTTCTATGGAGGAATGCTTTTGTAACACTGAATAAACAGTGGTAATGGACATACAACTTTCAAACCTTGATCAACATGACCCCTAACCTCATGTTCTTTCTTTGATATTATGCTTGTGTCAGTCAGACCCACTAGTCATCCTATATTGGACCAGTGTTCCCTGCAATCCCTTCAGCTCGAAAGCAGTCCTAAGCAAGAGGCTTTGATGACTGAGTGTGCATGAAAGGAATTTCATGTCGCAATTAAAATTATTACAAAGTCAGTCAAACATGTATTTAACAATATGTAGAACAGCAATTGTGCTACACACCATTAAGCATGGATGTTAAGCTACTCATTTGAATAAAAATAATTATTTTCTGTACTGCTGAAGCAAACATGGCTGTAATGAGACAGGAAGGAGAAATGTCAGAATAAAAATAAACACTCCATTTATCAATGTTGCTAATCTATAATTGTTGCCCTAGATGATTTACATACAGTTTCATGCTAGTCACCTAAAAGCAGTCTGAGAAAGATGTTAAATAACCCTATTTTTACAGCTGGGAAAACTGCTGGCTAAAGTAAGAAGTTGCTGAGGTTTTCCATTGTGCTGGTTAGAGTTTTGTCTACTGAGCATCAGCCAGGTGGATCTGGAAAGAGAAGACAATAAGGAATATGATACTTCCATCAGACTGGCTTGTAGGCTACTCTGTAGGGCAGATACATGGTTAATAGGCTATGAAGTAGAAGGTCCTGGCCCACGGCAGCTGATGCCATTCCTTAGCAGGTGATCCTAGGTTGGCTACTGAAGCAGGTTGTACAAACCCTGTAAAACAAGCCATTGTGGTCTCAACAGTCTTATATCGTCTCTGTTTTAGTTTCTGCCTTCAGGACCCACATAGAGTTTTGGCCATGACTTTCCCCAATGATAGAATATAACTTGGGACCAATAAATTCTTTCCTCCCCAGATGGCTTTTGGCCATAGTATTTTTCACAGCAACACCCATCCAGAACCATGGAGATAAAATCATTTAAGAAGTATCACTTAAACTCCTTCCTCATATGTTTCACTTTTTAGTGAAGTGAACATTCATTTTACTGTCTCATTCCACCAGACTGACTCTTAATGAGCTATGCTGCCTTTTTCCAACTGAATTGAGGTTAGAATACCTAAATTTCGTTAGCCTGAATTCCTGCTTGAAATCCATGCACATTATGTATGATATGTCTCTGCCTCCACTATCCAAAAAAAGAAACTTGAGCTATTACCTCACAGTCTTACAATATTAAAAGCTGGCACTCATAGAAGATAATTATATTGGGTTTAGGTTGTAAAAGTGTGACTCATAATAAAAGTATTCTCACTATAAGAATTTCTCTCATGCAAATACACACACACACACACACACACACACACACACACACACACACACACACTTCTCTCTGTCCTTCTACTCTCTTTTTCTCTCGTTCTCTCAGGCAGCTAACAGGGCATCTCTCAGACCTTACAGAAGTCAACCTCTGCTGGAATCTTCACCTTGCCTTTCCAGCTCCAGAACTGGAAGAAAGAAATATCTATTTCAGGTTTCTATGTCTTGGAGTTTACTGTGGCAGGTCTAGCTCATCCCACAGGTAACCTTTAGACTCCCTGTTTTAAGAACAAAGGTTGAATCACTTTTATTTTCAGGAGGTAAAAGAGGAGGAGATATATTAGTTACGACAGTTACTACATCCTTACTATGGGGTAAAAATGATTCTTAATGGCATATTATATATGTATTCATCCTTTCAGGAGGTTAGGAGAGCTAGGTAGCTAGGAAAGAACCAGCTACCTGGCAGGGAAAAGAAATTTAGGTAAGACCTCCAGACATGCAGCACACAGAGAGAGAAAGGGGATGGGTGAAGAGAGAGAGAGAGAGAGATAGAAAGAAAGAGACAGAGACAGAGACAGAGAGGTGTTGTGCCAAGTCAGGATTTTTCTTTCCTATATCCTGCCATTCTCTAAAGACCCAGAACCAAGGTAGGAAGCTGATCTGGGCAAGGATGGACAAGTTGCACAGTGATGACTCGATGCTTCTGTACACGTGAAGACACTTGAAACAGATTTCTAAAGAGCATGAAACCATTCATGGAATGATGCTGAGACGTAGAGATGGGACACTCAACTCCATTGTCCACTGTGCAATAACTTGCTCAGCATCAGCAAGATGCTTGCTTATGATCTTCCATTTCATCAGAAATGAAAAGATAATATAGAATATTTCTTAAGAATTGTCAGAAAAATTAGACGGTATAATCATTTTGAAATTATCTCTCTTTTAAGTTGTTATTAAGATTGCCTTTATAAAATATATTCCCTACTATTAAATACATTACAATAAACAAGATAGAATGCTTTTGGGATTACAGTGCATCATTACTTTCTGATTTTATTAGAAGAATTTAAGAGGCAAGAAATGTTTCCCAAGAAATGTCACATGTTTCAGAATGCAGCACAGAGGATTTCAAGTCCAGATGGAGATTTCCAGAACAGAATGAAACAAAGAAAAATGCCCAAAGATATGAAAAAAAAAAAACCTAATGTGGAACATTTGTGTTCTCCTTTCTCTCAAATTACTGCATGATCTGTTCCATGGGTAAACCTCCTGAAAAAAAAATTCCACAAACTAAAGCCCAAATGAGTAGTTCTTGGTGTTTCAAGTTTCTTCATGTTAGCTGAAGACAGGCTGAATTGCCGATGTCACTACCAACCAGAACACACATGTACAAACAGCTGGTTGAGCTAACATATGACATCCTCGAGGACATGTATGTGTGTATGAGTTCAAACAAACTTGTGAAACACCTAAAATTAAAGGCATATCGTGAAAATGACTCAATCTAGGATTCAAAAAGGAGCTTAGAGATGAGCTTGCTTATTGAATATCTCTTTCTGATACTAAGGAAATTTCAGATTTTTAATCCATTCATATAATTATTCCATGTTTTCCACTATTGTGTTGCCATCACTACACTTGAAAATATGTAAGTCAGTAGGAATTTAGTGACCTTATGTTAAGAATACAGAGACAAATGGTGTCAGTGATGGGACATAGCCATTTATATAAAGTGTACTAGTTAGAATAAGAAAGATGGCTGCACCTGTTAGGGAATGAGTCAGTGAACACTAGTTCAGAGGAGTGAGGGGATGCTTTCCCAGGAGGTGGCCTGTAACATAAATTTCCCCCTTCCAGAAAGACACAAAATGAAAGAAACAGACTTGTTTTGTGTGATTTCTTTGTCAGAAAAAGAAAATTAAATGTTAAACAAAGTAACAGGTTTCACTGGGTGAAGAAAGAAGGCCAGGGGAGCTTAGAGACTTCATCTGCTGAGAAAACAAAAACAAAACCAAATAAAACAATACAACTTCTCTGTCATAACAAAAACAAAACAAAATAAAACAATACAACTTCTCTGTCATAGAAATAAGAAGTAAGTTTTCATTTAGTACCTATTTTTAACTTTACACCCATCTTAAACAGAATAGGAGTACCTTTTCTAATTTATGTCCTTTCGATTTATTTATTTTTTTCTTTCTGGGATACCTAAGCTAACGTATCTATTAATTATCCTTCAAGTAATTAATTTCTGGAACAAGTATTTGTTGAGCAACTGCAATGTACTGATGTCTATTTGTAGAGATAATCCTCCCAGGGACTATTTGTTCTTTAAATTAGTCTGTGATTATTCTTTGAAATTCGTCTTAAAGTTAAATCTCCAAGAAACTTTTTTTAAAAAAAAATCTCCAAATTCACACTTTATTACTTTATCAAACTAATTCCTTCAACTAGGCAGCTTTGTGTTGCTGTGTTTTTCCAGTTCTATGTCAGTTCTCTTTTTTTTTTTAATAGTTCACAAAGATGCCTGCATTTAATGAAATGGGTGGTCGCAGAAGCTGAAGATCAAATACCACATTTGATTACCAGAGTGGCTAAACTTCAATGCCTAACAGCAGTAGGTAAATTATGCCAAAGTTGAGGTCCTAGTAGTTCTTGTTTAAAACAACTCTTTGCCATCACGTCAGCCTATGTCAAACTTGCCCGCTGGCACCTAGTAAAGGACAACACAGCTATTCCCCTTCAAATAATAGTTACTACTCAAATGCTCTCTGTTACCCTTCCCTAGCATATCTTAATTTTCAGATTAGACCTACCTCTCCTACCATTCTCACATCCATTAGAGTAACTATCTTAATGTTTGCACACCATGCTTTGTATTTTAAAATGCTAACCTTGCAATTTGGATTGAATGCTGTATTCCAAAGGAGATGTCTTAATGGGATAGATAACCTTGTGCTACTTTCATATTAGATTACAAAACTATGAGAGGGAGGTGCCCAGGTGCGGAGATGGCTAGACCCTTCTTACCTCATCCATCCTCTTTTCGGGTATAAGATTTTAAAAATGAGATTCAAGATTTGAGCATGAAATCATAAGAGTTTTGTTTCTCTGTATAATTTTGCTTTTCCAGAAACCTATTTTCAACTTGTAGATGATGCTAGCCTGTCATTAATAAACCAAAGCTGCATCCCCAGAATTATACTGCTCCCCTCTGCTCTTGGCAGTGTTGTGTGAGCTATGTGAAAATCAGCAAAGAAATTCTTACTGTTATGTTTTTCTACCTGCTGTGGGAAAAATTGGCACCTAAGGCTCTGTCTGCATTATTTATATCTCTTTGATAGATTAAATCTTTACTGTACCATTGAACTTTTAAGACATGTCTGTAAACGTTTGAGGATTACACAGGTGTTCATCCTGACTGCAAACAAAGATTCCTTTTTGTACAGAGAAAATAAAATTAAAATATAGCAGTGCCTTGCAAACCATGATTTCTGCTTAAAACTTGTCCTTGAGTGGACACGTAGTATAAATTTGTTACTCTTGACACATTTTTGGAGTTCAACAAACAGCCTGAATCAGTAGAAACATTTCTCAGATCCTTTACTTCTAAAAGAAATCTCTCTGATGGTGGCCTTTCATGAAAGAGCTATAATGTTAGCAGTCTAAAAATGTGACACTACTCTTTCATTGTGAAAGGGCCTTATGTCCACAAATATTCTTAAAGCTATTTCATTATTTTCTTTGTACCATTAGCAGCACAGTGGTGATATCCTAATACGTTACCAGAAGACGAGAGCTTTATTTTTGGAAAGTATTGTTCACAGAGCCTCTGAGGACTTATGTTCATAACTGAAATATCTTATTCTATCCTGAAAAACTTAAAATTTAGAATGTCTTTTAAGAAAGTGGTAATTCCATATGAATTTTCACTGTAAATAATTATAACTCCCTTTAACTTAATGGAAGATCTTTAGTTTTCAGGTGACCACATCAGTGCACATTGTTTGTTTATTCAGCTTTATAGAAAGTATAAGATGAGTAACTAAAATATTTAACAAAAAAATAAATACAATCTTGATAATTATGGCATACAAGAATTATAACCATTTCCCTAATATAGAAAGTGAATTAAATTTTCTATGCAGTCAGAATTTCTGAGAATAAGCCTAATTATTTATTGATTTACTCATTAATTCATCTTTGCTTTTTCTCTGTGCTTTGTTTTGTAGTCTTCTTTTTAAACTTTTTTCTAAAATATACTATTAAATGACCAGAAAATTTTAAAATTAAACAAAATATTACTTAATTTGTATTTTTCAAACATAATGCACATCAATTTACTAAATTCATTTAAAACAAATTAAAATTAAGCACCAGATAGAATACAATATGAATAAATACATTAGTTACAGGTAAACACAAGAGAAGGTATAACCTTAAGGGAATGTAGCAAAAATGAAAACAAGTTTAAAGAAAGAAGATATTAAAATACAAACAAAGCAATAAATCAGAAACTAACAAAAATACATCTTTATTAGAGGAATCTACAAATTTAGCTATTTAAACATGTTAGCAAATCTGCTTTTGAGTAATACTAATGTGAGAGTGCTACAACGGTTAAGGGAGTAACCAACTGCTTCCTGATTGGATTTAAGTCCCACTCCGTGAAATGGAACTCATAACAGACACAGCTAAAGAAGTCAAAACTCTAGGACTAGATAAATCATAGGCCTAGAAGAAAACCAACTTCTATTATTTCATTAAGAAACAGTAATAAGATGACTGACATACTACTATACCCACCGATCAGTTCCCCCACACCCACACACACAGTCAACATATATTAGAGAAGCTTCTTGCTGTAGATGGGAATCAACACAGAATCTCACAACTTAACAATGTGCAAAGAGTGAGAGACACGGGAAAATTCAGTTCTAAATTGGATGTCTTCATCAAACTCTCCTGCTTCAGGGCTTACGGATCTATGGGAAACAGAAGTCAGAACTAGTGTGAGAGCTGAAGTGGACAGATGGCTCCAGAATTAACAGTGTCTTTGAGATAGAACAGACTGGTGCACCTGTGAGCTGACAGAGACTGTGGTAGCAGGCACACTTGTTTTAAAGATTCAAGCTGTACAGGGTCTCAGCAACAAGGGAGTGGATATGGCTCTCACCCCTAAGGAAGAAGCTATTTTCAATTGATACTCAAAAGTAGTGGGAAAATCAGTTTTCTTCAATATAGTGCCACTGGATCATCAACCACACTCATGCTCATGGCATTATGCTCAGGAATCTGTGACCAATAGAAACTGAACTCACTGGTTTTGTGTTTGTTTGTTTGTTTTCTATTTTGTGTGTGTGTGTTTTGTGGATTTTTGCTTTGTTTTATTTTAACATGTTTTGTCTGACTTGCCTTTTGCTTGTTTTGATTTTTCCTTGTGGGGTGTTTTGTTTATTTGTTTGTTTGTTTGTTTTGAAAGAGAAAGAACATAATGTTAGGTGGGCAGGGAAGTGGTGAGGATCTAGGACAAGTTGGGTGAAGAAGAAAAACGTGATCAAATTTATTGGCTGAAGAATATTCAATTAAAAATATAGTATGTCTGGATGTATTTTATATTATAGCACGAGCAAGGGGTAAAAGCTTGTGGCTTCAAAGTGATATGTAGGGTATCACATTGTCAGGTGATAGAGTTGCAATGGTTTTACAACAGCAATAGGAAAAAAGTGACAACAACCACTAATATCCAGTATTGCTGCTAATGAAAATTAGACATCACTGCAAGTCTTAAAAGGAACTGGAAGTGTGGAAAATACCCTTGGAGGTATCTACTAATGCTGAATTTAATAAAAACTCTGTTACTTAATAATATCAATCCAAGTATATACTTGATAGTAATATGCACATGGACTCACTAGATGACATTTACAACAGTTTGGACAGAAGTTAAATTTTCCTGAAAAAATAAATCTGGAAATTTACCCAGTTATTGGTGAATGAATGGATATCACACAACTTAAGTTTCTTTCCTAGATTAAAAAAAAAAAGAAGCAATTTTTTTCAAATTACCCCTGACCTCTACTTGTATATAGTGTCATTGGTTTACCCATATACACACAAAATGAATGAATAAATATAATATGCAGTTTTGGCTTGAGTTAAATATGCTCAGTTTTACAAATAACATTCAGTGTCAGGAACAACTTGCTTAGATCTAGTCCTCAGAGTATAAGTATTTCAGGTTTCTGCCCAGCCTGGAAAAAATCAGAATTTTTTTCCTCTATTGCTCTAAATGCCCTTTTATTGCTGATCACAGTAGAATAAACAAAGTCAAATGTGAAAGCTTGAGATAAGGAGTTTTGAGCATGACATTTTCAGTGAATAGAGAGTGCAAATTGACTCCTTTTCAAACCTAAAAATTTTTAGTTGTCTTTTGTGTTCTTTAGTAGATCATAATGTGTTTTCATTTTGTGCATTTACCTTTGTGATGTTTATGGCTAACACACTGAAAAGAAATTGTTAAAACTAGACCATGTAAAATAGAAACTTCCCTCTTAATAGTTTTGTGTGTTTCTTTGTTTTACTAACCTAGCAAAGATTTCTGGATGGTTATAGTTTGAAAGCCTTGTTGCACATTGCAAATGCATAATTTTTGGTGGAATTTTCCTGGGAAGGTACAAAGTTCTCATCAATCAACATAACACATAAAAATAAAAGACAAAAAATTGATGCCACCTAAGTCTGGATGAGTGAATTGGTAAGCTTACTGAGGTGTGCTGAACTCTGAGTGAGGGGTTGTTTTCAGGATCATGGATTAGCAAAACAACAACAACCTGAACATGGATGAGAGCTCACAAGATCTGCATGGCTGGAGCTCCCTGCATTATTTATATGCATCTCGGATGGTTAGAGAAACTGTTTCTCCAGCTTGGAGAGGGAGCATTCTGAGTCTTGTGAGTTTTCGTAATTGCCTAGACTCACAAGTTGTTCAGCTCCTGAGTCTTAGTGGTTCATTCTCTAAAAAAGAAAGTTTCAATTCAAAGGAATAATATTGGGGGTGAGGATGCAGCTCCTCTCTCATCAACTGTAGGTCATCATAAAAAGCTTTATCATCAATGGTAAGCATGACTCTAGCCACTTCTAATACATCTCTTCCCCAGAAACTATTATGTAAGGTTTTTAAAAAAGAACTCAAGAGCTTATCTTGTCTAGAGTGCTCATTTTGGTTAAATTAATGTTGTGTGGATTTTCCTAAGAAGACATAAAAGATCCTGTGTTCACATGGAGGTCACCATCAGACGAAAGACAGGATTCCATCATGCCCAGTTTAATGAACCAAAGAATTGGGGGTTATTTACAGGAGCACAAGTGATTCAAAGACAGTTCTAGAAATGAATAGTCCCATCCATAGCATGTTTGAGTCACTGACAGAAACATCATTGAAGAGTCCTCATCCACAGGTAATGTTCTACTTCTGCACACTCTAGCATTCTTTGTGTCCATGTGCAGCAATAGTGGGTAAGAATGGTGCCTGAAATCTCAGGGAAATGTCTAATGATGTTCCTCTTTTATCTTAGGAGGTACTGGTAATACTCTATTATTATTGTTATTGTTGTTATTCAGCAAGCTATCAGGGAGTGGAAGCCCTTATTGTGTGAAAATGTGTGTACGTTGTTGCCATGACTTAACCATGTCAAGCACCAAAATCTGAGGCCTATGAGGCAAAGCATTTCCAAGATTAGGCCCAGGGAAATAGCAATGCCTTTCTTCTTGGTCTAAGTACAAAAGTTGATAGTATGGAAGAGTATGTCCACTTAACTTTCTCTTCCCAAACAGTTATATCCTGGTTACTATTCCCCTATGGAGACTGTTCCTGCTAGGAAAAGGGAACTTCACTGTATTCTACCCTGAGATTTCAGGCACCATTCTTAACTACTCTTGTGTGTGGACACAAAGAATTCTATAGTGTGTAAAAGGTAGAACATCAGCTGTGGATTAGGACTCTTCAATGGTGCTATATACCATAAATTTTCACTTCTCGTTCAGCTGTGCACAAGTACCTGGCCTTCTTCTTTGACTACAACTAATATTCAAACTGAGCTTCAGGGGACCTGCACCTTCCCTACCACAGAGTCTAACCCAATTGCTCACAGCATCTCTGTGTCTGTATGTCTATCGTTTCTTCTTTCCCTCACCATGCTGATCAGGTCAATCCCTAGAGCTCTGCCAGGACACATGTTGCCATAACTATGCGCTAAAATGTTCTGTAGGTACTACAACAAATCTACTTCATAGTGGACATGCTCGTGTTACCGGTCAGATTAAACACAGAGGAAATAGTTGTATCACAACTGAAAAAGACTTGAAAATCATCATTCATATAAAAAGGATATGATATATGAAAACAACTTACAAGGCACCACTGTATTGGAACAAAGTGTAGAAAGAAATTCCTACTGCAGAATGGCAGAGAAGCATAGAGATATCTGTTCAAATAAAAAATAACTGTGAGGCTGAAGAGTTGGCTAATCAACTTCTGCTCTTGCAGAGGACTCATATTCAATGTGAAACACCTGCCCTAGATGGTTCACAACTCTCTGTAACTCTAGTTTCAGGAGATCCTGTGTCCTTCCTGGCTTCCGTTGGCACCTGTATGCATGCAGTGTACATAAACCCACACAGGCACATTCACATCCAACACATATATATGTGTGGGCTACAAAACATTGTTCAGAATTCCTCTTCATATCCCCATCCTGTAACAGATATTAGGCTTATGTATAATTAAGAAGACTCTATTCTGGTTTTATCTCATATTTTGATTAGCAAGCTATCTACTGGTAACTTTGCAAATTCTTGAAGTTGACTTATACTTTTCACCATTTCAATTTTCCAGGAAGTAAGTACTTGAAAGTTAAATACGGCTTATACTCCCCTAAAGTTACAACGTGTATGTCTAAAACTCTTAGTAGTCGCTTTAAAAGCCTATCTTGATTTAAATGAAGAACATGCTACAATCCTTCTCATTGGGAAAATACCATAAAACAAACAACAAAACCTGTATTTAAATCATAGTAAAAATAGGAAATTCCTTCATCATCTATGGGAGTATTAAGGATATTCTAATTGATTCTCATTAATCTTCAGGGCTTATTATGTATCTCCTTTGTTTTGTGAAATCTACTCTTTATAGGTGCCCCTGTCCAAAATTCGCCTGTAACATCAAACTGCCTGTGTATCTTTTTCATAAAAGCATATGATCCTAAAAAAATAAGGATTAAAAAAAAACATTTCTCAATTTTCACACCAAGAAAGTGTTACTTATATCTAACTTTGGCTTTAACTAAGTACTTTATTCCTTGTAGTCACCACTGAAATGCTTCAATGAGACACACAAAGCATATCATAGAAAATATGCATGGTATGTTGCAAAGCAACCTGAGGAACTCTCAAACAGTAAGAATGAGTAATGTGCAAAGGGACCAAGAGGAACTCAACATTCTCAAAAGAAAAGACTGAACAATATCCAAAAGGACATTGTCATAAAACACACTATCAAGAGAGCATGAAAAGCAATGTACATTTTAGATAGACCTTCAGTTATTTCTAAAATTTCTAGAAAAGGCAGTTTTTATGAGAGATATTTTTATTATTTTCTTCCCAGGTGGTTGACAAAACAATTGATAATTATTTTCTGAGAATTTCTTACATGAGGAGCATATTTACATCTTTTAGATCACCTCTAACTCCTTCCATTCCTGCCAACTCTCTCTATTTCATGACTTCTTATCCTTATTATACACACACACACAAACACACACACACACATATGCCCCAAACTGATTCTCCCTTTTCAGCAGCCATTGATTGCCTATACATTTTAATCTAAATGTTAAGACTACAAAATTTGTTCCATTCACATTTTCATGTCAACTTGTGATGTCATGATGCAAGTCTTGTTTAGGCAACCATGTTTTTGAGATTTCACTAATGTAGCTTGCTGTCATTTCTAGAATATACTATCTTGAATCAAAAATTCTAGTACACTGGCCCCTTCTATCTTCTTTCCTCCATTCCTGTGATATTCCTTGTTTGCTGCTCTAGTCGGTGGTAGAAACCTAGGAAACCAGGCAGAAAAGGTAAGGAATACTAATGTCTTATGCCATAGCAAAATTTAGTCTGAGCATCAGACAATTTATACTTTGAATGTTAAGAAGAATCAACTGAGTAAATTGTATAATCACCAAGACAAGCTGAATGTGGCAAAAACACATTTTTCCATAGCAGCATATAAACAAATAAAAATGAATTTTGTAATGAAGAAACTAAAGTGAATTCACTCTTATCTACTGCACCTAGGAGGGGCACAGAAGCACACTCCATGAACAATTTCATGTTTGAAGAAACTGAGGTCCTAAGATTCTTGTCTAGATTCCTTACAATCACTCAGAATTCTCATATGACTCCATTCTGGGTCTGTGGTCCAACAGTTCCTTGAGCCTTACTTGTAGATACTACATTGCATGTATACTGAGTTGTGTTGGGCAGCCCACAGTAAAAAGTTCTCTACCTTTTGACCAGTTATGGATTCCTGTAGTGCGCTCTGTCCATTATAAAAAAAAAAAAACTTCTTTGGTAATGGGTATAAGCTACACTTATCTGTGGTTATAAGGTTATTTAGCACATATTTTGGTTTAGAAAATAGCAGTAGTGGGTTCTTTTCTAGGGTTTACAATTTTTAAATATATTTTATTAATTTATTCATATAACATTTCATTTGTTATCCCATACCTTGTATCCTCCCATTCATCCCTCCTTCCCATTTTCCCCTTACTCCCCTCCCCTATGACTGTGACTGAGGGGGACCTCCTCCCCCTGTATATGCTCATAGAGTATCAAGTCTCTACTTGGTAGCCACCTCTGAGTGCCACCAGCCATCCCCATCCAGGGGACGTGGTCAAATATGGGGCATCAGAGTTCATGTGAAAGTCAGTCCCCACTCTCCACTCAACTGTGGAGAATGTCCTGTCCATTGGCTAGATCTGTGTAGGGGTTTGAAGTTTACTGCTCGCATTGTACTTGGCTGGTGCCATAGTTTGAGCAGGACCCCCGGGCCCAGATCTGCCCATCATAATGTTCTTCTTGTAGGTTTCTAGGACCCTTTGGATCCTTCTATTTCCCCGTTCTCCCATGCTTCTCTCATCTAGAGTCCCAATGGGATATCCTCCCTTCTGTCCCACTTTCCTGGTAAGTGAAGATTTTCATGGGACATGCCCCTTGGGCTAGTGTCCAGATATAAGTGAGTATATACCATTTGAGTCTTTCTGCTTCTGGGTTAACTCACTCATTATGATCATTTCTAGTTCAATCCATTTGTCCACAAATTTCGGGGTTTACAATATTTTTAGACATGTATAGGTGGCTTAGTTTATAATACCAGGCATGAATTGACTTCTATTGGTCAGGCTTTAAGTCTGATTAGACATCTGTTGGTAACTATCAAGGTAAGAGTGTCACATTATTTAATCATTAGAGACATCTTCCTAGGCCAATCATGGTTTTGGTTCATAGGCTTTATAGCTAGATGGGAACCATTGACTACTTTTCTCCCTTGGCATCTTGAATAATGGATGGGGTAGTATATACAGAAAGGTTTTTTATTTGTAACATTCTAGGTTGTATAGAACAACATGTCTCTACCCAGGCCTAGAGATGAGACTCAGATCGCATTCTTTTCACTAACAATCAGAATTCTAAACTTTCAGTTACAGGTTTTAAAAACTTCTGATTTGGTGGTGAGGGGGTGGGGGTACTGGGGGGTTCATCCTCCTCAAAGACCTTGAAGCTTGTTAATATCTAACTAGCTACATAAGAGAAAGATTAAGAAGATATACCATTCCAATGATTATCAAGTAAGATGACAACACTCAACATGACATCTTACTGAACTCTTGTGTGAGTTCTATGGCCGCACTAGAGAAATGCACATTTAGTTACACTGACAAATGAGGCGTTTCTCAATTTCATAAGAAGTATCAATTATTACAATATAGACACATCTTTTAATTAAGTAATTTAAGGTTAATCATGTATCCTAACTAATAACCTCATATCGAAAAGACATTAAAACCAAAGGAATTGATGAGAACAAAAAGGGTTGTATGTGTAGAAATAGCTTCACCTGTCTCATGTGAGTGAGAAGAATCAGGGAGAAAATGAAGAAACCACTTCAGGGAGAGAAATCTTCAAAAATGCAGCAAACAGTTGATAATAAACCTAAGCACATGGAGATCTGAAAAAGCAGTACACAGAGAAGTGATACTGTCTCCATCTTGCATGTCAGGGTAAAAGAACTAGATGTCGAAGGCAACAGGTCCACTAAGTGTAAATATAGCCCACACTAATAACAACTGATGACTACCGTCCTAACTGCAGAATAAATCCAGTGTCCACACAAACTTTAAATCCAGTTTGGGGACGTGGTCCAAAAGCATTTCCTCCTGCCTAGAAAGCTAGTTTTGAGAGCTAGTTAATGCTTTTTTTTCCACTGAGCGAACTATCACAGTGCTGTAGGAAGAGATATCTTGAAAAGACACCTACTGTTGAGAGAGAAATACTCTACGGAACAGAAAGCTGACCCGTCATGTTTCAAGCCTCCATGAAAGACCTGCCACATTGATTGTTTTGAAAACAGTCACATGGTTTACCTGAACATTCTGAGATGTTTGAACACTGCAGAGCCCAAAATGTGTCAGAGGGTAAAGAGCAAAGTGATGAGTGATACTGACCTTTATGAAGATAGCAAGTCATTCCTATAAGGGTTATGAGTAAAGCTGAGTCTAATAACAAGAAGACAAAAGGCGAAGGTGGTAGACCACATTATTCTTCTGTTCCCCTATATTTTTCACATAATTTATAACTCAATGACTTAGCTCTAGTTCCCAGCCACACTGTAGAATGATGGATATGTGACAAACCCACAAGTTGGCTCATATGCTATTGGTCTGGCACAGCTCATAAAATACTGACACTCAACCAGAGATGGGGAAGGGGTTGCTGTAACCCAAGCATGGAGCACATCACCAACCCTAAGATTAAGAAACTCTGGGGAAAGTACACACACACTTTGGGGGGAAAAGGTTTACTCCAAAAACCTTAGCCAGAAAGAATATTGGCACAATTATCTCTGATTCCAAATCCGCTCCATCTTTTGTTATTCTATTGCTGTTGTTCTTCATTACTTTTTTCTTACTTTTCTTATTTCCAATGTAACTTGATAGTATTTTATATTTTCTTCCACTCACTATCTACTTATTTTTCTTTCATATATATGTATATATATAGTTTAGAATACTGCCCTTTTATAGTCTATCGTTATTACTGTTGTGATTTCTACAGATTTCAATTTATTGGGACTGGGTTTCTATACCTAGTCAGCTTTTGTGTAACATTTGTTACCATGGCTAATTTTCTTCCTTCTGAGTAGAATACTGGATCTTGTTCAACACTGAAGGAACACTGATTTGATGCTAACCTGGATCCCTCACAGCCAATTTGAAGAAATTTCAGTTTATCCCAGCCAAAACTAGTCTAATTAAAACTTTCAGAAACTTAAACAGAAAAGACTAAAAAGTGCCAGATACTAGTTACCCACAAGTGGGCATGAATACCAGGAAGTCTAAAGCCGTGATTGGGAACATTTGATCTCTAGCAACAACAGAGTAAAGGAATACAGATTCCCATTCCGGTATCTTTGTGTCAGCATTTTTTAAAAACAAAACTAGAAATGTGATCAGAGAGGTACCTACCTCACTATTCCAGAAATCCTAGAGGAGTATCACAGCTCTGAGACAGAGACTATTTCAAAACCCACCAATAGCAGCCAAAGAGACCAGAGAGTGTTCCAGTGAGCCTGTTTTAGACTTAATACTATGCAACAAATTGATAGTCTAGTGCACATCATTTAAAGGAAACTATTCCCTAAGCAAATTCACATATATAACTGGGAATTATTTCTATCCTATCAGACCTATAAATTCTAAAATACAAATATAAAAAAATATGAGCAGAAACACTTCGTGACTCTCTCAAGTCTTCAGAAATCTCTTAGTGATTGATCCCAAAGCCATTGAAGCATAAGGAATGCAATAGAATTCAAAACAAGGACACTAAAAATGTTCCATGTAATCAAAGGTGATACAAATAAACAGTGAAAATACAACATAGAATGATTGTTGTTGTTTTGAGATTGGGTCGCACTATGCTCCTCTGTCTGTCCTGAAACTATGTAGCCTTAAACTCATAGAGATCTGCTGGTCTTGGTCTTTGTCTCCCAAGTGCTGGGATTAAATCCCACAGGTGACAACATAGAATATTGCAGAACAATACAGTAAAGAAATAGAGATTACTAAAAAAAGCAAATCAAAAATCTTAGAAGTGAAAAACCCAATAAATCAAATAAAGAACAAAACTGAAAGATAAAACTGAATAAAGAATATGAGGTCACAAATACATGAATGCTATATTACCACAGTCAATCTTGGGGAGATAATGTGAGTTGATAAAGTACTTACAATGTAATCATGAAAATCTGATTTCAGCCCCCAATGCCAACATAAACATTTGTGTATGGCAGTATACACCAGTAATCTCAGACTGTTAATGCAAGTGCATGAAACCATAGACATTGCTGGCCTTTGACTAGATAAATTATTAAAGGTACATTATACTGTTGCTGAAATGAACTTAGAGAGTTAAAGAATGCTTCGGGGCCAGCAAAGTGTCATAATGGCTATACAAGTCTGGAGACTTGAGTTAAATCCTCGGAGCCAATATGGAGGTAGACAGAGAGAGACAAATCCACAAAGTTGTCCTCTGACTTCTACAAAAATACCATGACATGCATGTCCCCACACAAACATTGCACTTATATGCACACATGATAGGTTTTTTTAAATAATAATTTGAGGCTGGAGAGTTGGATCAGATCCTAAGAGCACTCACTGTTCTTACGGAGAACTTAGATTCAGTCTACAGTATCTACATGATGGCCCACAATTAATCTGCAGCTCCAGTTCCAAGGGAACTAATGCCCTTTTTTGCCCTCCATAAGTACTAGAAACACATGTGGCATATATACATATTACATAACAGGCAAATAATAATATACTTACAAAATCTAAATGTGTTTAAATCAACATTTTGCCTACTAATAATGGAACATAAGTTATTTTCATGAATTTATGGAGCCCCCAAATACTTTAAAACATAAATTATGTCTTAACAAATATAAGTCAAATTAGAGTTTTGTGTCTTATCAGATCTACATAATATAGTAACCACTACTCAGGAATATTTTACTCTATGTGCTTGTATTAAAAACACATGGAAATGCAAATGAAATAATTTAATGATACATCTGAAGGATTAGAGAAGTATAAATAAATCCAACTCAAATTAGTATAAGAAAAATAATAATGATCATAACTGGAAAAAGTAATTTAGACACTAAAAAAACTAAAATACAGACTGATAAAGGAATGGTTCCTTCCAAATATAAATAAAATTAACATACTTACGCAAATAACCTAAAGTATCATAAATCATATCCAAATGAGTAAACTTATAAATAAAATGGTAGATAGTGTAATACATACTATCAAAATCCAAACAATCACTAGATGTTATTGTGTAAACCTTATATTACAATAAATTAGAAAATCTATAATAAAAGAAAAATAATTGTACTTATATAAGCTACCAAAATTGAAGCAAGATTAAAAATTACTATCAAGAAATTATATTGGAGAAGTAATAAAACCTCCTTACAAAAAAAAATCCAGTACTAAACTAATTCACTCTAATTTATCAGACCTTTAAAAAACCATAGAAGATCCAGCTATAAACATAGTTATAGCAATGTGATTTTCAACAAAATTGCCAACAGATAATGCTGGGAAAATGCTGTTCAACAAATAGGACACGAGGAATAGATTTCCAAATGTGGAAGAATGAGATTAGATCCTTATTCAATTGCATCCTGTACCAAAATTAATTCCTCATTTTAGTGGGTGAGGGGGAGAGTTGAAGCAGAATATCACTATAGCTTTTATGGCTTAAAACTTAACTAGGTAGAACAGGATGCATACCTCTAACTCACAGAGGACCACCTTCAACCTCCTGAGGACAGAGATTAAAGGCATCAACCATCATGCCCAGCCTATGACTCAAAATCTAAATACAAGATTGCAACTTTCAAATAACTATAGGATAATTCAGAGCAAACAATTAAAATATCAACAAAAGCAACCCCTTTCTAAGTCAGAATCAAATAAATAAGGAATTGAAAAGCAAAAACTGAAAATTGAGATAATTTCACATTTAAAAGTCTGTACAAGGAAAACAATCAATAGATTGAAGAGTCAGCCAACAGAATGACAGAATTTGATATTTATAATATAATGAACTCAAAGTATTTATAGAAAATAGGTAGTGATTAAAATTAATTATTGGGTAGACGCATAGGTACTTCTCAAAGGAAGAACAAAAATTGAACAAGAATACATTAATATGTCCAACATGCTTAGTTGTCATTAAAACGCACTTTAAAATTAAGCATACTCATTTTACCTAGTCAGTCTGGAAGTTCTCCCCCAGTCAAAGCAAAACTTCCATATTCTCTTATATTATTCTTAGATATTTACCCCTCAAAATCTAAGTAAACATACAAGAGAGAAACTGTTTGTAATAATAAAAAGTATACCCATCAACAGCTGAAAGGATAAACTATGATATATATATACACATAATGGCATTTTATTCAGTCAAATACAGGGAAATATTCTGACATTTGAGATAATAAATGTTAAGTAAAATAAGCCAGATTCAGAAAAACAAGTATCATGTGTTTATTCTCATATGAAACATCTTGCTTTACTCATAAATGATAGAAGACTATTTGAGCAGAAAAAAAGTGGCTGGTAGGACAAGAGAGGAGAAATTTGGAAGGACAATCATGACTACTCTTTCGGTACATAATAGACATGTATAAAATATATAGTCATTATAATTTTGTACAATAATCATCAGTAGTAAAAAAAAGGCAATATATGCTAGAAAAGGTGTGGAGAAAAGCCAGCTTAGACACTGTTGTTAGAAATGCAAATTAGCAGAGCTACTAGGGAAAACAATTTTAACCTACTAGGGAAATTACATACCCAAACTAGGAAAGAAATATCACACCAAAACCGATTTAGTTGTGCAATTGGTAGGTCAACATTTGTAATTTTAGAGAAAGATCCTTGAAGATATCACATCCTCAAGTAAAGTCGCTTCCTCTATCCAGAAGAGGTCTTACAACATTTTAAAACAATATTTTTATTAATTTTCAGAATTTCATATCGTGTTTTTGAGCACATTCATGCCCACTCCAAATTCTTTCCATTCTCATTTCACCTTCTGTATTTCTCCATCTGTTCATATGTAATTTCGAGATGTATCCCCCGCCCCCCCCCCCCCAATGTGGAGTCCAGTTTGGTTTACTCAGCTTTTTTTTTTTTTTTTTTTTTTGTAGCAGGACCAGTCTTGTTATGTAGTACTTTTACCAGTGGTCACATCTTTTTTTTATTAATTTATTCAGATTACAACTCAATTTTTATCGCATCACTTGTATCCTCCTATTCCTCTGTTCATCCTGCTTTCACCCTATTCCCCTTCCCTAGGTCTAAGACCGAGGGGGACTTCCTCTCTCACTATACGGTATGCTATCAAGTCTCATCTTGGTAGCCTGCTTATTCTTTCTTTGAGTGCCATCAGGCCTCCCAACCAAAAGGAGGTGGTCAACTATGGGACACCAGAGTTCATGTAGAGTCAGACCCCGCTCTCCACATAACTGCGTAAAATGTCTTGTCCATTGGGTACATCCGAGTAGGGGTTCAATGTTTACTACTTGTCCTTGGTTAGTGCAATATTTTCAGCAGACCCCCCTGGGTCCCAATCCACCCATCAAGATGCTCTTCTTGTAGGTTTGTAGGACCCTCTGGGTCCTTCTATTTCCCCGTATCTCATATTTCTCTTACCTAGACTTTCAGTAAGATGTCCTCACATCTATCCCAATCTCCTGGTAAGCGAAGATTTTTGTGGGACATGCCTTTTGGGCTAGTGCCCAATTATAAGTGAGTATATACCATGTGAGTTTTTCTGCTTCTGGGTTAACTCACTCATTATGATCATTTCTAGTTCCATCCATTTGGCCACAAATTTCGAGAATTCCTTGTTTTTAATAGCTGAGCAGTATTCCATACTGTAAATGTACCACAGTTACTTTATCCATTCTTCTACTGAGAGACACTTATGCTGTTTTCATGTTCTGGCTATTCTGAATGAGGCTGCTATGAAAATGGTTGAGCATATATCTTTGTTGTGTGGTGGAGCATTTTCTGGGTATATTCCAAGGAGTGGAATAGCTGGGTCTTGAGGAAGCCTTATTCCCAGTTTTCTAAGATAATGCCAGATAGATTTCCAGAGTGGTTGTGTAAGTTTGCATTCCAACCAACAATGAATGAGTGTTCCTCTATTCTACATCCTCACCAGCATGTGGTGTCACTTGAATATTTTGATCTTAGCCATTTTTATGGATGTAGGATGGAATCTCATAGTCATTTTGTTTTATATTTCTTTGATAATTAAAGACGTTGAGCATTTCTTTAAGTGTTTCTCAGCCATTCAATATTCCTCTGCTGAGAATTCTCTGTTTAGTTCTGAGCCCCTATTCTCACTGGATAATTTGGTTTGGTGGTGTTTAATTTCTTGAATTCTTTATATATTTTGGATATTAGATCTTTGTCAGATGAAAGGTTGGTGAAGATCTTTTCCCAGTCTGTAGGCTGTTGCTTTGTTCTCTTGACAGTGTCTCCTGCCTTACAGAAGCTTCTCAGCCTCATGAGGTCCCATTTATTAGTTGTTGACCTTAAGGTCTGGGCTGTTGGTGTTCTCTTCAGGAAGTTGTCTTCTGTGCCAATGTGTTCCAGGCTCTTCCCCACTTTTTCTTCTAACCGATTTAGTGTCTCTGGTTTTATGTTGAGGTCTTTAATCCACTTGGACTTGAGTTTTGTGCACGGTGACAAATATGGGTCCAATTGCATTTTTCTACAGGTAGACATCCAGTTAGACCAGAATCATTTATTGAAGATGCTATCCTTTTTCCATTGAATAGATTTGGCTTCTTTGTCAAAAATCAAGTGACCATATGTGTGAAGATTCATTTCTGGGTGTTCAATTCGAGTCCATTGATCACCCAGCCTGTTGCTGTGCCAGTACCATGCTGTTTTAATTACTATTGCTCTATAGTACAGCTTGAGATCAGGTACGGAGATTTCACCTGAGGATCTTTTATTGTATAGGATTGTTTTAGCTATTCTAGGTTTTTTGTTTTTCCATATGAATTTGAGAATTGAACTTTTAAACTCTAAAAGTTGTGTAGTTATTTTGATAGGGATTGCATTGAATCCATAGATTGCTTTTGTTAATACGACCATTTTTACTATGTTAATTTTTCTGATCCATGAACAAAGGAGATCCTTCCATCTTCTCATGTCATCTTCAATCTCTTACTTCAGAGATTTAAAGTTTTTTTCAAAATAGTCTTTCACTTGTTTGGTTAGAGTTACTCCTAGATATTTTATATTGCTGTGGCTATCATGAAGGATGTGGATTTCCTAATTTCTTCCTCTGCATGTTTGTCATTTGTATATAAGAAGGCTACTGACTTTTTTTAGTCAACTTTGTATCCAGCCAATATGCTGAAGGTGTTTATCAGCTGTAGGAGTTCTGTGGTGGAATTTTGTGGGTCATGTATGTACGCTAACATATCATCTGCAAATAGGGATAATTTGACTTCCTCCTTTCCCATTTGGATTTCTTTGATCTCCTTTTGATGTCTTATTTCTCTGGCTAGAACTTCAAGAACTATATTGAAGAGATATGAAGAAAGTGGGAAGCCCTGTAGGGTCACTGATTTTAGAGGAATTTTCTTTTAATTAATTCCCATTTAATTTGATGTTGGCTATTGGCTTGCTGTATATAGCCTTTATTATGTTTAGGTATGTGCCTTTATTCCTGATCTCTCTAAAGCTTTAAATATGAATGGGTGTTGGATTTTGTCAAATGCTTTTTCCGCACCTAAGGAGTTGATCATATAGGTTTTTTCTTTTAGTTTGTTTATATGGTGGATTACATTGATGGATTTCCATACATTAAACCATCCCCGCATGCTTGGAATCAAGCCTACCTGGTCATTGTAAATGATATCTTTGATATGTTCTTGTAATCATTTTACAAGTATTTTATTGGGTATTTTGAGTCAATGTTCATAAGAGAAATTGATCTGTAATTCTCTTTTTTTGTTGGGTCTTTGTGGGGTTTAAGTATCAACGTGACTGTGGCCTCACGAATGATTTTGGTAATGTTCCATCTGTTTCTCTCTTTTGGAGTGGCTTGAAGAATATTGGTATTAGCTCTTCTTTGAAGGTCTCGTAAAATTCTGTGCTGAAACCATCCGGCCCTGGTCTTTTTTTGGTTGGGAGACTATCATCGATTGCTTCTACTTCTATAGGATTAATAGGGCTATTTAATTTGTTTATCTGATCTTGATTCAATTTTGGCAAGTGGAATTGATCGAGAAAATTTTCCATTTCCCTTAGATTTTCAAATTTTGTGGCATATATGCCTTGAAAGTAGGACCTTAAAACTAACTCTTCCTCTCCCAGAAGCTATCAAATGCCAGCAGCTCCTCAACAAGTGATTAGATTTCATATCCATTTCCTTCCACCATTTTGCTGGTATTTTCCCTAGCTTCAGCTTGTGCAGGTCTTGTGCATATTGTGGCTCATATGTGCAACTGTCTTGTTGTGTCCACAAAACAGTTTGCTTGATGCCATGTGCCATCTCTGGCACCTACAGTCTCTCTGTGCCTGTGCCTCCTCAATGACAACTCATGAGATTTGTGGAAATAAATGTTGTTTGTATCATTTAGTGATGAAAATTCACAGTCTCCCATTTTCTTTAGGTTCACAGTTTTGAATCTCCATGTTTCTGTGATGATGGTTTAGAGATGCTCTGATCTATAGATATAGGATAGTCATTATTTCCTATGTAAGCTTCCTATGTATCATTTTAAATATGAGCATATTAGTTACATACACTTAGCAGAATAACATTGAGTCATTTTCTAGGATTTATGCTTTACCCAGCCACAAATATTTGGCCTCTTTAATGGTGTCAAGTGTTGGTTCTATATAATAGAGTGAGTCTTAGAGCAAACAAAAGGTGGTTGGTTACTCCTAGAAGCCTTATGCCATTATTTCATTTGTGGGCACACATTGCCAGAACAATCATTGTAGCTTACAATTGGGTGAGATTGAGGGAATTTCTGGGGTGGTTGGCAAAAATGGTTTCATCTTAGATTTTCACTCAATATCTCAAGGAAGGCTCCACATGATGAGGGGCCAGTCACGGCTAGAATTCACTAACCTTTGACTTTTCCAAATTCTGCCTTGTCTAGAGATCCTCAAGTCTTGGCCTTGATATTTATCTATATGAAGATGTGGCATTAATTGCATATAATATGTTTGCAATGTTATTCCAGGAGAGAGAAAGCAATGGACTCAGAGTTGAAAAGTGAGACTTTCGTCATTATACTAAAATGAAAACAATTTGTTAATCTTTAAGGCATAATTCCAGAATTCACTTTTAAAGAAACACAGATTTTTTTACCAGAGAAGCTTCATTGTATATTCTTTAAAATGCTTTAAATTGAATCTATATTTAATTTTTATATATTTTATAAATACATACTGTTATATTAGCCTCTGGTTCAGCAAATCATAGACATGTTTCGTGAAGAGTAAGTAGATGTTAACCTTGAATTCAATCCCCTTTGAAATTTCTTTACTACCGAGCAGGATAATGTGACCTACTTTCATACAGTATGAAATAATGATTTCATATTCAAGAGACCAGTATAGTTCATTTTTCATTCTGATGGATATCTCATTTATTAAGCACAGCATTCACTGTGCTGTAGTGCCAAGAATTACTAAGCAACAGAACATATGTAGGCGGATGTGATGTTTGCATATTCACACAATATGACATTTATACCAAGATCACAAGTATATTATTGCTGAAAGGAAGGAACAGGAACAGGATGAGAGGTAAGAATATTCTTTTATTTTATAAGGTACCATTCACAAAAGTATATCCACGATCTTAACAAATAACCCTCAGCTACAGAAAACAAGCAAACCCAGAATGACATTCACACCTCCCCACGTTCAGTTCTTCTTAAATGCCAGGAAGAAAAACATACTGCTAAAGCATTTTTATGCCTTCTATAGCATAACACCTAGTATGGCGTGAACATAGGAATCGCCTATCAGCCGGAGCTGAATACTAAGTGCTTTACAGCAAGAAAGTAGGAAATACTCTAGAGTGTTCCGCTGCTGAACACATTTCTTTGGGGACCCTGAAATTTGACAACTTTTTTTCTGATAGGCCAGTGCTTCTCCCATGCTGTCTGAGCTGCATATAAGAACTAAATATGAGAACAAATTTGAGGTTTGGAGTAAAGATGACAACTCCATCATCATAAAGAGTGGGATATAAATTTCCCAGGGTGAAACAACATAAACCCATACCTGGTCAAATAGGTGTGTAGTGTAAAGAGATGAATTTAAAACAGAGTCTCTTTGGAGCTAATCCACACCATGGCCATTGCAGTTGTTCATCTTTTAATAAAATTCACTGATTAAATGAAGAAATATTTCCAGGGAAAAATCTGTCAGAACAAGATAGGTCATTCTGCAAGCATGCCAGTATTTTAGTGGCACAATATTCTACATAGCTGAGCTCTACATCCTGTATAGGTATCTTTTAAAATATCAAACAGTCCTTTGTTTTCTTGTGTTGATACCAATGGTCAAGATGTCTCATTGTTTGATGGGCATCTTTACATTTCTAGACACATGGATATCTTCTGACTATTATTTCATAAACAGCATGCAGTTGGTGATGTTATTTTTAACAGAGCTAAAGTTTCTCAAAGAGACAGCTTTTTTAAAAAAATTTTTTCCAATAACTAAAATCTGTAAAAGTTTTCATAATTTTCTCAAAGGCAAACATGCTAGATATGCCTGTTAGGATCCTAGGCCTATTTGTAACCTTCAGACTAACTGCACCAAATTATGACCTGAGACCAGCTGGGAAAGCAGTTCCTATACCTACGTAGGAATACACAAGTATTACTCAAACTTGCTACTATCTTTAACAAATATGTATCTGGGTTTTAAACTGAAATTTTTAGAGGAATAATAGCCTATACAGTTTAATATGCAATTATAACTTTTAGAATACAGCAATGTTTTGTGACATAATGACTATTGACTATAACCCATGAGATATTTCCAGCAGTACAACAAAAGGATACTTGGTATCAAATTAAAATATAAACATCTACTAGCATTTTCTAGAAGTCAGTCTGTAGTTTCTTCCCATTTTTATCCCATATCAAATTTAACAACTAGAGTAGTATTCCCATCAGAAATATCATATCTCCTAAGCATAAGTGGTTCTGAGAGTTGTATAATTAAGATATTAATTAACATTTAAACATGTATGAAAAACACCTTATCAGCTCTTGGACAGAGGAGTTCAAGAGATTTAGAATAATTATAGGCTATTACAATGTCTCTTCATTGACTCCCAGAGGCTGAAGGCCAGTCCCTATTGCTGCAATAATCATGCAGATTGGATTCAGGACTCAGAAGATCTGAAATCAATCTGACCCTGTGGATTAGCTTTCATGATACCAAAGATGCTATGCAAGTTTACAAGAAGGAGAAGAAGCCAATGGTCCAACCAAGATATAAAGCCTATGAAATACAACACTGAAAAGCATGGCACAAAGACCTAAGGGTCCAATAGTGGCATTCACATCTTGGCAGTAACCAACTTGTACTTAATGCTCATTCAACAAGAGAGAAACCATTTCCGGTACTAGAAACCTAGTTGCTTCAGAAGTCTTGCCAAATGAGTAGATAATTTACTAATGTATGTCCATATGTCTGCTCTCATAGACAATATTTACACTTCTATAGATGCCATTTACACTAAAGCTAACTTGGTAGGTTCCTGTGGAAGAATTCAGAGCCCAAGGATGATAGAAGAAAGCCACTTTGAATAATGGGGGGGGGGGGGGCTTGTTCAGTTCTATTAAGCCTTTATAGCAAAAATAGCATAAGTAGTTTATTTCTCACAGAAATCCAGAGACTGAAATTCCTAAGATGCAGTTTGGGCAGATTGCATCAGACAAGGCTTTGTTTTCAGGTTTTTACATAGGCATGTGACCTCATGAAGTACAAAAGTACTGGCAAGCTTTCAGACATCAGTCTGTTAAGAGAACTACTCTCATCGTTCATCCACATTATGATCTAATCATCTCCTAAGGCTGTTTTCTGGTGTCATTAAATTTGGGTTAGCTTTCAATGTGGCAACCTTAAGACACACACATTTGTGATATAGAAAAGCCCTGCCAGTGGTAGTTTCTAAATCAAGTCATTTATTTTCTGCTGCTAAAATAGCTCTAGTGAAGTTGTTCTCAGCCATGGTTTACACTAAGATCTCTTGAAGTGATTTGTATTTGCCTTCAAATGGAACTTACTGAGTTTGTGGACTGGAATATATTCAGATAATTATAACATGTAGTTAGGCCTGAGTAGGATGAGTGTTGAGCTCTTATCAGTGGCTCTAAAGCATGGAAGTGCCTCAGAATTACCTGAAGAGATGCTAAGAACACAGAGTGCTGGCCTCATGCCCAGAGTTTCTGAGTCACTGCGGTGGAATAGAGTCCACTGAGGTGGAATAGAGAATTTTAATTTTTGAAAACAAAGTTATTGCTGGTGTGGCACTATGATCTGAAACTTCTGCTATAAATTTTTGCCTTTCTTGAAATGAGCCCATTGGCAAAAGATTTTAAATGAAGCTTCAAATCACTAATAAGAATGTGACTTTTATTCCCCTTGTGCCCCTATAATAATACTGCATGAGCCTATCTCCTCTCTCTCCCTCCCTCCCCTCACCCTCTCTCTCTCTCTCTCTCTCTCTCTCTCTCTCTCTCTCTCTCTCTCTCTCTCTCTCTCTCCCTCTCTCTGCCTATACAAGATTTCTGTGAGTGGAGCAAACCCTGAGCACCTAAGCTCACTCACTTTCTCCATGGTGACTCACCTAACAGCTCCATTTTTAAAGACAGAAGAGGGTTCTAGAAGGCAAACACCAAGTTCAAAATTCCGGACGTTAGAGAACATGCTTCCCTCACAGGGAACCCTCCAACTTCTTATTCTGAGACAAGATTACTTATTCTGTCCCTTTACTCTGTATGCTGAAATTTTAACACCTATCCGGATTAATAATTTAATTTCTCAGTTTGTGGCAGTATAAAATTAAAAAAAAAATTATGTTAACCAAATATGTCAATCAGGTTCACTAAGGACAATTATCAACATAAACTGAATTATTAATAAAGACAAAAGAGGTTTTTTAACTTAGAGAACCAAACAAAAAGTTGGTTAGAGCCTCTCAGCTATTATAGTGAAAGAATATGCTAGAATGTCTGCTCCCATCATGACCACAAAGCAGAGAAAGAGAAAATGACTATGTTTCTACAGTTTCCTTGGAGTCCACATTCCCACTGCTCTGAGAACTTAGCCCCAGGCTACACTTCTTTCTCTCACTCTCTCTCTCTCTCTCTCTCTCTCTCTCTCTCTCTCTCTCTCTCTCTCTCTCAATTTAAATTTATTTGTAAAAATGTATTCTCTTTACATCCCAATTGTAATCCCTTCCCTTGTCTCCTCCCAATCTCACCCTCCCTCCTTTTCCACACATCTCCCTTCCCTAGTTCTCAGAAAAGGAGAGCCCTCCTCACCTACCAACTGACCCCAGCTTATCAAGTCTCATCAGGACTGCCTGCATCCTCTTCCTCTGTGGCCTGGCAAGGCCAACACCGGGGAGAAGTGATCAAAGAGCAGGAAACAGGGTCCATGGCAGAGGAAGCCCTTGCTCCTCTTATTAGGGGACCCACATGGACAGTGAGCTGTCTACTGGCTACTTCTGAGCAGGGGATCTAGGTGCTTTCTATGCAAGGTCCTTGGTTGGTGCATCAGTCTCCACAGAACACCTCTGGTCCCAGATTTGGTGGCTCTGTTAGTCTTCCTAGGGAGCTCCTGTCCCCTTCACGTCCTTCAATCCTTCCTTAAGACTCCTTGCATTATGCCCAAAGTTTGTCTGTGAGTCTCAGCATCTGCTTCAATTCCCCTGCTGAGTTAATCTTTTAGAGGACAAATGTGGTATGCTCCTATCCTGTTCCCTCTCTTCAACCACTTCCAGTCTCTATTCTATTTTCCCTTCTGAATGAAAATTAAGCATCCTCCCTAGGATCCTCCTTGTTACTTAGCTTCTTTAGGTCTGTGGATTGTAGTGTGGTTATCCTGTATTATATGGCTAATATCCACTCATAAATGAGTGTATACCATGCATGTCCTTCTGGGTCTGGGTTACCCCACTCAGGATGATCTTTTCCAGTACCATCCATTTGTCTGCATATTTCATGATGTCCTTGTTTTTAATTGCTGAATAATATTCCATTGTTTAGATGTACCACAGTTTACTTACCCATTCTTCAATTAAGGGACATCTGGGTAGTTTCCAGTTTCTGGCTAATACGAATAATGCCACCATGAATATAGTTGAGCAGATGTCTTTGTTGTATGGTGTCATGTCTTTTGGGCATATGTCCAAGAGTGGTATAGTGGGGTTTTGAAGTAGAGTTGTTCCCAATTTTCTAAGAAAATGCCAGATTGATTTCCAAAGTAATTGTACAAATTTGCACTCCCACCAGCAATGGAGGAGTATTCTTTCTCCACATACTCACCAGCATGTGCTGGCACTTGAATTTTTGATATTACCCATTCTAACAGGTGTAAGATGGAATCTCAGAGTCATTTTGATTTGTGTTTCTCTGATGAGCAAGGATTTTAAGCATTTCTTTAAGTGTTTCTCAGTCATTCAATATTCTTTTTTATTTTAATTTTATTTTACTTTACTTTATTTTTTTTTTACTTTAAATCCCAATTGCAGCCCCCTCCTGCATCACCTCTTGATCGCACCCTCCCTACCCTAGTACTCAGAAAGGGGAAGTCTCCTCCCATAACATCTGACCTCATCCTATCAAGTCATATTTGGACAGCTTGTATCTTCTTGTTCTGTGGCCTGGCTAGGCTGCTCCACCAGAGAAAAGTGGTCAATGTGTAGGGACCACAGTCCATTCAGAAATAGTTCCTACTTCCCTTATTATGGGACTCCCAAGGAGACTGTGCTGCCTACCTACTACATCTGAAAAGAAGGTCTAGGTCCTCACCGAGCATGATCCTTTGTTGGTGTATCAAACTCTGCAGCACCCACCTTCTCCATTGTGATTTGTTGACTCCACTTCTCTCCTTGTGAAGTTTCAGAGCCTTCTGGATCCTTCTATTCCACAATTCTTCCATAAGACTCCCTGCGTTCTTCTGTAAAGCAAAAGACACTGTCAACAGAACAAAGCGACAGCCCACAAACTGGGAAAATATCTTCACCAACCCTACATCTAACAAAGGGCTAACACCCAAAATACATAGAGAACTCAAGAAATTAAACACCACCAAACTAAATAACCCAATTAAGAAATGGGCTCAGTCTGGGTAGGGGTTCGAAGTTTACTGCCTATATTTTCCCTGGCTGGTGCCATAGTTTGAAGAGGACCCCAGGGCCCAGACCCACCTGTAGTTTTCCAGGACCCTCTTGATCCTTCTATTTCCTCATTCTCCCAGGCTTCTCCCACCTAAAGTCTCAATAGGATGTCCTCCCCTCTGACCCACTTTCCTGGTAGGTAAAGTTTTACATTCTCCACCGTTAAGTGGAGAAGGAGATCTGACATTCACGCAAACTCTGGCGCCCCATATTTGACCATGTCCCTTGGATGGAGATGTCTGGTGGCACTCAGAGGAAGGATAATAGGTCTCCAAGAAGAGACTCGATACCCTATGAGCATATACAGGGGGAGGAGGTCCCCCTCAGTCACAGACATAGGGGAGGGGAGTAGGGGGGAAGCGGGAGGGGGGAGGAATGGGAGGTTACAAGGGATGGGCTAACAACGGAGATGTAATATGAATAAATTAATTAAAAAATTTAAAAAAATAAAAAAAAAGAAATGGGCTCAGAACTAAACAGAATTCTCAACAGAGGAATATTGAATGGCTGAGAAACACTTAAAGAAATGCTCAACATCTTTAGTCATCAAGAAATGCAAATCAAAATGACTCTGATATTCTATCTTACACCCATCAGAGTGGGTAAGATCAAAAACTCCAATGACAACACATGCTGGTGAGGATGTGGAGAAAGGGGAACACTCCTTCATTACTGGTGGGAATGCAAAAACTCTATCTGGCACTATCTCAGAAAATTGGGAATAGGGCTTCCTCAAGGCCCAGCTAATCCACTCCTTGGAATATACTCAGAAGATGCTCCACCACACAACAAGGACACAATTATGTTCATAGCAGCTTTATTCATAATAGTCAGAACCTGGAAACAGCCTAAGTGTCCCTCAGTAAAAGAATGGATAAAGAAAGTGTGGTGCATTTACACTATGGAATATAATCCAGCTATTAAAAACAATGAAATCCTGAAATTTGTGGCCAAATGGATGGAACTGGAAAGGATCATAATGAGTGAGTTAACCCAGATACAGAAAGACTCACATGGTATATACTCACTTATAACTAGACACTAGCCCAAGGGGCATGTCCCATGAAAGTCTTCACTTACCAGGAAATTGGAATAGATGAGCGAACATCCTATTGGGACTCTAGGTGAGAGAAGTACGGGAGACTTAGAAAATAGAAGAACCCAGAGGGTCCTAGAAACCTACAAGGTGAACGTTGTGATGGGCAGATCTGGGCCCAGGGGTTCTGCTCAAACTATTGCACCAACGAAGGACAATACAAGTAGTAAACATCAAACCCTTTCTCAGATCTAGCCAATGGACAAGACATTCTCCACAGTTTAGTGGAAAGTTGGGACTGACTCTGACACGAACTCTGGTGCCCCATTTTTGACCACATCCCCTTGGTGGGGAGGCCTGGTGGCACCCAGAGGAAGGATAAGCAGGCTACCAAGATGAGGCTTGACAGCCTATGATCATATAGTGAGGGAGGAGGTTCCCTTCTGTCATAGATATAGGGGATGGGAATAGGGTGAAAGTGGGAGGGAGGAAGGAATGGGTAGAAACAAGGGATGGGATAACAATTGAGATGTAATCTGAATAAATTAATTAAATAAAAAGAAAAATACTCCCTCCATTCCACCCCAAAGTTCGTCTTTGTGTCTCAGCATTGGCTTGGATCTCTGCTGGGTTTGTAGACCTTGAAAGAACAATTCTCAACTTAATTTGGAAAAACAAAGAACCCCTGAATAGCTAAGACAATGCTATACAATAAAAGATCTTCTGGAGGTATCTCCATCCCTGATCTCAAGTTGTACTATAGAGCAATAGTACTAAAAATGGCATGGTACTGACATAGAAACAGACAGGTAGATCAGTGGAATCAAGTTGAAGACTAAGAAGTGAACCATAGATGTCTATCTATGGACACTTGTTTTTCGACACAGAAGCCAAAACCACGCAACAGAAAAAAGATAGCATCTTCAACCAATGGTAGTGGTCTAACTGGAGGTCTACTAGTAGAAAAATGCAAATAGACCCTTATTTATCACCTTGCACAAAACTAAACTCCAAGTGGATTAAAGACCGCAACATAAAACCAAACACACTAAATCTATTAAAAGAAAAAGTGGGGAAGAACCTTGAACTCACTGGCACACAAGCCGACTTCCTGAACAAAATGCTAATAGCTCAGGCTCTCACATCAGCAATTAATAAATGGGATCTTATTTGATATTCTTCTGTTGAGAATTCTCTATTTAGTTTGCTACTCCATTTCTAACTGGATTATTTGGTTTTCTGGTGCTTAATATCTTGAGTTCTTTATATGTATTGGATATTAGCCCTCTGTCAGATGCAAGGTTGATGAAGAACTTTTACCAGTCTATACGCTGTTGTTCTGTTTTATTGACAGTGTTCTTTGCCTTACAGAAGCTTTTCAGTTTCATGAGGTCACATTTATTAATTGTTGATCTTAGTCCCTGAGGTGTTGGTATTCTCCTCAGGAAGCTTTCCCCTGTGCCAATGAGTTCAAGACTCTTTCCCACTTTTTCTTCTAACAGATTTAGTGTATCTGGTTTTATGTTAACATTCTTGATTCACTTGGACTTGAGTTTTGTACATAGTGATAAACATTGACCCATTTGTATTTTTCTATATGTAGACATCCAGTTAAACCAGCACCATTTGTTAAAAATGCTATTTTCCCCATTATATGGCTCCTTTGTCAAAAATTAAGTGTCAATATGTGTCTGGGTTTATTTCTGGGTCTTTGATTCAATTCCATTTATCAACTAGTCAGTTTCTATGCCAGTACCATGCAGTTTTTATTACTGTTGCTCTGTGGTACAGTTTTAGATCAGGAATGGAGATACATCCAGAAGTTTGTTTTTTGTTTTTGTTTTTGTTTTTGTTTTTTTTTATTGTGCAGGACTGTTTTAGCTATTCTGGGTTTTTTGTGTGTTTGTTTGTTTGTTTGTTTGTGTTTTGTTTTTGCTTTTCCAGATGAAGTTGAGAATGGTTCTTTCAAGGTCTGTAAGGAATTGTTTGGTATTGTGATGAAGATCGCATTGAATGTCTAGATTGCTTTGGTAAGATGACCATTTTTACTGTGTTAATCCTACTGACACAAGAGGACAAAGCCCACGTGATCATCTCCTTAGATATCAAAAAAGCATTTGACAAAATCCAACACCTGTTCATGTTAAAAGTCTTGATTAAATATCTTGCTATCTTTGTTTTTGAGAGGTAGCTTCTGGTGTTGCGTGGAGGGAGTCTAAGGATAAATTCACCTGGTTTCTCATGATTTCCCTAGGTCGTAATCTGTGATGCTACACTGGTCTGGAAGCCAGGAGGCTAGCCCTGTAGTTTGGTTCTCTCACAGACAGTGATCCCCAGCTCCCCTCTACTGTGGGTCCTGTAATTGTCCTGGGTCTCAGAATGTGCTCTGGGTCAGGCCAAAGTGTCCACAGCCTTCTGGGTCCCCTTGTGGTACCAGAACTCTCCAGGGACTGAAGCAGGTCAGGCGGAGGGGGACTGATGGCCACTCTACTCCCTGTCTCCCCTGGGTTTCCTTAGTCCAGGAGCTTTGATGCTCCACTGTTCTGTGGTTCCCAGTAGAAGAATGGATAAAGAAACTGTGGTACATTTACACTATGGTACATTCCACTACTCATCTGTTAAAAACAAGGAATTCCCAAAATTTGTGGACAAATGGATTGAACTAAAAATGATCATAATGAGTGAGTTAACCTAGAAGCAGAAAGAGTCAAATGGTGTATACTCACTTATATCTGGACACTAGCCCAAGGGGCATGTCCCATGAAAGTCTTCACTTACCAGCAAAGAGGGACAGAGGGGAGGACATACTATTGGGACTCTAGGTGAGAGAAGCATGGGAGAATAGAGAAATAGAAGGATCCAAAGGATCCTAGAAACCTACAAGAAGAACATTATGATAGGCAGATCTGGGCCCAGGGATCCTGCTCAAACTATGACACAAGCCAAGTATAATATGGGCAGTAAACTTCAAACCCCTACACAGATCTAGCCAATGGACAGGACATTCTCCACAGTTGAGTGGAGAGTGGAGTCTGACTTTCACATGAACTCTGATGCCCCATATTTGACCATGTCCCCTGGATGGGGAGGGCTGGTGGCACTCAGAGGAAGGATAGCAGGCTACCAAGAAGAAACTTGATACCCTATGAGCATATACAGGGGGAGGAGATCCCCCTCAGTCACAGTCATAGGGGAGTGGAGTAAGGGGAAAATGGGAGGGAGGGAGGAATGGAGGATACAAGGGATGGGATAACAGTTGCGATATAATATGAATAAGTTAATAAAATAAAATTTAAAAAAGTCTAGGAGAGATCAGGGATACAAGGCACATACCTAAACATAGGAAAGGCAATGAGCCATAAGCCTATTGCCACCATCACATTAAATGGGGAAAAACTTAAATCACTTCCACTGAAATAAGGGAAAAGACAAGGCTGATCACTTTCCCCATATATCTTCAATATAGTGTTTGAAGTCCTAGCTACAGCAATAAGACAACTAAGGATCAAGTATATATACATTGGAAAGAAAGGAACCAAAGTATTACTATTCATGGATGGCATGATAGTATACATAAGTGACCCAGAAATATTCTACCAAGGAACCACTACAGCTGATAAATACCTCAGTAAAGTGGTTGGATACAAAATCAACTAAAAAAACCTCAGTAGTGCTCCTGTATACAAAAGACAATCAGGCTAAGAAAGAAATTAGGGAAACAACACCCCTAACAATAGCTACAAAAAAATAATAAAGTATCTTGATGTAACTCTAACCAAGCAAGTGAAATACTTGTTTGAAAAACTTTTTCAGGCTTCACTTCTTAATGACATATAGTAATACTTAGTGTATATATATTTGTATCCAAGTTACTTCAAAAGGACTTTTGAGGACATTCATCTAAACTCTAGCACTAGCTAGACGTATAAGAAACTATACGTCAAAATTAATATTTTGAAAATAGAGGCATAAAGAATGCAGACAGAGCCAATAAGAATAATTAATGTATTTAAATTTAGAGATCTAAAAGTGACACTAGTGAAAGGGGGCACATTAACGTGAGTGTAAAAATGCTTTGACTGGAGCTGATCAAGGTCAAGGTCAATACTAACAACACACTGGGTGTATTTACAATTGATAGGCACTGTTGTTCTGTCTCAGATAAATTGACTTACTTTATCACTCTCAGAAGAGTCACATGGCTGACAGGGCAGAGAGGGTAGTTGAGCATTAGAGGTAGAACTTTAGAATCAAGGTACCTGACCAACTTTGTATTTCTCATATCGAGGTAGCCTTGTTTTGGTGATGCTTATAATTTTTTTACGGTATTAACTATAGAGTGTAGTGTGTATAAGGAGATGAGGAAGGAACAATTAGTTACTGATTATCTAGCTATAGTTTTTGCATATAATTTTGAAGAAGACAATGCAAGGGCCAGGGTCTTCCAATGTAACTTCAGATGTATTTGGAATAAATAATAATTTATCTGCTAAGCAATAGATCTTCCTTGCATGGTTCTAGCAATTTTATGTGGCCCCAAAGTGTTTTCCAAGTAGAGAAAATCATCATCAGAGACTTTATGAAGATTTTTGGAATATATATTTTTCAGAACTATTGGAAAAACATTTATTTAAAAATTTCAGAAGAGCTATCTAGAGCCAAACAGATACATAACAATTGTGACTGTCAGCCAACAGCCTGCAGACTCCATGTGAAATAAAATAATCACCCAAAGAACACAGGCTTCTGTTTGTTGAATTAAAAGAACAGTTCCATTAGCTATGTGGCAGAGGGAATTAATAAACATTTGGTTTTGCTCTAACATTCAGCCAGTAGAAAGCCACACTGCAAAGCCTGTATAATTTTTAACAATACATTTTAAAAAATTATTTGGCAGATTGAATGTGAACATTCCAGTCATTAGGACAAAACATTTCAGTTAGTTTTTTTCCCCTCTTTTTTGTGGGGAGGCAAATAATTTGTAAGAATTTTGCTGACAGTTTCTTAAATCTCCTGAGGCAATTTCTAAGACTTTCAATGTACATGGAAGAAAAAAAATCATATATGGGGAAAACTTGTTTGGAGAATGAGAAGTTCTAGGGAGGTCCTTATCAAATCCCTTTCCTCAGAGTTGAGGAAGATGAGGCAGAAAGAGTGTAAGACCCAGGGGGAATGGAGGACACCAAGAAAACAAGACATCTAGGCCTTCATCATTGAGACACATATGAACTCACAGGGACTGAGGCAACATGCACAGGGCCTACATGGGTCTGGACCAGATGAGGTCCTAGAGCTGAAAGAAGTGGACACATGCCCCCATCCCTAACCCAGAAACAATTTCTAATTGCTACCCAATTTCAAATGAAAATTTAGTTTTCACCAAGGGAATCTCTCTGGGGAAAGTGTAGTCTTCATGGCCAACAGAAAACCAAATCAACACCATTGAAGATTTCTTGTCTCATTTCATTTTAGGGCTTTCCTTCCTTCCTTCCTTCCTTCCTTCCTTCCTTCCTTCCTTCCTTCCTTCCCTCATTCCTTTTTATTTTTTTAATTTTATCTTAGTTTTTCATTTATGTATTTAACCACTTCACATCCTATTCCCACACTCCTCCTTTTCTCAAAGTCCCACCCCTATCCTCCTCCACCACTCCCCTTTTTCTTCCTCCCAGAGAAGGGGAGGCCCCCAATTGGTACCTATCCACTTTGGTTTCTCAAGTCACTGCAGGTCTAAGCACATCCTTTCTCACCTGGGAGTGACAAGGCATTCCAGCTAGGGGATAGTGACTCAGCAATAGGTAGCACATTAAGAGACAACACCTATTCCTGTTTTTAGGGGACCCACATGATAACCAATTTGCACATTTGCTACATAGGTAGGTTCTGTCCATGTAAACGTATTGGTTGGTGATTAGTCTCTGTGAGTCACAATGGACCCAAGTTTTATTACTCTGTAGGTCTTCTTGTGGTGTCCTTGGCCCTTCTGGCTCCCTGTGTCCCTCTTCCACAGCACTCCCTAAGTCTGGTCCATTCCTTGGCTTTGGGTCTCTGCATCTGTCTATTCCTTGGCTTTGGGTCTCTGCATCTGTCTCCATCAGCTTCCAATGAAGGTTTTCAGAAGATATGCTAGACTACTGTCTTCAAGCATAACAGAGTATCACTAATAGTGACAGCGGTCCTCTCCCTTGGGGTGGATCTGAAGCTGCACCAGTCATTGGCTTGCCATCCTCTCAGTCTCTGTTCCATCTTTGTCCCTACACTTGTAGACAAGACACATTTTGGGTCAAAGGTTGATGTCCCCCTCCCTCCAATGGGAGTCCCACCTTACTACAGGAGGTGCCCACTTTATGCTCCTTAACAGCAGTTGCTTGAAATCTCAGCTAGTCTCACCACCATAGACTCCAAGGAGCCTCCTCTATCCCAGAGATTCCCTCTCCCAAGATTTCTGTTCTCTCTGTGTTCAGTTATGTCCACTCAAGCCTTATTGATAATAGCCAGAAACTGGAAACAACCCAGGTGTCCCTCAACTGAATAATGACTAAAGAAATTGCGGTACATTTATATAATGGAATACTACTCAGCTATTAAAAACAAGGAAATTATGAAATTTACAAGCAAATGAACGGAACTAGAAATGATTACCCGGAGTGAGGAAGCTCAGTCCCAGAAAGACACTTGATCTTTACTCACTTATAAGTGGATATTAGCCATATACTACAGGATAACCATACTGCAATCCACTGACCCACTGAAACAGAAACCAAGGAGAGCCCAAGGAAATATGCTTGAGTCTCACTCAGAACAGGAAGTACAATAGACATCTGAAGAAGATGGAGGAAGAGAACTGGGTGGGAGATGGGGTGGGGAGCATAATGGGAGTGGGGATCAAGAGGGCTTGAGAGAGGAGGAGGGTGGGTGAGGAAAAGAACCAGGAGAAGAACAATTATCTCATTTTAATTTTAATTTTATTTATTTATATAATTTTTCTTCTTTCTCTTCATCCCTCAGGTCCTTTGTGTATATATTATGGTTTCTAATTTAGTATGTAAATAAGTGGGTCTCCATTTTTTGTGTTTTCATTTAAGCTCTTTTCCTTCTGGTTGTTTTGTTCAACTATGATGTGTTAGTCTTTGTTTTATCTCATTATATGTATTATATTTTATTGTAATTGTGTAGAAAAAGCATGTTTTTTTTTTTTCGAAGAAGAGGCAGAGAGTGAATCAAGATGAATGGGAAAGTGGGGAGAGTGGGGAGGAATAAAGGAAAGGGAAACTGTACTTGTGATAGATTATGTGAAGAAACAAATAGTTCTTCAATAAGTGGAAAACCATGTCAAAACAAATTACATATATTTAATGTATATGAGTATGCTTATGTATGTGTATGTGAAAATGTATGCACATACACACTTTTTCTGTTGAGTTTAAGTCTAAACACACTTGGTTTTTAAAGATTTATTTAATTTTGTTATTATTTAAAGAATGAATTTTTAACTTTAAAAATCTGATATATTTCAGGTATGTAAATGATGCATTTGAAAGGATTCTAAAGTTAAACTTGAGGTTTTCTTTTTTTAAATATGATACAATTAGTTTTACAAGATTCACCTGTATTTACTTGGTTCAGTACATTAATATCTTTATAAAAATGAATTGTTATGTAAATGTGTGTTTATTTCTGATGTTTATATTCTCTGGTAGTCCTTCATTGTGCAGTCTAACTTTTTTTGTAGTCTTTATTCTTCTAATAACCTTGGAGTTTTTGAGTACACACTATTATATTTTGTGATTTTTTCAACAGTAAATTTAGAACAAATCTATTATTGCCAAATAAATTTTTATTTTGAGAAGGAGGATAAAGAAGCAAAGGTTAGATTAGTTTGTATTTTCTAAGATACTGATTTATCTGAAAGTCCTCAAATTCAATCATTTAGTCCAAGAGAATAAAATTTATCTTACTATTCCAAACAAGAAAAACTTTTGTTAGTGGCAGAATTACAAAATTTCTCAGTACCATTTATATGAGGACTACATTTGATTTCTTTTCTCCACTGAGGAGAAGGGAAAGCAATCATTCTGAATATGGGGGCGAGGGGAGAGGTTCAAAATTTATTGGGCTGATGATATGGCTCAGTAGGGAAAGGCACATGCCACCAAGCCTAGCAATCTGACCATCAGACCCCACATGATAGAAGAAAAAAAAAAAACTCCTGTAAGTTTTCTTCTGAATCATGCATGCTCATAATACCAACTCATTTTCTCCTTACACACACCAAAATATATAAGTAAATAATTCTCTGCTATACTCTATGGTTAAAGCACTAGATATGGTACATGCAATTTTTAAAATGGGTTTGTAACAATTTGTGGTGTTCCAACAACTTCTCAACTTTGGTAAGTAAGCTCTCAAGTTTTCTCAAAATTATTTTGAAAACAAAGGGTACATCTATGAAGCCAAAAATCAGCTTTTTCTTATCTTCCTATAAATTAGTAAAGTTAGAGATAAGAGAAAGATGACTTTTAGCTAAAAAATTGCAGCAGCAACAGTCATAGTGATAGATGCATTGTTCTGAAATCATCATTTGAAAAATACTGCTACGTACATACGAATAGAACAGCAACCCACTTTCCAGGGAACTAATACCAATGACAGACATATTTCCTGCTTATGGCACAGGTTTGACAAATAACACAAATGACAGCCATATTTTCTCCAGATGGCACAGACCTTCCTTATCCCAAAGCTCTCCCCATTGTTGGCTATTATCAGTAACTGTCTTGCATCTGCCGTTTCCTTTATCTCTCCCTTTATACATATCTCTCTTGTAACACCTTGCTCCTAACCAACTAGCAAAAATTGAAGTATCATTGAATTTTATAGGAATTTAATTCATGTGCAGTATTCATATGTGTGAGGTAAGTCTGAGCTTCCCCTGTGATAGAAGATACATATTACATTCTGAAAGGCAATCTTCCCAACCTCTCAAGTAGCCAAAGAAGAGTGACTTTTTTTTTAAAGTAGTGTTTCATCCTGGTAAATAAAACTTTACTTTCCCTTATTTTGGTATATGTCCCAAGTTCAACACCTACAGTGCTAAATATGGTTGTGATTCTATGATGTCCTCAGGTGTTTATTAAATTCACAGGGTATATATTCATGAGGCATATTTCCACTTCCAGGATTTGCAGGGATTTTGTGGCTGAAAATACATAAAAGCCATGACAGATGGCAAAATGAGCTAAATGCTATAAAGAGACACATATGGGAGAGCAAAGTGGACAACTATCACTTCTGAGTAGAAAGTTATAGCTGTATATAAAGCATCCTTCAGATAAATACCTACGATCAATGCAGCAGGAGTTGGTGGAAATGACTGATTGGAAATACAGTACTGTACAGAATGAATCTCTAACAGTATTTCCATTGTCTAGGAAGACAAATCAACATCCCCTAACCAAGAAAGACAGGATGTAGTCGGAAGACAGGAATGTGTTATATAATTCCAAGACTGCTAAACATAATGCTCATGGGAAGATGTCAATAAGAAGGGAGATATTAACTGTGAAGCGTTTTGTAGACTGCAAAGATCTAGGCAAAGGTCTTGAGGACATAGCTGCTTGTTAACGCTATCCAGCTGTGACTTGAATTTTCAGAATAGTGACTTTTATCTTGGTCTCCTAATTAGAAAGACGCTATTTATCTTCTCTACAGGAAGACGGATTCTCTAGCCAGGATCCAAGAGCTCTATGGTTCTCAATGAATGATAGGAAACTGAAGGAAAATTAATTTCCCTTCGTAATAAAACACAGCTTGAACAATTCACACCTGTTAGATGTGGAGGGGAGGAGAAAATAAATTACCCTCAATATTATTTAATTTTAAATTATACTTTATATATAGCATTTCCTCTTTCATACCTCTATATCCTCCCATTTCTGCCTCCGCATTCTTCTTCAAATCCATAGCCTCTCTTTCCACTAATTGTTGTTGCAAGCATATATGTATATATGTATATGCATATACATACATATTCCTAAATATAATCTACTCGTCTGTATAATGTTACGTGTATGGATGTTTTAAGGGCTTACTGATTTGCACTGGATAAACAATTGGTGTGTTCTTCCCTGGAGAAGGTCATCTCTCCCACTCCCAGCTTTCCTCAGTTGTCTGTAGGTTTGGGAGATTTGGGATTTGGGGAGTTCTGTTTTTGGTTTTGGTTGTTTTTGTTGTTGGTGGTGGTGGTGATTGTGAGGGGGGCATCTGATGGGCTTTTCTATGTGTAGTTATAATATTCATTGGTGTCATCCTTGTGTAGGTCACACTTGATCAGTCAGGTTAGTGAGACTTTATGGGTGAGAATTCTTGATATTACTAGGAGATACAAACTCATCATGGACTCCCTGATCCTCTGGCATTTACAGTCTTTCCACCCTGTTTCTGCTCTGTTCATTGAGTCTTAGGTATGGGAGTGTTTTATAGATGGATATGTTAGGACTGAGCACCACAATTCTGCATTTTGACTGGATATAATTTTCTCTAGTGATCTCCATCTGTTTCAGAGAAGTTTCCTTGTAGATATGAGCAAATGTTTATAAATTGTTGTTAAGGATTATATTGGTTTAGTAAATTAGTGGTTGTAGACTCTTATCCAATAACCATGTTTCAAGCATGGTCTTCCTTTCCTTGAGCAGGTGTTAAATGCTGTTGGTTACCATCAAGGTATGTGTGTCATTACTGCACCCTTAAAGTTATGGTGCCATGTTGCTGCTTGATTTTAATATAACCTCTTTACATACATGTTCTGGGTAGACTTCTTCACACACCTGCTCTTTTCTCTCTCTCTCTCTCTCTCTCTCTCTCTCTCTCTCTCTCTCTCTCTCTCTCTTTCTCTCTCTCTCTCTCTCTCTCTCTCTCTCTCTCTCTCTCTCTCTCTCTCTCTCTCTCTCTCTCTCTCTCTGTGTGTGTGTAATTTTCTATATAATTGTGACATTTCTCCCTTCCATGTCCTACCTCCAAAGCCTCCATGAACCACTCCATGTTCTCTTTTAAATTCATGGCCTCTTTTCCCATTAATTGTTAGTGCCTGAACATATGTACACATGTGTATTCCTAAATATAATCTGCTGGGCCTGTATAACTTGTATGTATGTTTTAAAGGCTGACTTTCATATTGAATAACCAACTGGTATGTGCTTCCCTACTCTTAGCATTCCTTAGCTTCCTGCAGATCTTTGTGTAGTACTGAGGTCTCAAGGGTTTTTCCATGTCTGCTTTGGCATGTTTATTAGTCCTGTCCTTGAAAATGACCTTTTTGTCTTCTTCCTGACACATGAAATGATCATGTAGTTCTTGCATTGGTCTTATTATTGTTTTAAACACCTACAGCCATTGTGTTTCTTGCAGGTCCCTAAGTTTACTGGATCCAGTCTCATTCACCTGGTTTCTTTCATTTTTAGATTCTAGAACTTACCTTTGATAAGCTATGTTAGGTAACAAGTTCTTTTATTACCTATGTTCAAATAGAGGATTACTGTCAATTTCCTGGAAAACTTTGAGCTAAAAGAATCTGAACATTCTTTCCTTCTTGCAACAGTAGTAGACAGAGTTACATATGAAAACAAGTGTTGCACAGGATTAGAAAACATGCTGAATATGATAGCAGCTAGGTGTGAGTCCAAATTTGGGAGTCAGAAGCAGGAAGATTTCAAGTTCAAAGCAAGGTTGAACTACACAGTGAAATGTTTTTCTCAGGAAAATTAAATTTGGAAGAATTACAAGAACATATTTTAAAAATTCTATCATTATTGTGCGTTTTGTGTGGGGGAGTGGAAGGAGTCAACAACGATTCTCTTGCCGTAGACTTCTTCGTGCTGGGCTTATGGTCATATGCCTTCCTATATGGTTCATTATGCATTTTAAACAAAACGTTATCTTTTCAAACTAGACAATGAATGTTAAGTCACTTTGGTAAGGTGAATATTAAATTATCAAAATGATAACAGCTGGATTTGCAATGCTAAATTAAAGATAATTTCAATGCAAATTCCAGAAACAAGAGCTGCATAGGAGGTTAGACGGAAAAAAAAAACTGGAGGGGTGACTGGGAATGAGACTAGAGGGAACAGCTGATACCACATACCTGGAATGTGAAGTAGCATCAAGGTGATTATAGAAGCAGATGACTCTTTTGATACAGCTCATCACCGATGATGAGCTGTGTAAATACGTCTGTCAAGTCTCAACATGACCAAGCCAACAACTCAGCATGGATCCTCTTGCCTGTGATAGTGGCAAAGGAGACATGTCCTTATGTTTAATATAGATACACTATGTTAACATGACTGCTATGGAAGTTTTGAAGCATAAATAAGGAAAACATAGAAAAGGGTCTAATGTTAAGTGTTTAGTGACTCTGAAATGCACCAAATAGGTCCAAAGCCTATAATTGTTTATTACCTCCATGGGCACATTGAAGCATTTACCTGTTAGAGGACTTACTAATCCATTTTGATACTTAGCCTAGGATACATGTTCTTTCAAAGAATGTTTTTGTTGTCTTTTAACAGAAAAGAGTTCCACATGTTTGTCTCTATGGGACTTGCACTATAGATACTGTATCAAAATTTAAACTCTGTGGGGGAAAATCAAATCTACGTTATTGTGTTTGGCACGGTGGTACATGCCTTTAATCCCTGTTCTTGGAAGGCAGATGCAGGCAGATCTCAGTGCATTCAAAACTAACTTGCCTTACGTCGTGAGTTCTAGGCTAGCCAGGGCCACAGAGTGAGACCTTTTTCAAAGGGAAAACAAAACAATCAAAAACTCTGGCTTATATGTAAGCTTCTCCGTGGAAACTACAGGTCTTTGAGGAGGTGTACTGTTATTTCTCTCCACATTTTTGTACTTATAGACTGCTAAGCTTTAAGTAAACTTAAATAAAAGATGGATGAATATCCAGTCATAGAGCAGATGACAACAGCGACTGACTTTCCCATGAAACAGTATAGACAGGACATGAAATCAGAGTTTTTCTCCCTATGTACCACACTGTTCTACTACTTCAAAAGAGAATGTCAGAATTTCCCTTCTTCAATTCTAGAGGTAATAGAGGATGCACAGTCCACAGAATACTCGGGAAGATCTCATATATGTTCAAAGCTTACATATATCTCAGTAGTATAAATTACAGGTGGACTTTATGGGGCAAAAGTCTTAATAACTCAGGAGAAGAAAAGAACTGTGAAAATAATCTCATGGGGCCACCTGTCAGAAACAAATGCATTGCTAGGATAGCAAATGAGGCTGTAAGTTTCAGACTGTATTACTCTCCTCGTCAGCAAACTGGGGTATGAGTAAATAGCTTCCATTATTAATTAATTGTAATGATTTACTGTTGAAGGCTTAAGGCTAAAATCTTGTGACCCCCGATAATTAAACTTATGCAAAGTAGAATCCCTAGAGATTTCCTGATGTGCCCCAAGGATTATCGACAGTTTCAAATTCTGGAAATGTCTTGAGAACACCAAGTTACCTCCAAAGAGAAACTGGAGATTAAGTTACGAGGAGGACTGGAAACATTTTCAAAACATATGCTGGTGAGATCTTCCTCTCTTTCCCTACTAAAGATCAAAGAAAAATAATTAGGGGAAAAAAAGAATGTAGTTGAGACTATTAAAATGGCACAGTAAGCAAAGGGTTTGCAATCATGATGACCTGAAGATCCACAACATGCACATGAACAAAATCCTCAAAAGACAAACTGGGTAACCCCAGTGCTGAGGAGGTGGGGGACGGGGGAGACAAAGGCATGAAGATCCCTAGAGTGCACTGGCCATGCAACTGGCCAAGTCATCTTCAGATTTAGGGAGAGACTCTGTTCAAAAATATAATGGGGAATGTATTCAAGAAAGATAGTCATTATCAAGCACTTGCCTCACATGAACCTGTATATATAGCCACATATCCTCACACAAAAATGTACATAGACCCACACTAGTGCATACATAACACACATGTGTAAACATATTTTCTTCTGCAAGATATAATTAAGGATTGTTATTAAGGACGAGAAAGGGCAGCCAGTAGCATCACTATCACCATTAGCTCAGGAAAGAGACTGATGAGAACAAGTAGAAATTAGTCAGCTAGGGAGCAGAATGTGTCTATCCATGGCATGGGACAGGAACTAACTGATGGTTGGCATAACAACAGCATCCAAACCTCATCTCTCCATCCTCTCCATACCTACAAATAAACTACATCAGCAGGACTGAAGTGATCACGCTGACCACCACTACATTAGTAGCTGTGTTGAAGAGAACAGTTTACACACATTTATGTTTCACTGGGGAAAAAACAATCATTATGAAAATGGAAAGCCAATATGGTCATGTAATAAAGAAGTCATCTTAAAACATAGATTGAGCATCACCTTCTTACCAGGCACTGTTATCATCACTGGAAGTAGAAAGGTGAGAAATTATTCCTGTCCCCTAGTAACCTGGTCATGTGAAGAATACTAAATATATAAAAACACATGTAAAGTATAGTATCAAAGAAATTATAGAAATACAAAGGAGAGCTGATCACAATAAAGAAAATACCATTAATAATTAACCGGTAATATGATTTTTAGGAAGTAAAGCTTTCAGTCTTCACAGATACTGGGACCATGATAAACTTTATTAAAAGAGCTTCTACTTATTGGATATGTGGGCTTCAGTGGGTTATTATCTGAATTATCAACCTATTTTCATATATTGTATTTCTTTTTTATTTTAACCTAAAATCCAAAGCAAAAATAATTTACCAATATATATAAATATATAAGCACCTCATATATACAAGAAATGTTGCCTATAATCCCAGAACTCAGAGGGGCAGAGGCAGGCAGATCTCTATGAGTTCAAGGCCAGCCTGGTCTACAAAAGTGAGTACAGACCAGGACACCTAAGGCTATTCAGAGAAACTCCATCTTGAAAAAAATGTCTGAAGCCTTTGGAATAATTGAGTGTGCTTTGTCAACTTAATATTTTGTGTATATATACTTTTGGTATGTGTACATGTCAATTTTCATGTGTATATGCAATCATTTTTCTGTATGTGTTCATGCTTGTATGTGCTACAGCACAACCTCTGTTGTCTTTTCTCAGATATTGTCTAACATGTTGTTTTAGACAGTGCCTCATATTGGCCTGATACTTTCCTAGTAGGCCAAGCTGTCCGACAATGAACCACAAAAGCCCCTGTTTGCCTCCCCAGTGGTGGTGTGACAGGGGCATGCCACTTTGCCCATTCTTTTCCATGTCAGATATAAGTTTTTAACTCATGTCTTCATGTGCAAGCAAGTACTTTACCAAGTGAACCACCACATTTATGGTGTCAGAATATTACCATCTAGATATTTCTATGGTTTTAGATTAGTTCTCCTAGCATAACAGACTTAGTTATTTCAGTTACTTCCCCAACATTTATGAAATACGTCTGAGTTCTCTGCTCATTACAGAGGAGAGTTAATAAAATGGCAATTTTATTTAAGAAAGAAAAATCAAGGCTCAAATCAGAAGAAAAGAAGCCAGGAGAGTACATTTTGAAATACTTGGCAAAATGACTTCTGAATTTAAGTCTGAATATCTTCAATTCATTGGATAATAAATTCAAGGAAAACAAATCTTAAGGGGTTTTTTTTTGGCTTTGTTTTGTTTATTTGTTTATTTTACAACCTGTTATATACTCTGCCTTTAAAATGTGTTTTCAGATAGAGTGGCCAAAAGACTTTACCATGTCAACTTTTCAAGACTAATATCTCAAATATTTTCATGTGTCTCTTGTTTTTTACACAGTTATGACTTTGGAATATATGCTATTTATTTGAACAAATCCCATGTACATACTAAAAAAAAAAGACCCAAAGAGTAAGAAAAATCAAGCTCACCAATTAACATAGAACATTAGGTAAAAATGATGTTCTTGGAAAGATATTTCTATTCCACATCATAAAGGTCTAATTTCTTCATTATAATAAGATATTTGAATATTAATTCTAAAATATGATTCTAATATGAAAATAAGCAAAGCAGTCTTTCTCATGCCAGCTTTGTCTTCTCTGATGGCCTAGGAGTAGTTATCTCAAAAACCAAAACTAAAAGATTCCAAAGATTTTGTTTTTAAATGCCATTCTACCCTGGAAACAACAAAATTCACTGAGAAAGAGTTGATTCTTGGAGATGACAGAAAAACAAGATGAGTCAAGGTATTTTTCTATTGTAGAAAATAAGAGAATACTTAAAATAATGTTGAGGTAATAGTTAAAAATGCAGGAGACAGAATAAAAGAGCTCTTTGTTAATTAAAACATGAATGTAATATTCAATAGTTCTTTAAGTTAAATAGAAATTCATACTCAGATAAATTTGTACTCCATCAATCAAGCTAATCAGTAGTAACATTTTCCAAAAAGATAATTTCCATGTACAATTATGAGTTAGTGTAGGTAACATGGTACTTTTGCAAAACATTTACAGTACAGAATGATGATAAGATTAATATTACGTAATCCTGTATGGTGCAATGAGATACACATACCATGATATTTTTATGTACACTCCAGAAAATAAATTTGTAGGTCCTGAGAAAATATGAAAATAGCTCAAATAATGAGCATCTTACAAGTTATTGGTTTGTATTCTTCTAGAATGCTGAGGTCTTTTGGTGACTGGGTTCGTAAGACAACACAATCATAATACAGATGCCTAAAATTTGAGGAAGCATCTATGTGTATATCTTTGACGTCACTTCAAGAAGAAATTAACGTTTAGGTTGGCATCTTATATTAAGTGGAACACTGGCCAAATATGGGAAGTTACCTTCCACTGTGATGAAGGTTCAAGTGAACAGTATAGGAAGCCCTTTGGTTTGCCCTTTTCCGGGTGATTTCTTGAGCAGCATCACCTCCCTCTTGGACTGGGTGCTCCTCTTCTCATGATCTCACATTTGGACTAAAATTGATGGTATGGGCACTCTTACTTTGGGGCCATTAAACTATATGACCTGATTTACCTGGTTCCCAGATAAAGAGACGCTATTGAACTATTTATTGCTTCAAGCTATTTAGATTCTAGAGTTGGCATAGAAACTCCAACAATGACTGATACATTTCTAGGGTCTCATTGTTGCTGTTATTGTTGTTGTTGAGACACAATCTCATGTAGTCCTGACCAGCCATGAACTGATCCTGTCTTTCCATAAATATTCTAATATTCCCTTTCTCTAGAGAACCGTGTACACTACAGTCATGAAAAGACAGAAAAGACTTAGAAACAGACTGAAACATATACAAGAATGTGTAGAAAATAAGAGAAATGAAGTTAGTTGAAGATTACATTAGTAGTGAAATAATAGTAATTATTCTATATTTTACTAACATAAGTAGAAAACAATCTTCAGTTTCTGAAAACTCTCACTTAAAGGATTGTGTTTGCATCTGATTCACCAACGATTCAATACACAGTGACAGTTATGATTGTTTATATTTATTTTCATGTAGATTGAACAATGTATGATTGCGTTGTGTTAAGAGACAAAATGTAATTGATGAGGCGAACTCAGTTTTTTATTTGTGTTTATCAACTTGAAGCTGTGGATGAAAGCTATTTAGGAGCTCTGGTTTTGCAATTTTTTGATATTAGAAATCTCTCAACTACAAAAAAGTCCCCCCCCCCTGCCACACACACACAAGTATATGCAGCTATGTAACCCAAGAGTATAGATAAATACTACATAGAAACATTACTATTAGCCTTATTGTCCACTCACACCAAAAGAAATTGTAATATCTCACCTCTGAGATACACAGGGAAAAACTAGTGTCCTTGATTACTATATTGATAAAGGGGAGATGTCCACTAAGCAAATATGTGTCTACATTCAACACGTGTGTTTTCCCTCTATAATTAGAGCTTATGAAGGATCCGACTTGCCTTCTTTCCATCTGTCAAGCTGAACATTGAAAGGAGGCAGCCATTCATGAGATGGGAGAAGTTTGATTAAACTGTTTGCTTCTTCTTCCTCTATGGTAGTTTGCTTCCTGCTGGATGTCTTGTGACCAAAGAGCCTGACTCTTTTAAGCCAATCCTCTCCCTATAAGCCTCTCATTCAGAGCACAGAATGTGGTTTATCCCTTTTGCTTTCAGGTGTTATGGTGGTACCTCATCCTTTATCGGCCCAGGAGTACTAAGCATGGCTTGAGGAGTTCTCCAGATTTTTTCTGTTTTAAATGATTCATTAATCCAATCATTTACAAATAAGCCAATTTGTAGAATTTTATCCTCAAGATTTTCTATTTGAAATAAAACAGTGTACCTTTAATTGGTGGAAATTAGCACTATCTATCAAACTTTTAGGCTCATAAACCATTGGCTCAGCACTTTCATTTTCTCATCTTATTAATAGATATACACTAACGAATTGAAAAAAGACACTCATTGTAGATTTGTTCAGAAGGTTAAAGACACTCTAAATATTCATCAGTAGAAGACTATTATATCCCTTTACACATTACATAAATTAATCTCAAATGTAAAATGTTAAAAAGAAAATAGAGAATAATGTTTCACTTTATGTAAAATTCATATAATATGTATGGTTTTATATTCATAATTACCCATAGGAATAGGAACATACTCATGCATTGCTGTTTATATACAGTAAATATTAATATATTATCTCATAAAGGATAGCTTATCTAGAGAATACACTGAATGGCAAGATGGTGAAATGAATAATAGATTAAAACTACTAATCTTAGGAAACTGCTATATTATGTACATGTGTTATCTAATAACAAAGTAACTATATTTAAATTTTGTCTGCAGAGTACTTCAGCAGACATTTTTAAGAATAAGGTGTTGATGTTAACCACTGATTATGGGTCTCTCTAGAGCAGTGGTTCTTAATCCTCCTGATGATTAATATATTCCTTAATGCATTCCTCATGTTGCGGTGACTCCCAACCCAAAATTATTTTTGTTGCTACTTCATAATGGTAATTTTTTTCTACTCTTATAATACTACTCTACTTGATTTCTTCCAGTCATGGAGCTGTGTCATTTCTTGTCCCAGTGGAAGCCTGGGTTCCTAGTCTGGCAGGCTGGTCCAGGTGCTGTTTGCTTCCTGACAGAAACAAAGGGACCGCAAGATCAAAGGTTCCATTTCTCTCAGGAGCAAATAGAGGACTCAGGGTGAGGCCTGTGTACTAGGTGAGGCTCACAGTCTCAGCGGGGGCGGGGTGAAAATGAGTTTTTCATGGTGGGTGTTACAATTAGCTCCTTTAAAAATGAGATTGTTGTTATCAGATGGCAATAGAAACTAAGGAGTTCCAAAAGTGTGTGATGATACCAGAAGTGTTACAACCCTTTGTTAGGCTGCTCTGCTAAGCATGGCAGAGAATGCCTAACCAGAAGGCAGGGCCGGTGAGATGCAGCAGAGATGGCCGTCGCTGCCTGACCGGCAGCCAAGCCCTGGGCATCCATTGGCAACCCTTTCCTAGAATAAATGAGTCTCAGATGGTACTGGTGGAGTAGAGCGAGAGAGCAAGCCTTTATTTTCATGAATCAGGAACATTATAAACCTTGGGCAGTGGGAGGGTTTTTGAGGGTGAATGTGTTTGATTCACTGGGGCTAGGGGCGTCAGGGATACTTAATCTACGTGTAGCAAAACGGCCCTATCATAGAAGGGAAAAGCAGTACTTGGTGGGAAATCTATCTCTAGGTATAGTTAAAGGTCATTGATTGAAAGCCATGATACACGATGAGCATATAAAGGGGGAGGAGGTCCCCCTCAGACACAGTCATAGGGGAGGGCAGTAGGGGGAAAATGGGAGGGAGGGAAGAATGGGAGGATACAAGGGATGGGATAACCATTGAGATGTAACAAGAATAAATTAATTTTTTAAAAAAGGACGTTAAAACAAAAACAAACAAACAAAAAAAAAAAAAAAAAAAAAAAAAAAAACAAGGCACCGTAGGGTGTGAATCTTTAGGAATCCCTAGGTGCTTGTATTCTTCCCTGAGGCCTGTGTGATGTTGCTTAGGGGACCTAGGGTTCCCCAGATCAGGCAAAGAGGGAATTCTGCTGAGAAATGGAATTGGGTCATTTTGTACCGAGTTCAGTCAGAGGCCATCCAGGAACACCGGACTTTGCCTTACAGCAGGGTCCCACAGAGCTGTCCACTCTAAGCCAACATCTGTGGTGCAATCCAATCTCTAAGATGTGGAATTATAAAATTTGAGAGTATATTGTATTAAGGAATCATAATTTCTCGGTGGAATGCGATATAAGGTGGAAAAGGTAACATGAAAAATTCTAACAGATGGACAATGAAATGGGAGATATTCGAGGTCTCATTAGTTATGGAGAAATTCGGGACAAGCTACCATTCGTGGCAGAATGCCAGCTGGTCGAATTGAATCTTTTGAGAAGACAAGAACCAGGTATAAAGGGAGAACAATCATTAGAAGAGGGCAATTTCCTAGAATGAAAGCGTGTTTAAGCGAGGCGGCATGCCAGAGAATCAGAGCCTAGCACAATGGCACTCAGAACCAGCGTTTACCTAAAAGTTACCCTAGAACATATTATTTCTTTTTCAAATTGAATAAAATCCTATCACATAGGCACTTGAGTTATCTGGGCACGGTTTCTAAAACAAGGAAAGCGTACAGCTGGCCTACTGCCTTCCATTGGGCCAATCTTTCACAGAAAGCATCTGGATTGAGCACTGAGAAGCTTGACAGGAAGAGATGCGCTGAGGCTGGGTCCAGACAGAGGCTACATCTGTAAGTACTGCAAATGGGCTCAGAGGGCAGAAGGGTCCATGACCTGTGTCTGCACATGAGGAACTGACAGTCTGGGATGCACGTTCACCAGCTCAGTCCTACTTATACTGTATGCCTCTTCTTGCTCCAGTCTAACATTAACAATTTATATAAAACACACACACACACACACACACACACACACACACACACACACACAAATCAAATCAAAACCTAGTTTGAGAAGCTAGAAATAAAGGCTCAACAGTTGAGAGTCCTTTCTGCACAAGCCCAAGGACCAGAAGTGAGATCTCAACACCCACCCATCATGCCAGGCATCCTGCTAACTCCAATGCTGAGCAATCGGATGCCCTCTTCTGGTCTGTCTACAAACGGATGTGTGCATGCAACAACGCACATGAACATACATTCATATATGCATATGTTCACACACAGTGGTACACACAAATAATGACATGAATAAATAATAACATTGTAAGACACAGTTTAAAGATTTGAAATATACATATATTCACAAAGACTGTCGTTTTCTGGTTTCCAGATAGTTTCTCTAACAAAAATACTTCTGAATTTTCCTGGTATTCTGAAGCTGAACCTTAGAATCAAAACAAGAAGGTCTCCCAGGAATTGTTCTTAAAGCCAAGGCTCTATAAATAGCCTAGTGCCTTACCGCTGCCTTCCCCTCTCGTTTAGAAATCTATCCAGAAAATCTACTGCCTAAAAGGCTGCAACAGTTCAAAACCTTCCAGGGCTTCAGCAAAAACTGCATTTTGATCTGTGAGTGCCACCTTCTTTTTTACAAAATTTTATAGGCTTATTTTCCTCCTGACAGTTTCATTGCATTTGCTGGGTTGTAAACCATGTTAAGCTCAGCAATAAAATGACTGCAATCTGTACAAGTAATAGCAAGCATGTCTCATAAACAAGATAAGTTGTGCCGTGCCAATACTGCTGCACTTCATAAATATGAGCTCGAGTCTGTTTTGTGTTTTCGAGATCAGTGGCATAGTTTTATTTTAATTAAACACAACATATAAAATATTCATTTATGAAATAAACATCATTGTTTTTAAAAAGATAATATTAAATTAAATTATACTGTTCTTGCCATAATGTCATGCACAAAAGAACCACTTTGAATTTTAAGTGGATTGATACAGTTCAAGTGTCCATCAATAAAAACTATATTAGGAACACAGTAATGCTACCATGAATAAATGAGCTATTTATATTTTCTGATAATGTAAGTGCTTATATGAACTCATTCCAGTTTCTAAGCACCAAGCTTTTTCAACTGTGTAGTAATTAAGAAGCTAGTCTCTGTAGAGAGGAAAGGTGGACGCTGCCAGAGCCATTTCATGCAGCAGATTGTAAGCATTTGCCTTATCGATGACATAATTCCTTGTCATATTTGATTAGATCAGATCTGGATGAGTTGGATGAGCCAATTGAAGAATGCTTGAAAGTGATTTCTATGCAAAATTTGCTGTGTAACAGAGTGCAGAGCTGGAATAAAGAGGCCTAAGGTTTGCTCTTGGCCCTGCTGCTAACAGCTCTGAGTCAGGTTCCTCTGTGCAATCAGGGGGAGGAACTACATGAACTAAGCTCCACATTGCAGAGTGAGTGACTGCCTGCCAAACAAGGATGAACCCAGCCTTGTGCAATCTGATTTATATGGACTGGGGAACACTTTAGGGAAGACACAAACGTGTGGATCAGAATATGCACAAAATGAACGCTTACGCTGAATGAAGCAAATCACAGTAAATAACTGAAACACCTTTGCTGTTGCTTTAGGCAAATTGTCAGAAAGGTGCATAGAACTGTTTCCAGTTTACAACCTTATTTTTTTTTCACACTTGGAACACTCCATAAGTGTTTGGTCTTAGTTGGCCAACAGGATGAGTCCTCCAGATTTATTATCCTCACAATAAATATGTCACTATTCCCAAATGATAAGAAACTTATTATATGTTATTAACTTGGAAAAGTTTATTCAAATTCTGCCATTAGGTTTCTCTCTGCTGTGAATGTTTCCCAGACTTGTTTTATTTTTTTCCACTAAAAGCTTCTTCTTACTTATAATCCACAGTACATATAAATAACTGCATTTACACAAGGAAATTTTGCCCAGCCATATAAGAGTGGAATCCATAATAATTGTAATTCATCTATTATACACTTTGACAAATCTCATTAAAGTGCTGACTGTTGTTTCAGGTATTGTTTTCACACTAAAGAGATATGAGATGCATGCATTTTGTCATTCTATTATAGTCAAGCAAGCTTTTCTACCATATAAGTTGTCCTAAAACCTAGTTGAGCAGTGACTATAAAAAATATATCTAGCCAATGGACAGGACATTCTCCACAGTTGAGTGGAGAGTGGGGTATGACTTCCACACGTACTCTGGTGCCCCATATTTGACCATGTCCCCTGGATGTGGAGACCTGGTGGCACTCAGAGAAAGGACAGCGGGTTACAGAGAAGAGACTTGATACCCTATGAGCATATACAGGGGGAGGAAATCCCCCTCAGTCACAGTCATAGGGGAGGGGAATAAGGGGAAAATGGGAGAGAGGGAGGAATAGGAGGATACAAGGGATGGGATAATCATTGAGATGTAACAAGAATAAATTAATAAAAAAATAGTAAAAAAAAGAAAAAATATGTATATAATCTGTTCACTTTGTAGCCCCATCCCTCCTCTGGCCCTCTCCTAGTCCTCAGAAAGAGGAAGCCCTCCTCCCCTATCATCTGACCTCAGCCTATCAAGTCTCATCTCTACTACCTATATCTTCTTCCTCTGAGGCCCAGCAGAGTTGCCCGAGCAAGGTGAAGTGATTAACGAGTAGACACCACAGTCTATGTCAGTAGTCTCTACTCTTCATATTATGAGACCCACAAAAAAAATTGTGCTATCAACTACATCTGAGCAGATCGTCTAGGTTGTCACCATGCATGACCCTTGGTTGGTGTATCAGTCTCTGCAGCACTCCCCCATACCCACCACCTGTGGCCTGCATTTGTTGGCTGCATTAGTCTCCTTGTGGAGCTACTGTTTCTTTTTAAAAAAAAAATACTTTATTTTTTATGCGCATCAGTGTTTTGCCTGAATGTGTGTCTTTGTGAGGGTGTCAGTAAGAGTTACAGACAGTGTGATCTGCCATGTGGGTGCTGGGAATTGAACCTGGGTCCTCTCTAAGAGCAGTCAGTGCTCTTAACCACTAAGCCATCTCTCTAACTCCTGAGCTCCTGTTTCTTAACTGAAAGAACACTTCTACCAATTGACATGTATTATTTTGCATATATATTAGGCCTGTAATTTACATTTAGGCACTGTTCAATTTTTCATTTCCATAGAGAGGAAAGATAGAGAATATTATCCTAGACTCAAGTAATTAAAATATTGAAAACTTAGGACAGGAGATACAGCTCAGCAGGTGAGAGCATCGGCTTTTCTTCCAGAGGACCTGGGTTTGAAACCAAGAGAATTTGGCTCCCAGAACCCACACTGTCCCAGAACTCACAACTGTCTGTCTTTCCAGTTCCAGTGGTTCCAATAATCTCTTCCGGATGCCAGGCATGCATACAACGAATATAACTTGAGTTCTAGACCATTGTGAGCCACCATGTGAGTACTGTGAATTGCACTTGGGTCCCCTGGAAGAGCAGCAAATGTTCTTAACCAGGGAGCCATCTCTTCAATCTCCTTACATATTTGCCTATGCATGTGCCTTTATATGAGCATGTAAGTGCCTGCACAGCCCAGAAAAGAGCATCAGATATGCTGAAACTGGAGTTATAAGACGATGTGAGTTATCTCATGTTGGTTCTGAGAATGGAGTAACTTCAGTCCTCTGAGCAGGAAATGCTGTTAGCCCTCTCATGAGCCACCAAAAATTTAGAAATCATAAGAAGGGAACTTTAGGTCTAAAATTGGTTTTAGAGGTTGTTATTAAAAAATGCCTGCACTGTGTATGCCATATCACATGTTATTCTTCTATAGTATGATATTAAAATTCATTGAGTAGCATGAGTTTTTTTGTTTTTTGGGGGTTTTTTTTTTGGCTTTTTTTTTTTCAAATTTAATGACTAGTTTTTAGTAACAAAAATGTGACAAAGCATAAATTACAATATGCTTTTCCCAAGGATTGGTCATAAGAGCAAAGTAGTTTTCTTGGATAATTTTCTTGTTGTTCTCTGGGTTGATTTTTCCTGTCATTATAAACATGTGTCACTAATTCTCACTGAAATACTTTTCTCTTAGGACAATCAATACTGGATTCCCATTGTCATGGTAAGTGGAAGTTCAAGCTATGCAAAAAAGGCCAGAAGCTTCAGCTTGATCACACCAACAGCAGATTTGGTTGACAGCATCAACCACTAACCATGTGTGTGGACATTTATTCAGATAGTAGGCCAGGCTCTGAGTACAACTACACTTTATAGATGGCAAGAACAAAGATACAGTTTCTCTGTTATGTGGTCTCAATGTTTCTGACCCACAGAACTGACAAGCATAAAAGGTCATTGGCTTATACATATGGTTTTGACACTGTTTTCCCTAACCTCAGTATGGAGAACATTCTTTCCCATTCTCTTCTGGCTATCCAGTTCCATTGACATCATAAGGAGGCTTGAATGAATATGTAGGATAGTGTCACACTGGGCATTAAAAAGATTGCACATTGCCTTTTGTTACACAAAGTATTAGTTAGTAATGATAATAAAAGGACACAATGGAAGCAGTGTAGAGCAGGTGGGTGACCCGGATGAAATGACATTTCGGGACTTATTGATCTCTTCTGTGGTCAAACATTCAAATAAAATAGAGTCAAAGGATAATTTTAGTTACCTCTATTGGGCTTCTCCAGAAGAATGGTTTCCCAAGGATAGTAAAGGTTAAAGAATTACAAAGTAGCTACAAAATAACTCCTGTATCTAAGGCTCTGGGAAAATTGCAGCAAATGTGTAAGAATCAGAGAGTCATGGAGTTTACCACGATACTGCATCACATGGTAATGCCAGAAGCTACGTCCATAAAGTCTCATGAACATGGCTGGTCACACATATCTGAGCAAGGATAGCAACAATAGATATGCCAAAGTGAACAAAGGAAAGCCCATGAGGGCTCAGTTCTATGCAAAGAACTACAGGAAAATAAGGAATGCTGAATGTACGAGAAATAGCCTTCTCCAGGGAAGAGCATTCCAATTGGTTTTCCAATACCAAATGGTCCTCTCTGAGAACATACATACAAGTGGGATACAGGTTTATCAGGTTATATTTAGGAATATCTTTACAATAGCTAGAGAGTAGAATCAGCTCCTGTGTTCATCAACTAAGGCATAGATAATAAAAACAGGTACATACAGGCTATAAATTTTTCTTGGCTTTGATGAAAAATTAAATTATGGAACTCACAGAAAAAATAGAGAAACTGGGTAAAATTATAAATGAAATAATCTAGGAACAGAAAAAGATTAGATGTTCTATATCACAATCACACCATAGATTTGATTTTTAGATCTCTATAAAACATAGATGAGAGAATACTGGGTGTAGAAAAGTTTAAATGTGGATGGGGGTGAAGGAGAGGGATGGTTAGAGGAAGGTTAACGTAATCTAAGAAAGAATGGGAAAAATTAGTTTGAACAGAGCTATCCTCATTGGTAAATAATGCTGTTTGTAATAACCTTGGATTGTTAAGGGAAAACTCACAATGTTTGGTGTAGGGTATATGTGTGTGTGTGTGTGTGTGTGTGTGTGTGTGTGTGTGTATGCTACTGACCTGGAGTAGCTCCCCCAATAATATAGTCTTCTATCATTGATAGTAAGGCCTTGTTGCTGAAGATACCACATATGTTTGTTATAAGACATAGGAAAAACCAGCTGCAACTGACCTGAAAATTCTCTCCCTTCTGGTTCACTTTCCCAGTGCCAGAAGTTGCTTTACAGGCCACAGGCAGAGTAACATCAATTATTTTGTCAGTAGTAGACTTTAAATGCTGCAATACTGACCTGTCAGCAAATTGTGATAACTGGCTCACTATTGGCAAGAATGTTACAGGAGTAATAAACTACTTTCCACTTAGATTTGAGCTCTGTTCAATGGTTGCGAATTTTATGGCTGGTACAAAAACCCATGATTACAGCAGTCATAGCCCCAAGCCTATTGCTCTTGGTTTTTGTTGTTGTTGTTGTTGTTGTTGTTGTTGTTTGTTTTGTTTTGTTTTGTTTTGTTTTTATGGACATGCTGTCAAACTGTCTTCTAAATATTTTCATTTATAACCATAGATCTGGTCTTCTTTAAACCTTGTCAGAGAAGTTGTTTTGGTGTTTTCCTTTGTTTTGCTTTTGTAGTGGGTACTTTATAATGAAGACACTCATAACTAACTGATCAATGAATGCTCAGCCATAAATGGACTGCCTATGTCATCTCCCTTTCCAAGGTCCATAGAATGTCACAGAAGAAGAGTCAGAAAGAGCGAAGTGCTGGAGTGTGAGGAGGAGTTTTGTCCAACACTGTTCTCTGCATATGACATGGCAGATGCAAACATGCTGGAGTGGTCATTAATTTTAGGAGTATAGTCAATGTTAGGTTGTCTATGATCTTGCATGACCACATGTTCACATATATGCAAGTAGGCAAAACTATTTTAGTTCAATTTTTTTAGTACGTGAAAGAGGGATAAGTAAGTGTTGAAAAGAAAGCTTCAAGAGACCAAGAGGTGAGAAAAAACATGAATTATGACGAAAATACATTATCTAAATGTATGAAATCGTAAAATAGTTTTTAAAACTTTTAAGTGTACCATTAAAAATTCAAGCTTAATTGCAGGTAGAACCAATGAGTCATCTTTTTATTCAGTGCCAAAAAAAAAAAAAAAGTAGAACTATTTGTAGTCAATATATAGTTAAAAGGAAACAGCAAGATGAAAAAGAAATCTCAAAATCTTGTAATAGGTAGACTAGAACAGGAACAGAGTCAGGCAATTCAGGATTTCAGTTCCATGTGAAGTCTGGAACAGTCCATCTTGAGGAAATATCAAAACAGTGCTTACGGAATACTCAGGGACTAGGAGGTCTGGGAAATGTTGATCACAAGACATAAAATTTCAGAAAGAATAAAAATGTTCAAGAGACCTAGTGCACATTTCTGTGACTAAATTTAACGCTTTGTATTCAAAAATGTCAAAGAAGTATATTTTAAACATTCTTAGTACAAAAATAAATGAGTACACATTTATTTAAATATGCCTACATGTATGTCAAAACAATTAATGAAGAAAACGAGACCATGAATTTGAAGCTGAGCAAGGAGGGATACAAAAGAAGATTTGAAGGGAGAAAAAGGCAGAGTGAAGTGAAATAATATTTCATAATCACAAAAGATAAAATAAATGAAAAAAAACTAATTTTCATAAATTGGATCTTAAAAATTAAATGAGGTCATAAATATGTTAATTATCATGATTTAGCCACTCTGTTTTAATGAATATAATGTGTTATATGCCAAAAATAAAAATAACTGTGTCAATAGAAGGATTTAAATGAAAAATGTAATTCAATCAAATAGAAATAAAATAGACATATGATTTTATTTGATATAATTTATTTGTAGTTGTGAGTTCATTTCTTATAATAAAAGACAATGATTCAAAGTGATTTTTAAAGTACAAACATAATTTACTGATAAGTACTCCACCTAAAATAAAATATTTCATGTTCTTTAAAGAAGGCAAAGATATGTAATTCACATATAATCGGAAAGTAAATTAAATTTTACCATATTAGGCAACAATTCAATTAGTGTTCATATGGATTTATATGCATACATAATTTTATTCAAAATTTTATAATTGATATTAAAAATAGGTCCGTACTAAATACCATAAAATAGATTGTGGAAACTTTCAAAATAGTAGATAAAAAGTAAGCTACATAAAGGAAAAAATTAAAAGTGAGAAAAATTTAAAAGAATAAAGGTAACAAAATGACAGAAGATAAGTACAAAGAAAGAAGAATTAAAATACATTGCAGGACAGAATAATGGGTAGTTAATGCATTTTATCAATGAAGCAAGCAGATATATCACAGGAACGAAGAAACAATTACTTAAATTGAGTGACTAGACTCCAGACAAGAGACAATCTCTTGTTAGCATCATGAAGTAATTACAACTATTTTCTTACACTAATATATGTAAAGATCACACTATTTTCAAAAGGGAAATAATGTAGTTCATTTTTTCTCACTGCTGTATAATAGAGCTGACATTAACAATTGTGTTGATGTTTTGATTTATTTGTATTCTTTTTCTGAATATATTCTATACTATTCTTTCAATTTCAAAAGTATTTTCTGAAATTCTTTTGTAAAATGTTTCATGGTATATCTTACATCTTAGCAGGGAAGAAAGATGGTACATGTATATTTTAATTTATTATTATTTATTTTTACTACTACTATTATTACAACAATACCTTTCCTAAATCAAGGTTCTTGTCCTAGTTCAAAAATTATTATTATTATTATTATTATTATTATTATTATTATTATTATTATTATTATTATTATTATTATTATTTTGTTGTTGTTCCTTTCTAAGTACAGAGTTCTTGTTCTGGTTGAGAAAAACATCATCCTTCAAGTTCTGCTGGTTGTCTTTGGGAAGCATTCTTTGCTGTGTTTTCCTTTGGTTATTATCTGTTCTCTAGGCCTTACAGAGCTTAGCAACTTAGAGAAAACAGTTCACTAAAACTGCTTGGTGTTCTTCCTTTACATCTGTAATGTCCTTATGGTGTCAACCAGAAGAAAGGCATAATAAAACAGGGCAAGGACCAAGAACTGTCACACAGACTCCCAAGATTAGGAAACCAAACCAAGGACTTGACTGTTAGTTCTGTACTAGAGAGTACAACCTAGAACCACAAAGGAACACTACTTGCTTTCAAATTCTCAATTTTCACACCGAGAACAGGCCTCACTGCAGGGTGAGCTGTGTAGCACACTAGGCATAGAGACAGAGTTAGGTAGACCGGTGATATTAGGACACTCTGCAGTGAGTTTATCCAGTTTCTTTCTGTAATGTGGCTAAAACAGCTTCAAGTCCCTGGATGAGCAGCTCACAAAGATTTCCTATCCAGTGGTCAACGTCACTCTGAACAAGAGCCAGAAGGGGGCGATACACATCCACTTGAGAGAAGTCAAAACCATGGTGTCTACAGGATTCAACAGCGCCTGGCTCAGTTCCTGTGGAACTTTGTCTGAGCCCTAAAAGCACTTCCAGAATTGTAAATTCATAATTACACTAGGTCTTAGTTATTCAGATATGACCCTCCAATTTGTGTCTACAAAAATCCACACGGCGTACAATTCCTATTGGGTTTCCAGGATTCACAGAAACAAAAGCAGAGGCATAATCGCCTCCCTCTTAGTATATACAGTTGTTTCTTTGGGCAGATACAGCATGAAGAGTAAGGCTTAGGGGTAGTTTGAAAGAATTCCTGAGTTGCTGGGGGTGGAGGGAGGGAGTCAGTAGAGGGTAGACTAGAGCAACAGAGAAGCATCTCAGTGTTAAAAATTTCCCACTGCTTCCCACTGTTTACTTTCTATAGACAAAATATTGGAGCACACATTTGAAAATAGTTCAAGTAACTTACATAAGAAGTTAAAACTATTAATCTATTTGGAAAATTGGGCAAGTAAAATGCGGATTGATTACAAAGACCAAGATCTGACATCACCAGGCAGTTGTCCACTGTGCATATGTGTGCTTGGCGAGCGAACGACTGGCAGCCAAGTGGAAGAAAAAGGAAAATAGTGAAAGAGGACAGTGCCAGTGAAGAAATGTGCTCTCACAAATGCCTGGGCAGTAGCATGAAGCTGGGCCATAAAAAATAAGCTATAAGCACTCACAATATTAAAATGAGTTATAGCCCACTTATCAATAAAAAACTTTATTATTATTACATATTTCCATAATCACATGAGCTAGATCAAATAATAACATTTGAAATATACTGTGGATAAAGACCAAAAAGAGATTAATGTCTTCATTGGAATACAGCAAATAATAAAATATGTTGTAGTTAAATTGTTTTTCCTTTACTAAATTAATGAGTCCCTGCCAGTGAATAAAATGGCTTCTTCATTTCAAAAGTGTGCAATCGTGGTTGGATGGTTACAATAATAAACCCATAATGTCAGTTGGGATTTCCTAGTGTCAGTTTAAATCACGCTGATTATAAAGTTTATCAGTGCCCAGCACACCAGGTACTCTAATAAATAAAATTGATATCTGGCAATTGAATTATTTCTTTAAAATTACAAAGCACTTTCACATGCCACATCTCCCTAGATCTTCCTAACTGCCTAGTGGCATTATGACACAGAAAAAGACCCCTTGGCATCACAAGCATGTTAATTTAAGCTCACAATTCAGTACATAAAAGAACGTCATTTATGATATGGATAGAAACAGGATTCACAAGCTGGAGACTGGACTGTTCTCTTTGATTGCTGAGGTGACTAATAAGACAGTGCAACACAAATTCATTCCTAAACTAAGGGGCAAACAGAACTGCTTCCATGTGAGAGATGATTGCTTTCATCACCTCAATGCATGCTTACAGTAAGAGCCAGAAAGAGAGCACCACATTAAACAACAACAATAACAATGACAACCTTTGAGTTTCCTTACTGACCACTCATACAATTTTGCAAGCAGATGCCTAAATTTGCATTCATCCTTGCCTACATAGTGAGTCCTAGGACAACCTGGACTGCATAGGGAACCTTTCTCAAAGGAAAAACAAAAACAAAAACAAAAAACAAAAAGCAAACTAAAAGGAATGACAAACCAAAACAAAAGTCATATAATCATAAGATTTATTTTCTCCATCTTATCTCTATTTAGAAAAATCCAGATTTTGTTAATATTTCTTATTTTTATTCTGGTAACCATGTATATATGAGTAAGTCATTTGACCAGGCCTCCACTGTGCTTACAGTATTTACCTACCATTTACTTCTTTAAATTATGTAATAATTAAACTAATACTGGCATCTTCCTATTATTGCCTTATGCTTAACTAGCATTTTCTGATTTAAAGAAATTTTATTATTTGAAGGTAAATTAATATGTACCAACATGGTTTGAATTTAAAATATGTGAATTTTGAATGAAAGATCAGAAAATAACACTTATTTCAACAGAATACAAAAGGTTAATAAATATATCATTCCTGAAACATTTAAGAAGAGAAGCATTGTCTGTTGATCCTTCATTAGAAAAAAAATAATGGTAACATCAGAGTAAAAGTAAAGCAGGGTAGTAGATTTAGTTTATTTTAAACCATTTTACTAAATATTAATATATTTCCATGTTGGCTTCTTTAAAATGACCATTCAACAAAAGCACCTAGGAAGTACTTGCTCATATATTGGAATGGATGTTAATTACTGTATGAACACTCCGATACGTCCTTCCTACAAACACTTCAGAGTCTAACAAGTCTAAATAGGGAAATACCTTGTTATCAAGTTGTCCATGAGGTTTGAACCACAAGTGACAGGAGCTTCAGCAAACAGTGTTAAGGACTACTCTACCAGCTCCAAAAGAAAGAATCAACTTCACTGAGACACAAACTTAGTGCCTTAAAAGAAAAAAATAAAATCTCAGTCATTGTCACTAAATAGAAGGAGGCTTAAACAAAAGTATTTTAATTATATTTCTTTTTTAACGTATACATTTATATTATTACACATGAATGAAATAAACTACATACAGCAGGAAGAACCACAAGACAATCAGAAATTATGTGAATGTTATATGCATAGTGATTTGGTTATTGAACAAAAGTATTTTAATATAGTTAAAAAGGTATGGAAGTTGAGTGAAAAAATTCATCCAGTCTCATATTCATGCAGTTTTGGGGCTTTATACACAATGTAATTGTTGATATTTTTGTAACTCGGAAATTCAGATCTGACTTTTAGTCTAAATATATCCCTTTAGTACATATGTTTTCATAAGTTGGACATGAAGATTGGGATTGACTCTTAAATAACAAAGCATAAGAAAAAAAAGTACCCCAGAAGTTCGTAATTAACTCGTTACTTCAAAGTGTATTACTTTGCTTTAACTACTAAACACAGGTCCACTATGATACAATGTCCAATTGGTTCAATCAATTAACTAATTTTAAATGTCTGTTTTGAGACGTGGATTAAAACCAACAGTCTTTAAATTCAGTAATTTTAAGTGCTTAATTGGTAATCTGTGATGTTTGTCTATGGTCAGAGAACTGATGGCAGCGAATATTATAATGCCAAAAGATTGCAAATGCCAACCCACACTACTATACCCAGAGAAATTATCAGTCATAACCAAAATAGAAAGAAAACTTTCCATGATAAAAGCAGATTTAAGGAGTTTCATCCAGTAAGCCATATCTATAGAAGATACTAGAAAGAATATTGTCTGTTTTCTATAGCTGTAATACACATCACGACAGAAAGCAACTTGCAAAAGAAGTGGTTTGTTTCACCTTACACCTATAGTTCATTGTGAAGAAAAGTCAGATCGGGAACTCAAAGCAGGAACCTAGAGGCAGGGACTGATGTAGAGAGCACGGGGGAACTCTGCTTACTGATTCACTCTCTAATGCCTTCCCTCCCCTGTTTTTCTTATACTACCCTCCTCTCTGGAGATAATCCTGATTGGTGTCAAACTGACAAGAAATTTAGCCATAGTAAATAGGTAATTCTGAAGAGGAGATTAAATAGGCCAAAAAAGACAAGGGAATAAATACTAGATTTTGGAACATTTAATCATAAAAGTGAAATGAAACACAATAAAAACCACAACAAGTCAATAAATATTTTTGATAATATTGATCAATAATAATTGTTATATCAATAGTCTCAGCTCCTCAATAAAGAGTCACAGACTAGATTAGAAAGCTTTATTCAAGCTGTGTTCATGAAGTGATCATATCAACAATGGGAGACACATTCTTAGGAGATGGATATAATAAATGAATAAGTATGCTAGTCTAATATCTGACAAATGGCTTGAAACCATATCTAGAGGAGATAAAGAAATAACCCATTTACTAATGGAAACATCCACCAACAGATAATTACAAACCTAAACATGTATGCTGAAAACATGGGAATATTCAATTTCATAAAAAATTCACATTTACCTAAAACAGCATTTATTGAGTTACATAATATATGGGTTTAGTTGTCTTCAAATTACATGAAAAATGGACATTAAATGCTTAGATGATCATTTTTCATGAGTCCCTTGATTATCTTTATATGTCAAGCCACCAGAAGTTTGTATAGCTTAATGATGCTCTCTTTATGTATCAGCTATTTCTTTCCCCACTCTCTCCTCTTGTTTTTCTTTGAGCACCGATTTGTGGGAAATTTCTATTATTGTGGCTTTAAGTTAACTTATCTTTCCTTCAACAATATTTAATCATCTGCTACTCTCATCCAATGTGTTCGATGAACATGTTGTACTTTTTATACTTTAGATTTAAATATTTTTTCATATTACCTATATCTCTACCTAAATTTTCTAACATTGAATGCAATTTAAACAACATTTTAGTGAACTTGTCTATTTTATGTCTGGATAAGTTCTGGTTTCATTTTAATATACTTATTCTTGATTTCAAGAAGGCTTGCATTTCTATAGATTAAAGGGCCTGTTATACAGCATTTTGGCTAATGGATATTTTGCAGCTAAGATCAAGGCAGAGTTTCCTTGCTTATGGATGAAGATGAGTGTGAATTTTCACCCGTAGCTGGAGAGTTACTGGTAGCTAATAGCTTGCCATGCAAGATGTATGCACTGTGACAATAGTAGCAAGACTGGCCATGGTGGTACCCAGCTGCTATCTTGATTGCATTTGAGACCTGCTCTGTAGCAAGAAATTCACGCTTAGTCCTATACACTTGCTAAACCCATGACCAGGGCAGCCATAGACCCTATAGGAAGAACCTATTGGTGGTGCTTACTACATGGTAATATTGTTAGCATACTTTTTACATATTTATATATTATATATTATATATCTATATATGTATATGTATATATCTGTGGTTTTCTCAGTTTTGAGCATAGAGGCTTCTTATTGCAAAGGGTAGTGGTTAATGTGGAGATTCATAGCTGTTTAACATAACTTCCAAGGCTTAAGGGAGGTTGCTGGGCATTGAACTCAGGACCTTTGGAAGAGCAGCCAGTATTCTTTAACCTCTGAGCCTGGCTTTTAGTTTTCAACTGTCAAGAATGGGTCACTGATGTGTTGTAGTCTTGAAAAAACTTGCTTGTTTCTGTAAAACACTGTTCTATGGTTCCCAAAAAATGCCACATGTTCCCCAAACTGAAAGGAACCTGGATCCCAAAGAAGCATAAAAATGGAGTTATCCACTTTGACTAGCACTAATTGCTGGATATATAGAACTAGAAATTGCAGTTTTGCTTGAGTTGCATAGTCTAACGCTTTGTACAAGACTTGAAACATATATACATAATGTATATTAAAAATAACTTTAAATTTGTATCAATATATATTATGTTTCAAGGTCCTCTTTGTCAAATTTTATGTGGTTATAGGAATGTTGGATTATCTATGGATTTCAATTGTTTTCCTTGGCCAATTTGTCTGTTTTTATGCTAGTGGAAGGCTAATTTATTACTGTGGCTGTGTACTATAATTGATACTCTGGGATAGTGATACTTCTAGCACATTTGTTTCATAGCGATTGCATTAAGTCTGTAAATTATTACTAATACAATGGAAATTTTTATAATATTAATCCTACTAATCATTGATCATGGCAGGTATCCCCATGTGCTGATTTCTTATTCAGCATTTATTTTCTTTTTTAGTATTTTTATTGTTCACATTTTTCCCTTCCTTGGTTAGATTTATTCCAGGGTACTTTACTTTTTTAAACTTTACTATTTATTTAGCTGTTCACTTTATATCCCAATCCTCATCCTCCATTCCCGTTGGTCCACCCTCCCTCCCTCTTCCTCCCTCCCTTACCTCTCAGAAAAGCCCCCACATATACACACGCGAACACACCCCAGCACTTCGAGTTGCACGAGGACTGAACATACGCTCTTCCATGGTATCATGGCAAGGCAACCCCCCCCCCAGGGGGAAGTGATCGAAAAGTACACAACAGAGTCCATATCAGAAACAGCCCCCATCCACCTTACTAGAGGGCCCACAAGTAGGCTTTGCTTGGACACTGTCTTGATTATTGATCTTAGAGCCTGAGCTCTTGGAATTCTGTCCAGGAAGTTGTTTCCTGTGCCGATGAGTTCAAAGCTCTTCCTCACTTTCTTTCTTTCTTTTTTTCTTTTTCTTTTTTTCTTTTTCTTTTTCGAGACAGGGTTTCTCTGTAGCGTTGGCTGTCCAGGACTCGCTTTGTAGACAGGCTGTCCTCGAACTCACATCGATCCGCCTACCTCTGCCTCCTGAGTGCTGGGGTTAAACATGTGTGCCACCATGCCCAGCCCCACTTTCTTTTCTAATAGATTTAGTGTATCTGGTGTTATGTTGTGGTCTTTGATCCACTTGGACTTGCGTTTTATGCAGGGTGATAAATATGGATCTATTTGCATTTTTCTACATGTAGACATCCAGTTAGAGCAGCACCATTTGTTAAAAAATGCTTATTTTTCCCATTATATGACTCCTTTGTCAAAAATCAAGTGTTCATAAGTGTCTAGATTTATTTCTGGGTCTTTGCTTCAATTCCTTTTTCAACTAGTCTGTTTCTAAACAGTATCAAGTTTCTAGTATTAATGCTCTGTAGTACAGCTTGGAGTCAGGGATAGCGATACCTCTGGAAGTTCTTTTATTCTATAGGATTGTTTTAGCTATTCTGAGTTTTTGTTTTTTCCAAATGAAGTTGAGAATTGTTCTCTCAAGGTCTGTAAAGAATTGTGTTGATATTTTGATGGGCATTGCATTGAGTCTGTAGATCACTTTTGGTCAGATAGCCATTTTTATTAAGTTAATCCTATGGATCTAAGAGCATGGGAGATATTTCCATCTTCTAATATCTTCTTTAATTTCTTTCTTCGGAGGCTTGAAGTTCTTTTCATACTGGTCTTTTGTTTGCATTGTTAGAATTACAGCAAGATACTTTATATTATTTGTGACTATTGTGAAGGGTGTTGTTTCCCTAATTTCTTTCTCAGCCCATTTGTCATTTGCATACAGGAGGGCAACTGATTTTTTTGAGTTAATTTTGTATCCTGCCACTTTACTGAAGGTGTTTATCAGCTGTAGGAGTTCTCTGGTTTAGACTAAAATATATTTTATTAATCCTTTAAGAATTTTACAAAATTTATTTTCATCATTTTCACCGTCCTCTCTTAGCTCTTCCCTACCCAAGTTAGTTTCTCTGTGTTTGTTACCCATCACATCTAATTCATGCTGCCCAGATACTGTCAGGTGTGTAGCCATCCATTGGTGCACAGTTTGAGCTACCAGGGCCACAGCCATTAAGAAGGCTGATTATGGATGCTTAGTTTTCTCATGTATGTTTGTACATACATATTAGTCATGTGTTGGATTTACAGTTGACATATGTTTTTCTCATTCTGTTTTAGGAATCTTCATTAGATTAAGTTTTCTTTTCTTTATAGAACTTTTTAATCTCATGAAGTTGAACTTATAAGTTGTCAGCCTTGTTTACTTTGAGAATGATCAGAGTCCTAGTTACAAAGTCTTTAAGTTATAGGTGTATGTCTCAGAGTATATTTCCTATTTTTCCTCTACTGCTTTAAAAGTTTCCAATTTTATGTTGAAAACCTTTAGTAGGAGCTTTATGTTAGATGATAGAAAAAAAATCTGTTTTCTTTGTATATGTAGACATATGTATTTTCAGGCACTACTTATGGAAAAGTATTTTCTCCAGGCATTGTAGTCACAATTTTAATAAAAACAGTTTTGGTGGAATTTAATAGTAACTTATCCAAGTTATATTTTCAACAAAGTGATGTATTGCTCATATATGGGAAATTTCAAATTATGTTATATAACAATTTAAGAAATATTTTATAATATATTTAGCTTATATTCAATTCTGCCTGTTAAAAGTTGCCTACTTGTGAGTTTTCTCATGTATCTAGGTTATATCTATGATATAGATATATCTATGATATAACCTATGGAAAAAAACTTATGGAACTTATAACTTATGGAACAAAACTTAATTCTTAATTCTGATGTTTTTAATTTTAACATAATAAACATTTCAATTACTTAAATATATTATAAATTTACCTTTTCCCAATGCAGATTAATTTAGCACTTATGATTCAAAAATCTAAAATTGATTGATCTAAAGTATTTAGCTAACATTAGTCAACACCTAAGAAAGAGTGCATTTTTCAATATTGGTTTTAAATTAATAATTATTATATTAAAATTATTCTGCTCTGTACTTGAATAATATTTTACCTTTTCAGTTTATTTATGTGTAGAAAAAGTTTGAGAAGATAAATAATAGTTTGATCTCATATCCTCTACTATGCTCGATTTGAGTTCCTGTTCAGTACATCCAGAGTTTAAAAAGTGAGATTGGAACAAAATGTATATATTCATTGCCATTCAGCAACTAGATGAACTTACTATGAAAGGCATTTCAATAGTATTCCTGTAAGAAAAGGAGATAATTATGAGCTGAGTGAAATAAATTTTCTAGTGCATCTGTACAAGTCAACCAGAAAAGACACCCAAGTCAGAGCCAAGCATCTTTAGCGCTTAGCACATTCCCTGGCACTTGAATGTTCAGTAAATGTTTGGCGAATGGACTGCAAAGCCAGCTGAAATGGAAATAAAACATACCAACATCATTTTCTCCTGGAGGGATGAAGATCCTGGTTCTCAAGACAGTCTGAGTCGGGAGTGAAATAGTTACAAGTTAGATGAGTTTTAAAACAAAACCGTAAAGTATGGAACGAGTTGTATGTTAGAGTCTGTGTCTCTGAAAGGCAGTGCTTCATTTTCCAAAATGAGCACTCATAAGCATTATTTTCTCCAAAGAACTCAAGTATTCTTTGACATCAAGTTACGCTCATGGCTTATTTCTAGTGCCTGGTAAGTGGATAAATGTCCATTCCCAGTAATGCCACAATTTGTCTCTCCTCTTACATAGGCTTGTCCAGCATGAGCATATATTAGAGTGGTCAAAATCAACACCTCTATTACACAGTATTTTCCTCCTATCAATATTTTTCTCATTCAAACATTTACTTTCTGCAATCCTGAACTCCAGAGAGCTAAATATAGGCAACCTCAACTTGAAAAAATTCACAGCTAAAACTAACATATACTTGCTGCCAATCTGTGCACCAGCTGTGGATTAAAATGTGCTGAAGAGCAGAACATTTTGTCTTTGCCATGATCAAGTATTCTCTTGCAGCGTACACAATTCTTCGCTTTACAGGATGAGGGAGGGCGAGGAGTGGGGGAGAAGCTGGGTGGTTTTGAGGCGCCCTGAAGGTGTTGAGATCCACTGCACATTTCTCACCTTCTCCTTTAAACAAAACCCTTTGTGAGTGCTGCATGGGGTAGAGTCACTGCCTCAGAGTCACATTCTTGGAAGAAAAGTCTCTTCTTACTTTTCCACATTATTTTCAGACTTGCTTCCTGTTTGTTTTCTGGCAAACATTTGAAAGTATCTGTCCAAATGAGGTTCCATTTGCAGACTAAAAAATTCCATGTAATTGCAAAATTCCAGGGTGAATGACAGATTTATTACAGGGCAAGCATCAGCCAAGAAATTTGGTTTAAATTCCTTTAGTTTAAAATTTTCAAAGTCTTTTTACATTAGTAAATTTACCAATATGAATTCATTTCATGTTTATAACAAAAACTGCTCATTTCTTAAAGCTAAAACTCCAAAGCCCATGTTTTTCACATATTCTTCTATTTTTATTTATCTCAAAATCTATTTAGGGATTATCCTGAACAGGATGCCTTACATTAAAAAAAGGGGTGGGGGGGCTAACCTGACCAGCATAACAGACCAACTGAGGCAGCACACAAAGAAAACAATCTCAAAATTGGTCACTGCAAATTCATGCTGAATGTTTTGTTAGTAGGTAGCTGAGTAACCATATTTTAGTAAAGGCTTTTACTTTATGGTAGAATAATTCATTTGACTTAATAATACCCTAAATTATATGTGCTGTGGTCTCCCAACTGTATGGCAAAAGAATAGCTCCTATCTCATCATAGCATGTAATATTTAATTTCAATGAGCTATAACTTAAATTTCTCACCATTATTTTATAAACATAGAGTTATGTATCTTAATCAGATTGATAAATTGGGAATTATTATCAACTAAGAGTCAAAATGATGGTTTTATCTTAAGCTAAATCATTTTATTTATTAGTTTATTTGTTTTTGAGAAAGAGTAGCTCTGGCTGCCAGGAACTCCCTATGTAGAACAAGCTAGTCTTAAAATCAGAGACACATCTACTTCTGTCTCTTATCCTGAGTGTTGGGATTACTGGTGTGCACCTTCACACCAGGCAACAAAATATTTTAAAGAGAAATTATTCCTAAGCCCATGTACATAGACCTGTAATAAATTATATGTACATAGAGTATCTTTATATATTATTTTATGAAAATGAACATAAATAGTTTATGTGACAGTTTTAGCTTTAAAGCCTGTAGTTTCAGGGCCTGGGAGATAACTGAATGGGTAAAAACACTTTCCAGGCAGGTCTAATAACCTGAGCCCAAGGCCAGGTTCAAATCAGGATGTGAGTATCACTGTAGGTAACTCCTGCAGAGATGGCAGAATCGTGGGACTTTCTAGCCTAGAGGACACAGTGAGGCAAAATAGAGTGATCATGCTTCAACAATGGAGAAGGAGAAAAACTGGCCCTTAGATGTTGCCCTCTGACTTCCATGTGCAAAAACATGTTCATACACATATGTACCACACACACCCCCCACATTTTAAAAAATCCTTATCATCTTTCTAATATTTTTGTTATTAATAATTTTTTATATTTATTTTTATTTTGTTCACTGTACATCCCAATTATAGCCCCTTCCCTTGTGGCCTCCCAGACCCACCCTCCATCCTTCATCCCTGGTCCTTCCTCTTCCCTAGTCCTCAGAAAGGAGAAGCCCATCTCTGCTATCATCTGACCTCAGCCTGTCAAGTCCTATATGGCTGCCTGCATCCTCTTTCTCTGTGGCTGGCAAAGCCACCCAGCCAGGGGGAAGCAATCAACGACTGGGCACCCAGAATCCATATTTAAATATGATCTTACGATTCTCAAAACTTTTCATTAATATTTGATATATAAAATGGAAGATAGTTTTCTTTGTTTGTTTCTTTCTTTCTGTCTCTTTCTTTCTGAGTCAAGATCTCACAATACAGCCATGGATACTGTAGAATATGCTATGGTATAGCAGGCTACCTTTAAATTCAAAGAGGGCTGTCAGTCTCCTGAGTGTTAGTATTAAAGATATATTATACTCTGCTTAGTATTAATTTTTGATAAGATAAAGTATTTCATAGACTTAAAGGTGATCTTATTATTTGAAATTTTGTAACTTCTAAAATTATCAAACATACATTTCGGTAAACTCAGATTTACTGACTTGAGGATATTCAAGTAAATATAGAGGGTTAGTTCTGTTGTAACTTCAGACCACAACACAACAAAAACTAAGACATGCACAACACACACACACACACACACACACACACACACACACACACATACACACACACACATGATTAGTTCAACTAAGGCAAATAAAAAACAAAGTATTAAATGATTGGAGTTAAAAGTTAGAGATCATTTTTCTCTTCTTAACACATCACTCTTCTGAAGAATTTAATCAGAATTTTGCATACGACTTTTACCATGAGCCTGCATCAAGGCACTACAGAGTAGCATGACTGAGGCTAAGGACCACTCATAGCAAATTCTGATCAGCTCATTTCAACTGACCTTTGAGAAATTGTCAGAATTGTTAACATTGAATTGTGTGGTTAGCTTTATTTTAACCAACTTAAATTCTTTCTCCCTGAAGAACCTGAAAAAGATACAACATTAAAAACACCATTTCCCAGCTTCCATTCTGTTCCACTGTTTGAGTGGAGAAGGGATATATGACTCATCTTGATGCCTTCCTTTGTAACTCATCATAAAAAGTCACGTCAATGACTCAATCACATTTTAAAATTTAATATTCAAATCCTAGTAAAACACCTAAATCAGAAACAACTGTTATTTGTTCCAGATATTTTTCTGAAAATAAGAACTGATCAGGTGATGTGGTCTATTAAAAAGGTATTTAAGCTTTATTAATGTTTCCTTTACAGATGTAAGTGCCCTTGTTCATCACCACTCACAAAACTCAAGTCTATGTGAGTTAAAGACCTCAACCTAAAACCAGAGACACTAAGTATGTAAGAAAAAAAGTGGGGAAAAGCCTGGAACTCATTGGTACAGGAGACAACCTTCTGGAACACCAGCAGCCCAGGCTTTAACGTCAACAATTAATACATAGACCTCATGAGGCTGAGAAGCTTCTGTAAGGTAGAGTATACTGTCAACAGAAAAAAACAACAATCTACAGACTGGGAATAGATCTTCAACAACTCTACGTCTGATAAATGGCTAATATCCAAAATATATAAAGACCCCAATAAATTAAACATCACCAAACCCAATAATCCAATTAAGAAATGGATTTCAGAGCTAAACAGAGAATTCTCAACAGAGGAATATTGAATGGCTGAGAAACACTTAAAGAAATGCTCAATGTCCATAGTTATCAGAGAAATACAAATCAAAACAACTCTGAGATTCTATCTTACACCCATCAGATTGGCTAAAATAAAAAACTCAAGTGACAGCACATGCTGGCAAGGATGGGGAGAAAGGGGAACACTCCTTCATTGCTGGTGGGAGTGCAAACTTGTGCAAAACCACCTTGGAATTCAATCTGGTGCTATCCCAGAAAATTGAGAATAGGGCTACCTCAAGACCCAGCTATTCCACTCCTTAGAATATATCCAAAAGATGCTGTACCACACAACATGGACATTTGCTCAACTATGTTCATAGCAGCTTTATTCGTAATAGCCAGACCTAGAAACAACCTAGATGTCCCTCAGTTGAAGAATGAATAATGAAGCTGTGGTACATTTACACTATGGAATACTACTCAGCTATTAAAAATAAGGAAACCTTGAAGTTTACAGTCAAATGGATGGAACTAGAAATGGTTATCCTGAGTGACTTAACCAGAAGTTACCCAGAAAGATACACATGGTATAAACTCATAATTGGATAGTAGCCTAACATGGGTGTCCTCTGAGAGTCTTTACTCAGTAGGGGACTGGGACAGATGATAGGGCTTGCTATTGGGACTCTTGGTGGGAAGGTATGGGAGAATGAGGAAATAGAAGGACCCAGAGGTTTCCTGGAACCCTACAAGAAGACCATCAGGCTGGTGGATCTGGACCCAGGGGCCTTCCACAAACTGCTGTACCAACCAAGGACCATGCATCCAGTAAACCCCTATTCAGATCTAGTCAATGGATAGCACATTCTCCACAGTTGTTTGGAGAGTGAGAACTGACTCTGACATGAACTCTGGTGTCCCCCTATTTGACCACTTCCTCTTGGTGGGGAGGCCTGGTGGCACTCAGAGGAAGGGTAAGGAGGCTACCTGGATGAGAGCCGATCGGCTGTAATCATATGTTGGGGAAGGATGTCTCCTTCTGTCATAGACGTAGGAGAAGAGAATAAGGTGAAAAAGGGAGGGAGGGGAGAACAGGAAGATACAAGTAAGGGGATAAAAAAATGAGATGTACTCTGGATAAATTATTTAAATAAGAAATTTAACAAAGAAAGTTATTTCTAGTCCCTAGAATTTTATTTTTTATATTTTATTAATGTATTCATATTGCATCTCAATTCTTAGCCTATCCTTTTTATCCTTCCATTCCTCTCTCCCTCCCATTTTCCCCTTACTCCCCTCCCCTATAACTGTGACTGAAGGGGACTTCTTCCGCCTGTATATGCTCATAGGGTATCAAGTCTCTTCTTGGTAGCCTGCTATCCTTCCTCTGAGTGCCACCAGGCCTCCCCATCCATGGGACATGGTCAAATATGGGACACCAGAGTTCATGTGAAAGTCAGTCACCACTCTCCACAAAACTGTGAAGAATGTCCTGTCCATTGGGTAGATCTGGGTAGGAATTCGAAGTTTACTGCATGTATTGTCCTTGGCTGGTGCCATAGTTTGAGCAGGACCTCTGGCCAGACTCCAAGGACGAGAATACATTCACTAGAATTTTAAAAAGTCCCTTTTACCTGCACATTCTCTTTAAACTTGCAGAACTTTATGATGTCTTCCACATCCACTGGACACAAGGAAAATTTGGAAGGACCCTGGAGAATTGTCAGTGTTACCAGAAGACACATTAACATGTCTTCCACATCTGGTTCTTATCAGCTATCATCACCACTGCTTGGATTGTTTTTACTGCCTATTCAATTGCCCTTCAGAATAAAATCTAGTCCTTTTATCCAGCGCTATTTAGGAAAGAAAGATAACAATATATTCTTCTTTAATCAGGAGAGATAGTCTTGGGAAGGTGAAAGTAAGAGATGTCCTGAGCTTGAGAGAGATGACCTACTCAACACTGGGTGTTCTAGCTGCAAGAATAATGCAGGTCTAGCCACAGTGGAGGTTCTGAGGAAGCTTTTTCAATATTTGAAACACATTAAATGATTCAGCATTTGATTTCTCATATTTTCACCAAACCAAATACTCCTTCTACCACAAAAATAAATGCCTGGGGAGCTGCCTTTGGGTTTCATTTTGAGGTAGGTAATATATGGTTTAGCATAGAGTAAAAAGAAATACCCTGTGATATCTGCCTTAATTTCTTGCCTAGAATTCTTTGTCTATATGCCAGGACACCATGATCACCACAAATGAATGCTCAGTAAAAAGAAAAATGCTTCACTTTGATGCCAAGAATATGGAAAGTAGGCTTTTGAGAACAGTCAAAGTCTTCACTAGCCAGGAAATGGATTATGAGACACTAATAAGAGGTGTGGAAGTCTACAGTACAGAAAGAACATCAAAAAGTCCATGCCAATGGGCGAGACACAAACAAAATTACAGATAAAAAAACATCTTTATTACTCTACCTGCTGACTCCATACCCTCTTTAGTATTTACTTTCCTGTAATTCATATTATTGAGAGGAGACTTTAAAAATACACATATTAAGCTACGTATCACCTGAGATTCTTGCCACCTGGATATCATCACTAATAACATTTTTATGTTTCTACACAATCTGTTCTCTTTCTCTGAATATATAGCTGAAGATAAAAATACAGAGATGTTTTTGCCTCACATGGTACAGATGGTTCTATAACCCTTTTTACTCCTCAATGAATTGTTATGAATATTTTCCTCATAGTCTAAAAGTGATTTAAAGGGCAGGTTCAAGTACGTAATTGTACTGTTGACCCATTGGAGCACACAAGAAGTCACTCTTGAATATTAGAAAATACAGCTTGGCTTATGTTGTGTTGGGCTACAATTTGGTCACAACTTTCTATCTGACCTTTAGCATTATAGATACAGCCTACATTTGCCTCCAACTATGACACTGGATGAAAAAAAGAACATCTGCTCAACTACCCCATAACTTTTGATCTATACCTCTGGTCTTTTTAAATTAATTAATTAATTTTAGAAGCCTACTTTCCAGCAAAGAAGATAGAAAACAGAAAGACATGTATAGTAACTATAAATATAAAAGATGGTAGCAAAAGGTCAAGAGAAAAGATTAAGATAAAGCTGACGTAGAATAAAAAATTTAGGGATAACAGAAAGAAATGTGACCCAAGGAGATTAACAGTACTCCAGCCATGCTTCCCGTCCCCAGAATACAAAAGAAATAAATTCACCTTTCATGATTTTTTTAAGTAAACAATATGCTAAGCACAAATGTCTTAAGTTTTAGGATTTGCACACATACCTCTTTCCCATAAATGGCCAGGATATTTTATATTCGTTCTCATTACAACCTTTGTATTTCCTCCTCACAATGCATAGATACTGTACTGAATGAGTTAAAGAAATGGAATGTGAGAAAATGTATTTTTCTTTCCAGCCTGCAGCAGTTCAATACATAAATTATGTTTTTGATCCTGGCAACTCTTCAGCAGCTAGAAAGATGTTTAAAATAGGAAAACAGGAAATGCCACGGGAAAAATGTGTCTCTTTGTTGCTTTGGAAGAAAAACTTTCTCATCAAAGGTGCCCAGCAGAACATGGTGAAATATGTTTAAGATTATGTATCGGCCAAACCTTGCAACTGAATTCCAGCTCTGTCTCTTGTGTCTGTGACAATCTAAGATAAACTGCTTAACTACATCATCCCCGATTTCCTCTTTAAAAGAAAACAATATAATGCCATTGTAGCATGATTCTAAGAATTGAAAATAATAGATTAAACTGTTTAGCACAGTGCTCTCATATAGTCACTTGATAAATGACTTTTGTAACCATTCCTTAATAAGCTTATGAAGTATGATTTATTATTGCCTGCCATCTATACATTAACCTCGTATTATGCCAACCGCACTCAGAAATCTTAAATGGCTTGCCCAGCCTTGGTAGCAAGGTTTGTACCTAACTCCAGTGCTTTGCTATTAACCATATTTGGAGTACTAGAGGGGAACTGCATGTGGAAGAGCATCTTAGTAGACTTCATAATCCGCATTTCTGGTGAAAGTTTGTTTCTAGCAACACTTCACAGATGGGAGAATACGTGGTTCCAAACCTTAAAATCAAGAACTGTTGATGGAGGGAGACTATGCATAACCTATAGATGACAATATCATTCAGGACTATGCTCAGTGGGAGTCAAGACAGAAGAAAAGTGGACATAGGAGATTGAAGGTTGATTAGAGGGATCAACTATGGTGAAAAGGCAAGAGGACTGATCATCTGCACCCAACTACAGAGAAACTACCTCTTTTATTGTCTTTTAAAACTACTTTACTCTCATAGGTAGGAAGAAGTTTGATTTATTTTGTTTTTGAGACAAAGGATCGTGTAGCCCATTTTAAGCTCACTGAGTAACAGATAAGGACCTTAAACTTCTCACCTTCATAACTCTACCTCCCACTGCTGGGAGGTGAACCACTCCGTGGCAGTTCACATGATGCTAGAGGTTGTGTCCAGGGATGCACACATACCATTCAAGCACTTACCAAATGAGACCTGCTCACAGCCGAAGACATCATGCTTTAATACATTTATCCACAAACCACAGTTTCCTAGCTACCCGTAAGGATTACATATAGGTTGGAAAGTGGTTGCACCTGAGAGAAAAAAACAAATGTGCTTTTCAACAATGAGATTAGAACAACAACAAACATCCAAGGTTTTGGATGGAGCCAAAGTAGAGAGAAAAATGAGTCACAAAGTTGAGAAAAGATGAAACTGAAGTGCATGCACCAGGGACTCTTTTCATAGGCCTCTTCCTGGGAACCCTGAGGTATTGGAGACAAGCACAGGAGATCAGCCATCACAACTTGATGTGCTGCTCATCTGAGCATCTTGATTTGGGACCCACTCAATGGGAAACTGAATTTTTTTTACAGGGTAAGGAGTTCTCACACATGGAAATAATATCTTGGGTGTTGAGAACTTAACTATTAGAATTATAATATATATATATATATATACATTATACATATACATATTATAATGTTATAGTCTGAATAGTGATAATCCTCCACTGGCCTATCTTTGTGACCCTATGGAACTAAACAGGCTTTAGCATTGGTCTATCTTTTAAAGAACTGCACATAAAAATTTCCACAGGGCATAAGGATTCAGGGGTGCTTGGCAAGTCTGGATCCCCACACACACATGTGTACTGGAGTGGGATTTGGAAGTATATCCTAGAGTTTCTCTTCAATATCAACTAAGAAAGTAGAGGTGTGAAGGATCCTCCCCATAGGGAGAATTTTTATAGTAAACATCCTTATAATGAAGATGTTTCCCATCTATAGCATACACTGCTCTCTCCACACCTTCCTATCTGTTACTTCTCTCCAGTGACAAATTATGGTTTTTCAAGGCTATGTAGACAATAATCAACCCAAATCTGCACTCCTAAAATCATCCCTTATTTTTGAAAATGGTTCTGGAGCTCTTCTCCAATTCTTCAGTCTTTCTTTTTACTCCTCAGACAAACAAGGGCCATGGAAATCAGCTGTCTCTTGCTTTAGTTTTTAAATAATTTATTCAGAAATTCCTTCTGAAGAAGTGATACTGACAAGTGACGATCTGGCTCTTTCTTCACTCTTGAGGTTCTGGGAAATGTACATAGAATTATTATCTAGGCTAAATGTTGAGTTATACTGGTGAAGTTCAGAGTCTGAGAAGTAACTACTTGTGTGTCAAATCTGCACTGGCCTGAAAGTATGCTCCCTTGGGTTTTAACTGTATATACATACATAGACACGTATATATAATATGTGTAAAAGGGTATTTTATATTTTTAAGGGCTGCAAAAAGTATATGACAAGGGCCATAAGTGATTCAGAAAACCTTAAGTCTTTACTATCAGGCTGTTTCCACAAAAAGTTTTCCAACCCTGATCTGAGGTATCTGACAATTCTGCCAAGTTGGCCAGTTTACCAGGAAGGAGTGACACACAAGACAGCTCTCAGTGGCTTAAGTCACAAACATTCTAACTAAGTTACAAGTAACCATTGCACTTTCCATCATGCCAAAAGGAAGGTAATGACTATCTTGCAGACTCAGTAAGTCATGAATGTGTGCAAAGGACAAACACAAACCTCCCACTTCTTACTGCTGATAGGCAAACCAAGCTCCCTTTGCCTCTGATTTTCATAGCCATTAGGGGGAGGCTACCCTCTTGTGCTATTTATTACAATCAACGTCTTCTGACTAAAATGCCAAATGTTTGACTATATGAATTTATACAACTACAGAATTAATTGAGTATAGCCCTAATTCAGATTCAACATTAAGTCTCTTTTGACTGAAAATTTGATTAATTGCAGGAATTGCACAACCCTAGAAGTGGAGTTCTTCATGAAAACAAGGTAATCATTTATTGAGCTTTACATCACAAATTTAACAGGATGGTCATATTGTCACTTTAAGATAAATAGTGCATACATTCATCAATGATCCATGCATATTTGGTATACTGTCTGTACTAGAACACAGATGCCTGATTTCTTAGATGAAAAATTATGGTTTCTAGACAAAGATAAGGAAATCCCATTTACATAACCCAAGAAGAAAGGGGGAATATGCAGAACTGTTCCACAGCTGTGCTAACTAACATTTTCTGCACCAACACAAAAGAGAGAAAAGCTCCTCTCAGCATTGCTTATCGCCTTACAACCATCAATTCTGTTTTCTGAGTACTGATTTACCTCCCTTCTGTTTGAGGAAAAGTTTTAAATAGCAGCAGTCTGTTCTGTTATTTCCTTTCTCACCCAAGCAATGCCCCGAGACAGTTGGAGACAAAGGAAGGTAATGTAAGCAGGGGAAAGAAACAACAAGAAAAGCAAACAATCTTTGTAGGTACATGATTCATACTCCACTAGAAGTTTATATTCACACTTACGAGCTAGATTTGAAATGTGTGTTCCAACACGACACTCTTACTAATTGTCTTGAATAATTCAGCTTTTAAAAGCTCTCTCAGGCCTACTGGAGCCGGGCTGCTGCAAGACACGTTAGATACTTCAGACCCCACAACATGTTAATTTTCAATGCTGAAGATTCTACAGTTAGCCAGAGTTACTGGATTTGGTAACCTGAAAGGCCAAAGCAGGGGAAGTCCAAAGATGTTATAGGTAGGTACTGTTTGGTATCTCTCCAACACGAAGACCAGAATCTCACCTGATCTGTGATCACTGATATGCTCGGTTTCAACAGCTGAGAGAAAGTGCTAATTACAGCTTTTGTTTTCTTTGGCTCAAGAGAAAAATTCCAAAGCTGTTGATGACTTGAAATAGATCCTGGAAAGTATAGAAGAAAAGAATTAGCAAAAAAAAATTAAAAATTAAAAAATACCTCATTCAACTGCCTTGTCTGCGTAATAACGCTGAGCATGACTGTCACTCTGTAGATGTATTAGCTCATTTAGGTAATTAGTGTGAGCAGCATGTTTCCCTACTTATTCCATTCAATTATAGGGTTCTCACTTTGTCATTACTGGAGTGTCTTAATGTGACTTGTAATTAGTGTAATTACAATCCAATGTTAATTATATCTGCCACTTAGACATAATTTTATATAGTAATGGTCTCTAATCTCAGTAACCTTATTATGTTGTTTATTCAAACAGGAATTAAGTCTTCTTTCATGCGTCAAATATGGAGATTACAAAAAAGCACTGCTTGTGTCATTTTGATAGTTATGACAAGGGAATCTCTGAAATAGCAAAAATCATATCTGAGACAATGCCTGCATGTGCAAACAATTAAAGCAATTCCTCCCTTTCCCGGAAATATGCTATGTATCTCCAAATAACTGTGTTCAGAGGCACTGACTTGCTTCTGAATTCTAAGAACTAATGAGCAAACATCTAGAAAGCCTATTACTGTGGTTCAGTTGATTAGAATGCCAAATACATTCATTGCTGACCATTTAATGGCTTTGAGTAACTAACCATTGTATACAATGTGATAATATAACCTTCCATTTGAAGACTACATTATCTTTTAAAGTGCTTTTAAATATATTAGCTAATCCTGGAAACAATTTCATAGGAGTAGTGATGGCAGGTACGGGATTATCAAAACAGTTTGGAAAAATATTAAGAAATTGACTATGTCCATCAGCAAAAGGAAAGTGGAAAGACTATTTAATAGAGTCGGGAATATAGTGGACTTCTGAGATTATTAAGGTTTGAATCAATAATTACACTTAAAAGACCAGCACCCTTGAATAAGATGTCAGCCCCTCTACCCCTCAGTGTCCTGAATCAGTAAAACACAAATTCTATTCCATTGGGCAGTCAGTGTGTTATAGAGAAAATAATACCAAAACAGTATTTGCCACAAATTACATACCTATTTGTAGATATTATTGATACCCTTAAAAGCATCCTCAACTCTTGATTTGGGACATTATTTTTCCACAAGACAATCAGTTTTATAGGTTTCCACATGCTACTTACTAACCACAGGTTGGATTTATATGCTGCATATTTCTGTGTAAATATAGCACATTCATTTGGAAACAGATAACTCTGACCAAACACTATACAATACAGACAAGAAGGAGAATCCTTTTGACAATTCGACTTCTATGATAATGACAACTATGAAATTCCTTGGGAGAAGATTCAGTGTTCTGCTGATTGACATCTTTCTTGATGTACTCATGAGGAACATGTCTTATTACTACACTAGTTCACAAATCCTCAAAAATTTAACCCGACCAAGTTCAATTCCATGTCTAAAGTTCTTTATTCACTGAGACCTACAACAATGCTGCTTGCTACTTATTTAATATATCTCATTATCTCTATTATCAATAGACATATTAAGAATGTTACATCATACACATCTTCTCTACTAAATTTACTTGTTTACTTTAAGCTAAGCATCATTCCATTTTTTTCCCAAAACACTTTCCTTTCTCAGGTTTTTGTTCTGTTTTTGTTGCAGTTGTTGATTTTTGTTGGTGTGCATATGTGTGTGTATGTGTGTATATGTGTGTATGTGTGTCTGTATGTGTGTATGTGTGTGTGAGCATGTATGTGTGTGTATGACATCACCGCTAATGGAGCTAGAAAATGGGAGAGGGTGTATTTAATTCTGTCCATAATGAACAGGAAAGTTGCTTTTGTAAGATGACTTCTCCATGCTGACAATAGCAACACTGGTATCAAAAGTGATCAGTACATTCCTGGCAATGTATCTTTTCAGCCATTCTCCTATTTGGAAGGTCAGAGAAATATAAGCTCTTGGGCTATGTTTGCTCAAATCTGTGCCTACTGAATATTATAGCAGTATTAATACAACCAATTGAGAAATCTGTGGTCATTAAATATTAGCTAGTAGCTCTCTCTTGGCATGTGGTTTATTAATTTATATGTAATATTGGAAATGTTTTGATGAATATCAGAAAAATATTGAGCAGAATGGATTCCCCCTTCTCATTTTGTGAAGGGACTACAGGGTCCATATTTAGACAGGTGCCTGCATTTAAAGGTGTACATAAATTTTATTCCCAAACATCCTTCACAAGGAGTCATCAAGTTTATTTTATTTCCGTTGTGGTTTTTGTTTTTGTTGTGAGACAGTCTCACTGTGTATTGCTGGCTGGTCTAAAACTCACTATGTAGAACAGGCTAGCATTAAAATCACAGATTGGTCTACCTCTGTGTCCTGAATCCTGGGATTAAAGGAGTATGGTAGCACATCAGCATCACATAAACATGCACTACCAACTCATTAGTTCAGCTTGCTGCACATGGTCCAGATTAGCCAGTGATAACCACGTACTTCTCTTTTGATCTCAGATAAATCTCTATCACTCTATTACTCTAGAGCATTATTAACAGGTAGCTGAGAAAAAAAATCAACTCCTAATTATTAAATACTTTATGCTTCTAGGAAAGAGTGTGAGTTGTTTTGCAGAGATAATTTCATGGGTAAAAGAATCTCTAAGAAGCCAAGGTATCGCTTCTTAATAAGGCCTAAAATAAATAAGGCCACTTTAGAATTCTGTAACTACACTTGTTTATGACAGGAATGGGAACTTTCTGAAGAGGTTTGGAAGCAGATGGTTCTGGGTTGAAACTCAGGATTCTCACTGGTATGCCCAGTTCTAGGTTCTTAATCTCACTAAGAATGAGTCTTTTCTCTGTAAAACAATAACATTAGCATTATCTTGAGAGAGCTACCGAGAGACCCTATGTGAGAAGGAGCACAATGCGGCCTCTGAGCTGCAAAAAATGTCAGCTGTTTGTTAGAGTTATCACAATAAACAGAAAAACACTATACTACCTACAACGGAGAAGAACTGAAAGCATTTTAGATACGACACACTTTGGTTTCAAAAAAAAAATGATCTGTTGTGAAGAAAATGCAATGTAAAGGAGTAAAGGCATTGTGGGAAAATGTCGGGATCCATATACAGGAAAATGGTAGTTTGCAAGTGGATTTTCACAGTGGAAATGGTGGGATAGGAGCAATCTCTGGCTTTGCTGTGGGGGTCTCACCAACAGATGCTGATGGATTGGACATGAGTGAGAAAAAGAAGAATTCAGGTTTGAGCTTTTACACTGAAGGACAGGGGAGGTGCTCACATAACAGAGCAAATGCTATGGTGCCTGCCCTTTCCTTCCTTCCTTCCTTCCTTCCTTCCTTCCTTCCTTCCTTCCTTCCTTCCTTCTGACATTTACATCCCTAGCCTCTTAGAGTATCAGTTGATGATTGTTTTTATTGTTAGGTCCCTTACAAACAATTCTATTTTGGTTAAAAGTTGTTGCGTTCTCCAGTGGAAAATGTCCTTCTTAGAAGCAACCTTCATACTAATCCTACTTAATACTGAGCTAAAAACCCTGATACATTAAGATGTGGCACAAACTGCAGACAACCTTAAAGTAACTCATCAGAGACAGACCTCCCCAAAGAACAGTTGGAACCTTTGTTATGGGATGCAGCTAACATTGCTTCCCATTCCCTTCCTCCTTAGCATTGTTTCAGAAGTGTTCCCAATTACATTCTCTACCCAAATTGCTGCTTCGGAATCTGTTTCCATGGCATCCGACCCCACACGATTTGTAGCAGTGCTGGTCTTTATGAGTAGGTTATAAAAGGGGACTTTGAACTTCTGTCACTAGCTGGCAGCCCGGTGAAAGAATCACTTTACTGTTAGGTACTGATAATTATTATGGCACACTCTGGAAAGTCCATTAGTAAAAGTGTCAGAGTCAGGGAATTGGACATAAAGATGGGTAGAAGAGAAGACACTAATTAGTTCGTTAACTCAAGTGATTGGTTTTAGCATGTCTCTTTATGAAAACCATTGGCAAACTGATCAGAATAACAAGGGGCTGAGTATGTACAACTACTAAACTGAAAACAAAACAGACAAGAGTATAGTCTTGGCAGCTGAAGGGAAGAAAAAATAAGGGTTACATATGGGACCATGGAAGACAATTGTCAGCGTACAACACAAAGCTGAATCCTCAACCATCTGGATTGGTTGGCATCTGGATTGGAGGAATCAACCATGAGGAATCTGACAGCACTGTCTACACTCTGGAGAGTGGGATTATCAGAGCTATAAAGAAGTCACCAACCTTGATAGATTAACACTAGTAAGACTTGATAGATTCCTTTGAACTCTCCCCGGCATTGGCCTTGCTTACCGTGTTAAAGGTGTGTGTTCTTGCTTAGTGTGGGGGGGGGGGAACGACAGAATATGACCCTTCAGAATTTATGTGTATATTCCCAAACAACTTCCAGACCAACAATTATAAAAGTACAAGCTAATTCCTTTAAGAAATTATGCAGTCTTCCATGAAAAGTCAGCATAACTAAAGAAGCTTCCAGACAAAATGAATAGCAGAGAAAGTAAAAATATTGTGAACACATTGAGATGTGCATGTGTATAGATGAATAAACATATATTCATCTACAGCTTTTTTAATAAATAAAGGCTTTAATACTCATTGTGTATGACACAACCATTTAAATTTCCTAACGAAGGAAGTCAAGAAGCGAAAAATGGATGGAACTAGAAATGATCATCCTGAGTGAGGTAACCCAGATCCAGAAAGACACACAGATGGCGTATATTCACTTAAAGTGGATATTAGCCCAATATAGATGTCCTCTGAGAGATTCCACCCAGCATGAGATCAGATTCTGGGACTCACTGCTGGACTCCACATGGAGCACTGAGAGTGCTATAAAAGACTAGGGGCATGGAAGGACAGAGAGGGCCCAGGAGCACCACAAGGAGACCACCAAGGCAGGTAAATCTTGACCCAGGGATCCTACATGCACTGTTGCACCAATCAAGGACAATACATGCAGGAAACCTAGACCCCCTGCTCAGATCTAGCCAATGGACAGCTCATTCTTCATGGTTGTGGGGAGCGCGGGCACTGCCTCTGACATGAACTCTGGTGCCCCGACTTGATCATTTCCCCTTGGTCTGGGTGCCGGGCAGGCACACAGAGGAAGGGGAAGCAGACTATTTGGATGGGTCCTGATGGGCTGTGGTCATGTGGTGAGGGAGGAGGTCCCCTTCTGTCAGAGGTCTAGGGGAGGGGGATAGGGCAGAAGAGGGAGGGAGCATGGGAATGGGAAGGTACAAGAGAGGGGATAACAATTGAGATTCAATATGAATAAATTATAACAAAATTTAAAATGTGTGTGTGTGTGTGAGAGAGAGGTGGGGGGTGGAATTAGTCACACATGTAAGTGCACATGCACACAGCACATTTGTCATTTGCATTATTTCTCTCCTGCAGAGAAGCTTCAGGTAAAGCTTTCAAACTGTACAAATTAAGGTTTGAAGTCAACTGAAGAAGAACATGATCATCAATGAGTTTCCATTCACAATAATCGAGTTTCACTCATCAAACACCTCAAAAATATTGAGTAAATAAGCATGCATACAAAAGGGCTCAAGGATATCTTTTTACTTTTGGTATCCACATCACAAGCAATGGAAGAAAAGCATAGACAGATTTGGCTTCGTGGAAATTAGCTACTGAACCGCACAGGTCGCCATATGCAAACTGAAATAAAAACACAAAGGATATTTGCAAAGCATGTTGCACAGCACACTGTATCAGGACAATGTAAAGTATCCTTAAAATATATGCCAAAATATTTGGGCACCTCAAATTGCCCTTGATGGGTTAAAAAAAGAAAGAAAAAAAAAGAAGACAAAGTAGTTTGGTAAGGAAAAGAGTAGATGTAGGAAGAGCTGAGGTGTGGGGGAGGGGGTCTTGTGAATAGGTTCAAAACGTGAAGAAATTTTTGTTTGGTTTTGAAATTTTTCTTCTTATTATTATTAGTTTTTGAAGTTTGTGTATTCTGATTTTCATTTCTTCTTTTTCTTTTTCTTTTTCTTTTCCTTTTTTTTTTGTTTTGTTTATGGGGGTGGTTAGAGAAAGAATATGAGGTTCAATAGGTGATGAGCTTGGAAGCATCTGTGAGGACTTGGGGAAAGCAGAACATATGATCAAAACATTGCATAAAAATAAATGAAAGTTTAAAAATATTTGCAAAGAGTTAATAAAACTGCCCAGTAAAATATATAAATTTCTGATGGCTCAGTAAGTATTGATAATTACAAATAAAACTCAAATAGATGAAAAAAAAAAAAGAGTTCGGTTGTAAAATTTTCAAATAAAGATTTTAAGAGATTAAAGACCATGGCACCATATTGAGTATAACGAGACAACTACTTTTTAAAAGATGAAACTATCCCAATACCAACTGGCCATTCCTCAAAACGTGAATACAAGCATGGCTGTACAAACCGAGAATTTAATTTAGGAATACATACGTGTAGGTGACAGCAATTTAAAGAAAAAGAGGCTGTGAAGTTGAAAGATAGCAAGAGAGGTATGTGGCAAAGTATGTATTAGAGAGTTAGTTGGAAGGGAGTAAAGGAAAGAAAAATGATGTAATTATGTTTTAATCTCAAAAAACTAAATATTTTTTTTAAATATCCACATTTGAAAATTGGCAAGTTATCCAATTAAACATTTCTTTATACTGTTTCTTATACCCAAATAACATGTAGAAAGATGCTTAATATCATCAGTCTTCAGGGAAGTTCATCTTAAAAGTATAAAGCAACACAGATGAGAATAGCTTTAATGAAAATTAATGGGAATGATAACCATTGAGAGAATGTGTAGAAATTAAAATCTTGAAATATATATTATGGATGGGAACAGATAGTGGCAGAGTTACTTGAGAAAACAGTCAATCAGTTTCCTCGAGTGTTTAAATATGAACTTACTACATAATCCTAAAATGTTACATATTTCTAGATAAGCAGACAGAACATGACAGAAGAGTGCATGGAGAAAATAGCTGAATTTATTTTATCCTCACGACTCCAGTGCCTCTACAAGCAGGAATAAGTGATCATTAATAAATAAGTGTTTAATTGAGTAAATTGTCTTCAAAAAACAGTCCAAGAAAAGAGAGGGTGTGTGCTTTTATTCACTCAAATTCAAGTAAATATGAAGGATACTGTATTTACTTCCATTACTCCAACATGAAACTACTTCCAGGTTGTTTCATATGCCAAGGCAGAGAAGGCTATTCTGCTTCAGCTTACTACCTGCCTCCTCTTTTAATTAAAAAGACTATCACTTTTTCTGCATAAGAAAACACATCCTCTCCTGTGGACACTCATTCCCTGCCCTTAAGACTGTGAGATGAGCCTTCTCCTTTAACCTATAATCGGAAACATCAAAACTTGCCCTGAAATGTTGCTATGCAACCTAGATGGGATGGACTCCATAGCAGACAACCTAGGGATTCCAAAACTCTATTTCACAGTTACCATGGGCCATGTGGGAAATTGACTTGTCTTATGGGAGCTGGCTCTATTCACTCTTTTCAGAAACATAAAATCCAGAAATAACTTCTTGCTCCCTGGTACACGGTGTCTCTATAATTTTCTCTTCCAGGAGAAACTTTCAACCTTCCCCTTTGCATTTTTTTCCTTTCTGAACATCCAGATTTTATCTTTAAATAAATCTACATCTTCAAATGGAGCATTGCGATAAAAGTTTAAAGGACAGATATATAGATTAGTCATTGAATGTTTACCTGTTAAAAGCTGGAGAGGTGGCTCAGCAGTTCAGAGTACTGTCTGTTCTTCTAGGGGACCTGGGTTTGATTCCCAGCATTCATATGGTGTTTCACATCACAACAGTCTCTAAATGTTTTTGCTAGGGGACCCACTGCTTCTTATGGCTTCCCATGTTTTTACAAGCATGTGGTGTTGAGACATACATGTATACAAAGCACCTATACACATGATTAAAAATAAATAAATCTTTGAAAACATAAGCTAAATTTTTTTCTTTAAGTTTATTGAAATAAATAGTTAAAATATGAAAGAGTCAGTAATTTCATAGAGAAGGCATTACACATGCCTCATTCTGAAATGGTAAATATTCCTTAATCCTATGGAGTTTATTTACAGTGTAGACACAGAGAAAAAGTAACACATACACACACCCCAAAACAAAATTTTAAAAAAACATAACCCTGTGCTGGATGTAAAGTCTTGTCATGAAGAGCTGTGCTCTCAGTCTTAAGTTCTCGGGAAGTTAAGCAAGACTCTGACTTCTTTGTTTCTATACATACTAAATTTACATATTATTTTACCCTGCTTCTGGAGTAAAATAAAATGACTCCATGAAACTGGTTTAATTAAAAAATGAGGCCAAGTGCTAGGACACATAGCAGTACTGGTGGTACCTAATCACAAGACGGGCATCAATGGAAGACAACACTGTTAGACTTTTAGAATCAGGGAAGTGGCCCTTCAAGAAATGGTTAATATTTTGACTGGCATGGAATCCAGACAAAATTAAAAAAAAAAGATATACTAACTTGAAGAATAAATTTTCTCATGAAAAAGACAGGTACATTTTTATGATTTATTTTGATTTTTAAAAATTTGTTCACTTTACATTACTACTGTAGCCCCTCCTCTCATTGCCTTCCAAACCCACCATCCCTCCCTCATCCTCCTTGCCCCCTCCCCATTCCTCAGAAAAGGGAGCCCTCCTCCCATAACATCTGACCTCAGCCTACCGAGTCCATCTGAACTGTCTGTATCCTCTTCCTCTGTGACATGGCAAGGCCGTCCCATCAGGGGGAAGTGATCCACGAGTTGGCGCTAGAGTCCATGTCAGAAGTAGTCCCTACTCCCCATATTATGGGACCTAAAAGGAGACTGTGCTGCTTTTTACTACATCTGAGCAGAGGGTCTAAGTCCTCACCATGCATGGTCCTTGGTTGTGCATCAGTTTCCGTAGCGCCCCCTCCTCCATCTGCATTTGTTGGCTTCATTAGTCTCCTTGCTAAGCTCTTGTCCCCTCCAGGTCCTTATATCTTCTAACCCTCCATAAGACTCCCAGAGATCCACACCAAAGTTTGTCTGTGAGTCTCAGCATCTGCTTGGATCCCCTGCTGGGTGGAGTCTTTCAGAAAACTTCTATGGTAGGCTCCCTTCCTTCTCTTCAACTGCTTCCAGTGTTTGTTCTATTTGTCCTTCTGAATGAGAATTAAGCATCCTCCCTAGGGTCTTCCTTGTTATTTAACTTCTTTATGTCTGTTTATTGTAATGTGGTTGGTTATCCTGTATTATATGGCTAATATCTGCTTATAAGTGAGTATACACTATGTGTGTCTTTCTGGATCTGGCTTACCTCACTCAGCATGATATTTTCTAGTTCCATCCATTTGCCTGCAAATTTCAAGATTTCCTTGTTTTTAATAGCTGAGGAGTATTCCATTGTATGAATGTACCACAGTTTCTTTATCCATTCTCTGGTTGAGAGACATCGAGAAATAAACACCACCAAACCAAATAATCCAATTAAAAATGAGATACAGAACTAAACAGAGAATTCTCAACAAAGGAATATTAGAGTCAGGCATGGTGATACATGCCTTTAATCCCAGCACTCGGGAGGCAGAGGCAGGTGGGTCACTGTGAATTTGAGCCCAGCCAGATCTACAAAGTGAGTCCAAGACAGCCAGGCTACACAGAGAAACCCTGTCTTGAAAAAAACAAAAACAAAACAGAACAAACAAAAAACCAAAAACACAAACAAACAAAGAAATATTAGAATATCGAATGCCAAGAAACACTTAAAGAAATATTCAATGTCCCTCCATCAAGAAAATGCAAGTAAAATCGACTATGAGATTCCATTTTTACACCTATCAGAATGGCTAAGACCAAACACTCAGGTGATAGCACATGCTGTCAAGGATGTGGGGAAAGGGGAAAACTTCTCCATTGCTGGTGGGAGTACAACTTGTACAACCACTTTGGAAATCAACCTGGCACTTTCCCAATTTCCAATTGGGAATAGGGCTACCTCAAGACCCACCTATACTGCTCCTGGGCATATAACTGAAAAGATGCTCTACCATACAACAAGGGCATATGCTCAACTATGTTCATAGCAGCTTTATTCATAACAGCTACACTCATTTTATATTTAGCAATGAGAAGTACTGGTGTGTGTGTGTGTATGTGTGTGTGTGTGTTTCTAGTGACAATGCACAACAGAAAGAATATAGATGAAAAAGACCAAGTTCAAGTCACTGAAAAAACTTAATTGAATATATATAAGCATACACATATTATTCTTATTTAATATAGAAGTAGAAAGAGTTCCTGGAGGGCTTAAAGACAGGGAAATGCCCATACCCATGAATTTTAAAGAAGTTCCTTAAAGAAGAGAATGAGTGAGTTAATAGGGATGTCTCCAGTGCCAGGCTTCTCAAATGCACTCTGACCAAGCTGCAGTTTAGTTGCTACGTGATGTACAGAAAGTATGCTTACAATGAGAAAGATAATTTTTTTAAAAATCTATGTTAAAATAGTAAAATATTTTAAAAGGCTAAACATAAAATATAGAGCTGAAAATAGGATATCTAAAATAAAAATAGGCAATTAAGTAAATTGCAATGACTTAAAGTACCCATGGAACAGCCTGCTTTCCCTACTGACCCCCTGTGCATCAGTGTTTCTGGCAGGATATTCCCGTAGATAGGACTAGGCCTAGGGCTCCGCACAGAAGTACAGACTAATGCTACATTATAAACTGCTTGCACCTGAGTTAAATGCCTTCTTCCCTCTAGTTCTTCTGTCTGCCCTTAGCATGAAGAAGTCTAAGGCCCTCACTGGATGTAAACCTCTTGACCAGATGACCTGTCCACTAGAATTGTAGGAGATCCTTCTCTGTTTGTACTCAGTCTTGTGTACCTAGTTCCAATGATACAAACAACTTCATAATATCAGACTGAGAGTAGATGACAACTCCTAAAGATATGTGTCCTCAAACTAAAACATACAAAAATGAACAAAATTCAGAAATTGATGAGACAAAAATCAAAGACCTGATATACAGATGATTGGAATCCTTGAAAGGGACAGAAACACAGTGGAGAAAAACATTTGAAGAAATAATGGACAAAATGCCACCATAAATTTCATGAAGATATAAAACGTGTATCTTCTAGATACAGAAATAAAAAATATGAGGGAAGTCTCCCTAGGCACATGATCATTGATTATCTAATTTCTAAAAGCCAGTAGAAATACTTGAGGTTAAAGGAGAGAAAGAGATGATAGATGGGGAGATAGTTAATAGATAGATAATAGATGTAGGAAGACCAAGAGATGACAGTGACAATAGATTAGATAGATGGAAGAGGTAGATGATGATACATAGATGATAAATAGATAGATAGATTGATTGATTGATAGATAGATGGATAGATAGATAGATAGATAGATGATAGATAGATAGATAGATAGATAGATAGATAGATAGATAGATAATTGATGGATACACATATACATATATGCATAAATACATAGGTAGATACATAGAACCAAACTTCATAAAGAGAAAGAAAAGCATTAAACAGACTGCCTACTCTTGAAAAGAGGTAATATATAGCAGCAAAATGTTTAGTTTAAAATTGGCATCATGAAATTTAAGGGGTCTTTTTGGGAGAAGTGTATGAGACAGTAGGCATAACAAGCCAGATTATAGTGAATTAAAAATTGCCTTATTCCTTACCTGATGTACATAACAGTAATTGAAAGCAGAATTAAATAAACACTATAATAGATGATAAAATGAGAGTTCAGAAAAATCTGAAGAAGTCTTTTATAAAGCGCAAACTTAAAACACAATTGTGCATCTTTCTAATGTACAAGTAATATTGCCAAAGTGAGCAGCCAGAAATGTCACGTAAATGTGATGTCATTACCTAAAGATTTCAACAAAGACATAAGTGCTAATCTGACAGGCTGCTCAAACATAGCAGCTTGGACAATGACTCCTTGTGATCTGTTACTTTGTTAGGAAGAGTGACTAATGTTCCTGCAGTGCAGTAAGTGACACTGTGAGGAATTCGGCAACCGAGAGGAACCTTTCATTATCCCTTATTATCTCTTGCTTCTGGCCCTATGCTTTTCCCAGCTGGCAACTGCAGGATTGTTCATTTTTATGCTATGCATTTTTGTTAGTGGGAAATAGTTTGAAGGAGAATCATCAGTGAAGATAAGGTAACTAGAGTATTAAGATTTACAATGTTTTAACTAGAATATTTTACTTGCACTACAATAGAAATCCTACTTAGTGGTTTAAGTAGAAAATACATTTTATTCTTAGGCTTTATACCATAACACACACAAACACATACACACACACACACACACACACACACACACACACACACACACACACACACCATATAAGAGCTAATTTAAGAGGCCAAAGACTTCTTTTAAATTTATCATATTTGTTCTTTTTAAATTACAGAGTGCAACTCTGTGGTGTTTAACAAATGCTTTCATGCATTTCTTTTGAACTCCAAACTAAAGGTTAGAGAGATTCCAGTAAACAAACAAGTAGCAAATAAATAGCAAAGATAGAGAAAGAAGTTGGGAACTTATTAGAACGAAGTGCAGTGCCATAGAACAAACTCTAACTCACTCTACTTCATGGAAAATGTGACCTGAGTCTGTAACTTGTTCACAGACAGAGAACCAGGGCAGGAGGCACCATTCAGCATCCAGAGCACATGCTTAACATCCACGTGCCCTGGTTTTATCCCCAGGACCAATTTTTAAATAAAAGTAGAAATACTATACTTTTTTTCTAATATAATATTTTATTGATTACTTTGTAATTTTGCATAATGCACCCCGATCACATTCACTTCCCAGTCCTCTCTGGTTCACCCGCTCACTCTTTGACACAGCCCCCAAATACCAAGTCTAATTTGTGTTGCCCATATACTCACTGGAGCAGTGTCACATTCCCAGTGTCTAGTCCCTTAAAAACAACAACAACCACCACCACCACCAACAACAACAACAACAGTGGGTCCTCCCACCTCTGTCAGAAGCCATCAGCTGTGAAGAGCCACACCTCAGCATTCTTATTACAGTTTTTAAGAGTTTTCTTCGATGGCTTCCTTTCTAAACTGCTGCTAATCTTGTGGAGGTGGCGGCTTAGGGTTGGGGATACTGTCAGAAAGGCCATTCGGGTCTTTCATTTTCAACTGTGAGTCTTTAGTTACCAATACCACTGCAAAAGAAGCTTTCTTCCCTCAACAGTCAGTGTCAGCAGGGACCTCAGTATGGTCTACTCTAGTGGCCGTACAGACCATGGGCATTAGCACAGCCCTCAGCTGCAGCGTGAGCTATGGACACCATCATGGTCCCGGGGCATCACAGGCCAGGCTATCAACATGGCTTCAGGAGGCAGCACAGAACACAGAGATCCACATGGCCTTCAGAAGTAACTCAGGCCACAGACATCAACACTGGCCCCGGCTGTAGTAGGACCAGATACCAACATGGCCCCTGGAGGCAGCAAAGCTCACAGACATCAACATGGCTTCAAATAGCAGCACAGACGGTGGATATCCATACGGACCTCCAGCACCACCGTGGCCTGGGGAAGCAACATGGACCCCAGACACAAGTGTACCCCCATACTCCACACCCCCAGAGCACAACCCCACCTCACAAGTCCCCACACATGTCCCACTGTAGCACAAGACACGAACACTAACATGGCCTCTGCACACCACGCTGCCAGGCCTACCCGGCAACAGCGTGCTCCCCCATCCGCAACTGCCTTCTCCCACACTTGTTACCACCATTGATGTGTCTCTAGTTCCACACCTCTCCACTGAGTATGTGCAGCTCTGTTCTTCCATCTTTCCTACCTCTCCATTCCATATTTGTTTTTTTAAAGATTTACTTATTATGTATACAGTATGATGAGATCACATTATAGATGGTTGTGAGCCACCATGTGGTTGCTGGGAATTGAACTCAGGACCTCTGGAAGAGCCGTCAGTGCTCTTAACCACTGAGCCATCTTTCCATCCCCTCCATATTTGTTCATCAATGTGGCATTGCAAACTTCAGTGAATCACACAGCACATTCCCTCCCGAAACAGCTTTTATATGCATGCAATGATTCTAATGAGTCATTGGTCTTCTTCAAGGTTTCTGGTTTCTCAGGCATCATGAATACTGGACCACTGGACCACTGCTGAGACCAGTGTCTGGTATCCCGCTTGCTATTGCCCAGAGTCAGGGTGATCTATTGGCTAGGCAGGCCACCAGGGGTAGGATCCTCTAGAGCTCCACACCACTGCATATCTTCCAGTCCTCAGTACTAACCATCCCAGGCTCACTGGGTACAATCGTTGTGATGGTAGCCTATGGCCAGTGCTCTGAACGTGGGCCGTTGCCATTTTGTATGGATGGTGCTGACCCCTGCATACTGGCTGTTTCTGCAGAATAAACACTCTTTGCTTTTACATACTATTTGAGTCTGGGGACTTCCTTCATGATTTTTTGGACCCTTACACTTTCAGCCTGCAAGCAGCCCTATGCTCTCCTCCCAGCAGAGCAAGCAGCAGCAGTGGCTCCATGCCGCAGGCCAGCATGCTGGCTGAGGACACCCCCTAGTCAGTGATGTCAAGTTCTTTGTCACCTGCTGTGCCTGTGCTCCCACACCCTTCTCCTCCACAGGTGCAGGGCTCTGTTCCACCATTTTTCCTTCCAATTTTATGATTCCACCTTTTAAAAACAACATCCCATAAGACCTGACCTTTTTAAGTGGTTCTGCAGTACCGGAGAATCGCCCCCTTGGAACCTCCATGGGTCTTTAAGACTTCTCAGAGCTACTCAGTTTTACGCAGAGGTATAAGTTGTAAGACAAAACAAACAAATGGACAGAAAAACCAAGAGCTAAAAAAAAAAAAAAAGACACAAGAAATACATATAGACGTATACATACACTCATTGACACCCACAGACATTCCCTAAAACAAAAACTCAGAAGCCATAATTTGTAAGCAAAATACTTTTGGGGCAAGGAAAGGGGGTGGGAGGAGTTCACAGACAAATCATATGAGACCAAAAAAACTTCAAAAAATACAATTGGGTTAATTTCGTGCTGCTCATCTACTGATGGATGAGAATGGCAGAATGGCATTAGGAGTCATTTTATTGCTGTGTTCCTTTAGCATAACAGTAGGACTTAGTGTTTTCTACATCTCTGCCCTATCAAGTCTCAGATTCTTAGCCACTTGAACAGGGTCAGGCACAGGTTCCATCTCATAGAGTGGGCTATAATTCCATTCAGAATAATATTCATTGTGTAAATGCACACAAGTTCTCTATCCAGTCATCATTTGACAGACACCTAGGCTGTTTCTAATTTCTGGCCATTATGAATAGAGCATCAATAAAGATGGTGGATCAAGTATCTCTGTAATAGGATGAAATCTCAAAGTGCTTTTGATTTTCATTTCTTTGATGGCTAAGGATGCAGAAAATTTATTTTAAGTGTTTCCTAGCCATTTGATTTTCTTACTTTAAGACTTATCTATTTAGATTTTTATCCCATTTTTAATTGGGTTATTCATTTTCCTAATATACAAGGTTTGTTTCTTTGTGATATAAATATCTATATATCTATCTATCATATATATATATATATATATATATATATATATATATATATACCTATGTATAGATATCCTTTAGCAAATGTGTAGTTGGTTTAAAACTGTAGGCTGTCATCTTATCCAAATGATAGTATCCATTGTCTTCTAGAAACGTCTCAGTTTCATGAGGTCTCAATTACTAATTGTTGAAAATAGTGCCTGTATTATTGGTGTTCTGTTCAGAAATTTATTTCCAGTGCTCAAGAGTTCAAGATTATTTCATGATTTCTCTTTTATAGGATTTGATGTTTCTTTTTTTTTTTATTATTTTTTAATTTATTCACTTTACATCCTGATCAGAGCCCCCTCCCTCGTCTTCTCCTACTCCCATCCTCTCTCTCACTCCCCCCCCTTTCCCCCTCCCCTAGTTCTCAGAGAGGAAAAGCACTCCTCCCCTACCAACTGACCCCAGTCTATCAAGTCCTCATCAAGAGGACTTCCTGCATCCTCTTCCTTTGTAGACTGGTAAGGCACTCATGGAGGAAGAAACGATCGAAGAGCAGACAAAGACTTTATGTTAAGGACTCTGATACATCTGGAGTTGAGTTTTGTGCAGGGTGATACGTACGGATCTGTTTACAGTCCTCTACTTGCAGCCATCCACTTTGACCAACACCATTTGTTAAAGATTTGTATTCCTTTCTGAATAGGGGCTGAAATAGTTTCTCGGTTACTTATCAGTCAATAAACAAATATTTAAAACTTGACTGAATTCTTAATCATATTTCACTACCACCCATAGATTTCAGAAAGTCTGCTTATGTCTAATGTTATATTTGAGAAAAGACCATGAAAAGCAGCTGTAATAAATTCATCTGAGTTCAATCAGAAAATATAAAATACATGGGTACAATATGAAGACAGAATGATTAATATGAAGAAATATTAATGTAAGATTATAGCAATAAATAATTGGTTAGGAAGAGCTAAAGAAATAAGTCTGTAAAAAGTAAACTAGTTTATGGCCACAACACATGAGGCTGAAAGAATCAAAACTACTTCTGTTCAGACTAAGAGGATGCTTCACTGCAACTGTTGTAGCCAAGATGCTTTGTGTAGGGAGGAATTTGCTGAGACGCCCTGCTGGAAATCCTCGTTCCTGATGACAGGAGGAATCAGCTTCAGGGAAGTCTAGATTTTATTGTGAAGTCAGGTGAGTGGGTCCGGTAGAAGCCACTTATAGACAAGAGCCTCGCCAGCAGCATATCATCATGAAGGCACTAAGAGGGGGTACTTGAGAAAGCTGTTTGGTCACTGGCTTTTGCTGACCATCTCAAGTTCCAAAAGTGAAGAACCAGAGAAGTCCATAGGAAGATATTTTCTTCATCTAGTGACTCTTCTTTTGTGATTAGTTAGAAGTTTTTGATTGGTCTTCTTCCAGAAAATTAAGCACAAAGTATGTGTTAGACTTTGCTACAGGTTTCAGGCAATTGCCAAAAAATGAGCCCCATAACAGAGGCCCAACCTCCAAATCTGCATGCCAGAGAATTCTCTCAGGGTTATTTATCAGTCTTCCTAGAGCTTTTCTAAACACTTAGGTCTCAGAGAACATTAACTACTTGAATTGATCTTTACTACTACTGCTGCTGCTGCTGTTGCTGCTGCTGCCGCTGCTACTACTACTACTACTATATAATATTAAATTGGGCAGTGCTATAAATAAAATCATTTTTATTATTTTCCTTGGATTGACCTTGATGTAGGATGGCTTAACACCTCCGTAAAAGCAACTGAGCTAATAAAAGACAATAAGGAAACTCAAACCAAAGCTATGTGTCTCCTTCCTTTCTTTCCTCCTTCTTTCCTTCCTTCCTTTCTTCCTTCCTTCCTTCCTTCCTTCCTTCCTTTCTCTATTTATTTTGGTTTTTCAAGACAGGGTTTCTCTGTGAAGCTCTGGCTATCCTGAAACCTGTTCTGTGGACGAGGCTGTTATGTGCTTACAAACTAGGTTTGCTTATGTAAATCTATACATTAATGATTTTCTAAAAAGCCTTTACCAAACTAAATGAAATTACTATAATAAACAGTAATATGCAGTATAGTTTTTAAATCATTGAATAGGCAAAGTTAAGACAAAGACATGAAAATATAAGACAAAGGTTATTTTATATTACTTTTCAATATACTCCAGAAGCATTTATAAAGGAAGACAGTTAGATTAGAGTTAGTCACTTTATTAACTATCCTGTAATAATTTAAATAAAAAAGTCAGCAATTGTAATTAAAAGTGTGCTGTTTACCAAGCATTAATGGGACTTGAATGTTCCTGTGTTGTGTCTGACCTAATTAGTCATCTCATTTTGACTTGGCACTTAAATTCTAACCTCCATAAATTGTCACTCAGCAAAAGATGTACAGTCAGATTTTCAGAGAGATGTCATAGTTCACCACCTAAGGCCTTGGACATTTGTTAAATAAATGTTTACCCCTAGACCTAGCCTGATACTCTCCGAATCATCCTATACTGTTATATGACATCAGTGACTCATTTGCTCATGGCAAAAGAGTCCCTTTTAAAACTGGGAGCAAAACTTGATGTGCTTGAGCCAAAGAAGGATACGGTTAGCCTGTGACAACTACTCCAAACACCTTGTAGAGGAGGCCAGGGTAAGCTGAATTCTTAATTGCACTTTTAACAGAAATCCATCAAAATAAGTTAATATAGTTCTTAATATGTACTTTATAATTATTAACAGATTTTTGAATGACCTTTTCCCTATCAGAATGGACTGACATGCCACACGATAGGGTTCTGGACTTCCTGGCAGATGGACCTCCTTTGGTTTGGGCTCTGAAAACATCATCAGTTAGAAACACACTCGGTTGGGAGGAAAATGGTAGAGTGTTTGTGGAAGAGCTGGGTTATTGTTCGAATCAAACAAACAATCCTTTGTCTCCCGAGTGACTTGTCATCTTATGTTATGTAAGCAATGCTGAAAATGACTTCATTAAAGCAAAGTTAGCATATTTTCAATTGTCTTTAGTCAGAATGGAAAATGTCTAGCTGAAATAGTAGATTTGTGTACTGTAGTTTATGTGGTCCATACGCTGAATTGATGTAGAACAGCATTAATACTATGAGAAAGATGTGTTTGTTTTACTTTGTTTTGTTCTGTTTTGTTTTATCTTGGCTCTCGAGCATGAGTTAAACAGGATGTTTAAGAAGCATTGAATAAAACCCAGTCCTTGCACAGAACAGATTCACTCAAACACTTAGAATGGAATGCATATACCTGCGTATCCAGACAATACAAAAGTTTCTAATCTTTAAACTTGGGTCACTGTGGGTTAAAACCTGTTTTCTCATCCAGCTGCTGTCACTTCAGTGTGAACTGTTATAGTCTAGCTGCCAGGAAATGCTCCAGTGCTCCGTCTGACACTCTGCCCTGAATTGATGGCTAGCAAACTTCAAGCTGTTCCCCTGTGTTCAAGACCACCTTATACACATAGCCTCCGTGTTGCCAAACTCCTGATGTTGAAGTGTTAGCAATATGACATACTCCTGTAGGCCAAAAACTTCTAAAAATTCAACAAATACATTGGAGAGGGTCTGAAATATAGCAATATAGTCCTGAAGGCAAAAATTGTAACTTAAAAAAAAATACCTGTAACTTCTGAGCTGGGCACATGGCTCACAGGTACTGCTTTCCTAGCATGTGCAAAGGCCCAGGTTTAATCCACAGCACTATGAAATAAACAATATCAAAAAAATATGAAATTCCACAAACACAATACTGACAGTTAAGAGTACTACAGAATTTAGACTGGAGAAGTAGCTCAGTGGGATAAGGGTCTTGCCACCAAACCTGAAAACCTAAATTCAGCCTCTGGAACTCACATGATTTAGAAAGAACCCATTATCAAAGTCTTCTGATAACATGCACAGAAACATACATTCTACTAAACAAATAAACTATAATATTAAAATCCTTAATATTCCTTGCCTTATATATGTTTCATAATTATCTATAACATTGGGGAAGGAAAGCTCCTACTAGAAAACCTAATTTGATCTGTGTCACTATCTACTCTTCTGAATTATTTTACACTACCAAACAGCACTTCAAAAACCTTTAAGGATATAAAGACAGTGCCATAGAAGCATCTTGAAACATACATCTGCTTTATCTTCAGTTTATGGGGCCATGAATTTAAAAAAGACCTTGGTCTTCCTCAAAGATCACCAGGACCTCCATCAATTCAAGCAGGCCAAACAGCCATAGGTAGTGTGTTGTCTTTTTCCACACAGGATTTTGACCATCAGTGAATCTGAAGTCATGAAATGAGGTAGAAAAAAAAACCAGAAAGATGAAATTGAAATATGGCTTAACCTGGTGTGGCTTTAAATTATCTTTGTGTTTGAGCCCATCTTAACAAGTTTATCTTTCTCATGCTATCACAGAATGTGTCATAACTTACATAATAAACACCGTGTTCTTAAATATCACTTTATATAATAAACACCATGTCTCCTTGATATAACTTCAGTTTCTTTTTGTAGACTTTCCTGATATTCAGAGTTATCTATGCTTAGAAATCTATGCTCTTAATCTATGTTTTTAAACACATTATAGTGTATAGGCCATGTGTTGTTACATGTTAAATTGTCTCTGTCTTCCTTGGGACTATGCTATTGTACAGAAATAGGAAGGAGATCATCAAGAGATAGTTCCAAGGCTTACCATCTGCTCCTTTCAATATTTACCCAGTGTGACCCATTCTTATATTCTGATCAGTCGTTCAGTATGCCAGCTCATCCCCTCAAATATTTTCCTCTTCAAAACATAGCCTATGTTCATGAAAAAACTCATCAAAATTTAACTTTGAAATAAAGACATTGTCTGGTCCCATAGGTACATGCTGCAAACAGTAAGAATGGAATTTCTTGGAACTCCAGATACACAATATCTACCCACCAATCCTGGCAAATTACTGGGTTTTGTTTTTGTTTTTTTGTTTTTCTTTTTTTCCCTTTTGTCTTCAAAGACTCTTTGTTTCCAAAGAAAAGGTATCTATTTCCTGGACTGAACCACCAAAAACATTAGCACACCTCACTGACCACATAGTCCTTTCACCAAGGCAGGCTAAACTCCTATTCACAGTGTGAGCTCTGCCTCTGCTGCCCATGAATCCTGCGGGTGTGCTTCCTCAGAATCACCGCCACAGTGCTTGAAGCACAAACCCTGCCTCTCACTTGTGCTGTCTCTCATGTGGATGTGAGTTGGCACTGCAGAGTCTACAGTTTATGGTCCTGGAGGGTACTGATGCTTGTCCTAACTCACACTTTGAAAACTCCAGTGCAGGCTTCCCCACCAAGGGGAAGTGGTCAAATAAGGGGCACCAGAGTTCATGTCAGAGTCAGTCCCTGCTCTCCACATACCTGTGGAGAATATGCTGTCCTTTGGCTAGATCTCAATAGGAGGTCTAGGTAAACTGCATGCATTTTACTGTTGACTTCTATAAAGAGTAAATGCAACTTTTGGAATATACCCAAAAGTTGCATTTATTCTTTACAGAAGTCAACAGTAAAATTTATCTGAACAAAAACAAAACAAAATGATCATCTAAAACAAATTAGCTGTCATAGGACCTACGATTATTCTTTCTCTTTTTTTCTTCAATTTTATTAGCACTTAAATTGTGACATCATTTTAAATTCAAAGGTTGGAATACAAAATATTTAATGGTTTATTTATTTATTTATTTATTTTTATTAATTTATTCATATTACATCTCAGTTGTTAGCCCATCCCTTGTATCCTTCCATTCCTCCCTTCCTCCCGCTTCCCGCCTAACCCTGGCAGCACTCAGAGGAAGGGGAAGTAGGCTATCTGGATGAGACCTGATAGGCTATGATCCCATGATGGGGGAGGAGCTCCATTTCTGTTACAGACCCAGGGGAGGGGAATAGGGTGAAGGAGGGATGGAAGGGGCATCAGAAACATACAAGTGAGGGGATAACAATTGGGACATGATCTGAATAAATTGTTTAAATGAAAAAATAATTTTGAAAAACAAAAGAAATACAGGGGTTTTAAAGTAAAAATTGAAATGCATCTGACTCAAAATCTTTGTATGAAAATAAATATCTGTTTAATATGAATAAATTAATAAAATATATTATTAAAAAAGAAAATAAATATCTGTAAATATATTTTTAATAAAAACCACCAGTGCAGAAGGTAAGCAGGAGTTTCCAGCAAAGACTTCAGTGGTGTTATATTGGGTATAGGCAAATTTCAATATACACTATTATGAATTTAAATAGTCTCATAATTTATTCAACTGACAGATGTAGACTTCATATTAGATTTATAAGTCATTTTTTAGCTGAAATTATTTTTTACGGATAGTCTTACATCTGTGTATATAAGTTAATAGGAAAATCAATGACATTTTTCTCACATCGCTGTCTATAGTACCCTCTGTAATAAGAATTTGATTTTCAAAAGCCTGTTTGAATTTGCCAACATAGGCTGTTTTATTCTTTCAGTGTGGAAAATTCTGATTACAAAGTTTGTGTGAAGTCTTTTGGAAATGGTGAACTGCTTTTATCCCATTTGTCGGCCTTAAGATCTGTAAGGTAACACAGACCCTTGAAAGAGCTGGCAACCAGATGAGTCATTTGCACTTAGGTGCTATGTATCATCCTGAATTCCTTCTTGTGTGTCTCACAAAAAGTTCAGGCTCTTTTTTACTTAGAGTTTTTCTTGAATTGTTCCCCAGACTATTGTGTCAGTGTTTATAATAGCATGGCTCTCAGACATGGTCCTTGGAACTCAGAAGTCAATACCATAGTCAACCAAAGAAAAATAGAAGCAGAGAACTAAAATACTTCATTCAATCTTTGGTGAAAGCAGTTGCCTACACTAACTTCTCCCAGAACATTTTAGCATTAGATGATGCATGAAATCTCACTTACACTCTCATATTTCCTTTCCTTTTGTTTGTTTGTTTATTTATTTGTTTGTTTTTTGAGACAGGATTTCACTGTGTTATGACTTTCTTGGAAATCACTATGTACACCTGCCGGGCCTCTAACACACAGAACTCTGCCGAACTCTGCCTCAAGAGTGCTTGAATTAAACTTTACACTTCCTTATAATACACTTCCTTATAATAACAATACACTTCCTTATAATATTGTTGGTCAAATAACAAACCAAGTTGGAATGATAGTAACACTGTTAAAGCAACAGCACTGAAAAAATACATGGATTATATTGAACAGATTATGTTATCACACATCATAAGTAAAAATCTGTTATTTACTTTCTTGCATATTTGGTGTCTAAAATATGCTGATCAGTATTAATAGGTCTTTCCTTTGGGTTCATATGAGATTGGCATAGTTTATGTCAGAAAAACTTAAATATATATCAAAGCATTGGAAAAACTCTGAACTCAGGCATAGGAATTTTGTACAGAAATACAAAATAATTCAGTTAAGCATACCAGAAAAGAATATTAGTGAAGCTTTCTAACTTTTCTTTTAGGAGCAATAACAGAAGTGTTTTTCCTTCTGTCTCAAGAAATAAGAGGTTTAGAAATGCCTGGAAGCATTTAATATGGATTTTGAGGAATTTAGAAGAACACAAGCAGGAGAGTTTGATACCTACTTTGAGGAGGCAAAGTAAAAATCTGTACCAGGAGAGAAATAATATGGCACTGGGACAACTACATTTGTCCTTTTAGAGGATGCATGTGGCACCATCAGAGACAAGATCTGAGACAGGAGTAGGGGAAGGATGCTGTGTCTGTGTCAGGAAACTACATCCGACATAGGGCCCACATTCACCATCCACAGCAAGAGAGGAAACCGTAAAGCTGTGAGGGCCGGAAGACCATGACACCTGCTGCTATATAGTGGCTTCTAGACATAACAGGGGAAATGCACTTATGAAACACTAATGATAGGGTTGCCTAAACAAGACCTACATAATGACAATGGCAGTTGAAATGCCAACATGGAAGGGGAAAATGTCTCTAAGCCCCATTCCTAGGTGAAGAAATCCAGGCAATCAATAGCTGCTGAGGGAGTTTTCCTGAAGGATGAGCCCAAAGTGGGGAATGGTCAGCCCTAATACATGTATATAAAAGCAACAGAAGATGGACACATTATATATATATATACTATATATATATTAATATATATATATATATATATATATTAATAATAGTTATGTAAGGAGAGGTCATGACTTGGAGAGGAGCCTCAAAAAGACCTGTGAATTTGTGGAGGGGTATATATGGAAATGATGTAAACACTGTGCTCATGTGTAAAATTCTCAAAAGATAAAAAGTCAATTAACCAGGGCCCAGAGGGGATTGTGGATTCTGAGGCATCAACCAAGGCCATGTATAGACTGGATGTAGGGACACTACATAGATATAGCCAATAGGCAGCTCAGGCTACATGTGGGTCCTACTGATAAGGGGAGTAGGGACTACTTCCAACATGGACTCTATTGCTTCCTTTTTTATCACTTTCCCCTGACTTGCCAGGCCTCAGAGGAAGAGGACAAACTCAGTCTTCATGTGACTTGATGAGCTGGGGTAGGTGGGTAGGGGGCTCCACTTTTCCAAAGAACATGGGAGGGAGGATGGGGGAGGGAGGGTGGGACTTGGAGGTGAAGAGGGAGGAGTCTATGACCAGGATGTAAAGGGGAATAAATAAATTAATTTTTAAAAAGTTTAAACAAAAAAAGAGTATGAAGGAGTTGATGTTTCTAATTTCCATAATTGAATAAATTAAGAGCCCTGGCCAATGTTGTGAAAATAGTTGCTATAAAAAGTACTCTCTGTGTAAAATAAAGTCTGCAGGTTACTCTAAGTAAATGGATCAATCAGCAAAAAGTAAAGATGTGAAAAGTAAAATAAATTCTCATGATGGCTACAGACACCTTGAATAATTCTGCCCTGTAACAGTCACTTTGTCCATCTCCTTGTTTCTTTATATGAATGATTGCCCAGTATGCAGACTTCCTAATCACCTGAGGAAAAAAAACTGGGTCGTGATGGGAACATTTTGATTTTCCTGATCATTATTCACTTGTGAAATGGTTGAATAAACTGAACAGAGGGCATCCTGAGTAGGAAGAAACAGAAAAAAAATGGCAGTGTTAAGAAGGAAACTCTAAGCGGGCAAGTGTCACAAGCCTAGGGGAAAAATAGAGTGGACTTACACTGGACAACAGCCCAGTGCAACCCCCAGGGCAAGTGTCTTCCATACAGTGCTCGAGCTGCCAATGAAGAGTTACACTAGTTGTCCAGTTCACAGATTATTCATTTATAATTCCTAAAGAATATTGTTGCTCCAAAATCATTCAAATTTAAAGAGCCATCAACATACCAAGAACCCTTCAAAATGTGTGAATAGCTAGTTACTGCAGACAATTTTGGATCGTTTCCAACAGCATGACTTTTCTTTTCTTGTGCCACAAAGAGAATTTTATGAGACTGGTAGGCACATAGTTTTCTCCAGCATTCAAACCCTCTTCCTGTCTTTCTTGTTCCCACACGTAAAATCAGCAGTGCATGACTTAAAGTTTGACTTGCTTATTTTGCAAAGTAGTCAGAACTTGATTCCATTCATGAGTGACCTTTCTCCTCCCTCTCAGATGCTGATTTGAGCAACATTCAGATCCCCCCTTTTTTTTTTTTCAATTTGAAGGATAAAAACTTGGTGGCCTCAGGAGTGGGAGAACTTAATGACTGTTTCAGTAAAGCATTTACCAAGTCAGTATTCCAAGACATCTGAAATACTTGGCACAGACAAACAATAAATGGCATTGCTTTAATAAATTGAGAAAGAGTAAGATTGTCCCATTGTGCCTAGCAACTGTTACACATTATGTTCTCTACTGGAATGTAACAATGAGATATTTGTTTCTTTCAGTATTGTTTCTTAAGACAGATCTTCATTTGAAGTGTATGAGGAAATTGAAATATATATGCACATACAAAAAATTAACAAATGATATATTTTACACCTGATCTAGCCAACCCATAAATCTCCATGTCTCATAATAACCAGGTTTTGTTTGTCTGAAATGAGAATACAAACCAATACAAAAGAAAAAAATTGCAAAGAACAAAGACTAAATAATTGCTTTAGATTCAAAAGTACCTCTGTAATGAACCAAGTCTCTTATAGGTCTAGCCTTTTTAAATACAAAAAGAGAATACTATTTAGAACCAGTGTTGAGAAGTTAATAAAATAAGACTTGAAAAATTAGTGAAGAACCAGAAATTTGTGAGTACTTCATAAATTTGTGGTGGAGAGATGCGACAGTGGTTCAGAGCACTTGCTGCTTGTTCAGATCTGGGTTCAGTTCCCCCTACCCAGGTAGCAGCTCACAACTATTTGTAATATCAGTTCCAGGGAATTCAATGACCTAGTCTGACCTTCACAGGCACGAGGAACACATGTGATGCAAATGCACACATTCAGGCAAGATGCTCATACAAATAAAAATTTAAAAATCTTTTAAAAATTAGCTTTAACAGTGCCCCCCACCAAGATATGTTCATTTAGTTCTAGCATTTGGCTGTGCCATATTAGGCATGGCACTGAAGATAATAATGCCAAGTACTACTGAGATATTGACTGAACATCAGTCTTTATTTGATCTACATATTAGAATAAGTTACTAAATGTTCGTGTTTGTGTCTCTTGGGTAGGAAATAGAGACTTTCCATGAGTTGGAATAAGTCATAACTATGCCACTGGTATACCCAATTCACACTACTTGAAAAAGTAAAAGTTTGTGCAGAAAGTATGTTCACTAATTTACTATGTGCCTATCAGTGACTGTGTATGCATGCAAATGTGTGGACTTGGGGAAAATGTTAAGTGAAGTAGGCACATAAACAATGATGATCCCTGTTAGAATTTGATGTGTTACTATAATCTTGTAATGTGTCTGGCAATTGGCAATGGCATAAAAGTCCTCTATATTTAATGATTTTCTATTACATTTAGTTGATTCCGTGACAATAACTCATGTTCTTCTTGTTGTCTGCCTCCTGTTTCCCATGCAGTAAGCAACTACATATAAACAGGTTTAGGAGTAATGAAACTATTGTGTACTGTCTTTTCCATCACATGATAGGTGAATCAATGGATCCCATAATAAGTCAACATTTATAGACATTCTTGAATATAGATTGCAAACTTTGAGGCAGAAGGAGTCTTCATTAGGACTTTGGCCATTGAGTTCCACTCTGTTATATTTACTAAAAGGCCATACTCTGACACCAGGTTGTGGAGGTAAAGATGGCATAGTGAAATACCAGATTTCCTAGCCTTTACTAATGCCTTCATATATTTGCATGTTGTTTATTATGCAGACTACTTTATCAGAAAGGCTCTGAAAAGAATGTGTAAATAGTAAAGTTAGAGTAGCTTTCACTTTGATCCTCACCAAGGATGAAGCTGTTTAGAAGTCTTCTGAAATGTGATGCAAATTAAGGCTGAGCTTTATGATAAATTCAAGGTCACATTTGCAGAAATAGTAAAAAATACACACATAAATCTAGGTGATCAGCAACTGGAAATTACTCTAAGTCATGTTAAATGGAAAGACATGCAGGAAATAAGGTTGACCAAGCCACAGCTGGAGCACTAAATCACGTCCATCCCATCTCTAGATCTCATGCTGGAATTTATGTTGTGACCATTACATACTTTTCAACATCAAACTCAAGTTCTAGGTAAAACATAGTTAAAAAACCTAAGTCATTTATATATGTTCCAAAGTCTGTTCAGTTTTTACAAGTAAACTAATTCTTTGTAGATATTGCAATTCTTTCATGAATCTTTTCTTCAAGGAATATTTACTTATGTTTTCAGGGTCTAGAATAATAAAAAAAAGGGGGGCATCAGGATAGCATGGGAAGACACTTGCTAGTCCTAGAATTGATTACTTTTCTCATTAATAAAAATAGTTTAGGCAGCACATCGTGGCACACATCTTTAATCCTAGCACTCAGGGAGACCGAGGCAGAGGGATTACTGTGAGTTCAAGGCCTGCCTGGTCTACAAAGCAAGTTCAGGACAGCCAAGGCTACACAGAGAAACCCTGCATCAAAAAACCAAAACAAACAAACAAACTTTAGAAGGTCAGGTGTTTGAAGAATCTATCTTATTTATAAGCTGTATAGACAAAATTTTAAATTGTAAATTAACATTTCTACTTTTTAGTAATATTTATTTGATTGATTATATGGAGTTACATCAATGTGTAACAATGTTTTTTATTGAAGTGATGTCTGAAGCATGTCAGCATGCAACATTTTATTTGTCCCTTCAGATTTTTAGTATATCATCAGAGAAAAAGATGGCTCTGTAGGTAAGAACGTTCCTGCTTTCAAGATGACCCAGGTTCATTTTCAAGCTCCCAGATGTTGGATCAGATCTGCTTGTAACTCCAGCTTCAGTTGCTCTGATACTCTCTTCTTGGTTCTACAGATACTGCAAGCACATGGTACACAGATATGCATTCAAATGAACACTCACACACAAAATATAAATGAGTAAAAATCTCAAAAAATCTTGATGGTAAATAAGTCTACAGACCTCCTGCCTAGCTTACCTACCACTGTTCTGCCTTATGTACTCAGTGGTTGAAGGGCTGATTTGACTCCCCTTTCTCCATTATGAGAACTTTCCTTACTAACACTTGTGTGTCTGTGTGTGTGTGCATGTGTGTGTGCGTGCGTGTGTGCGTGTGTGTGTGTGTGTGTGTGTGTGTGTGTGTGTGTGTGTTTGTGTGTGTGTGTGTCCTATTATACTTTGTCAACATGTAAAAAATGTAAAGATCTTTGATAAACAGCATAAGAATTTGTACATCTTATCTTATCATCTTCCAAGTCCCCAAGTTACTAATCTATTGTCTTCTTCAAAGAGTATGCTTTATAAACTTCACATGACCAGCAGGGACCTTTCCAGAATGTCTCCTTTTATTATCATCAGACTTGGTAAGACTGACTCACCTCCAGCCACCAAGATAGCTTACCACTTAGTTATTTCAGCACTCACTGGCACTGCTTCTCACAGCCTTAAGCTTTTCATAGCAGGAAAGATTTTTCTCAGATTGGCAACACGCTGACATGATAAAAGAAGGCAACTTATAGGGTTTATGGAGAAAAAAAAATGCCTGAGGTTGCTTGAGGATGAAGATTCATAGCTCATTTCTGTCTTCTCCCTTGGAAGAGAGGTCAGAACTTAATAAAACTCCCTATGCCTTCACTAAACTGAACAACAGTGCAAAGTGGGAGTTGGGAAAAAAATTTGATAACCTATAGTTAAAGTTATTTTAATAGGTGAAAACAATATTCTTGTTTTAGAATGCTAGAGAATGCCTGATTGGTAAAGGATGTGAGGTGTTGAGCTGATCATAAAGTCAGAATTAATCAATGGAGAGATCATCATAAATTTGATAAATGCAAAATAAATAAATAGTGTCATTCACAGGGTGATAAAAACTTCTGGTTTAAATATTAAAACTAGAATAATTTAAAAAATTGTTCCTATGCACGGGATGGGATAGCAATTGAGATGTAATATGAATGATTTTATTTTTCAATAAAAAATTTAAAAAATTGTTCCTTATTCACTCTCAGGTGAGTGCTTCTTTATGCAAAATATTTGCTCTATCACTATAGCAGATGGAGTAATCCTATTCTTTTACTTATCAGAAACAGAGAACAGACAGAGACAGAAACAGAGAGAGAGAGAGAGAGAGAGAGAGAGAGAGAGAGAGAGAGAGAGAGAGAGAGAGCTAGAGGACATTTGCCAAATATTCACTCTATGACAGTTCATTTTTTTAAAAAGGCAGATATGGCATAGACCTTAATTAAAGTACGTTTATTTATGAAATTAAGTAACAATCCACAAAACCTTTCTGAATTAGAGGAAATCAAGATATTTCAAAACAGAAATGAAGGAAAGCAGAGAACGGAGATAAACTTGGCAGCATTTTCTCTGAACTTGAGCTGAAAACCATGTTTCAGCAAAGGAAACACAGAATCCTCACCCAGTGCCATGGCACGGAAGAGCCTTCCCACATGCCAGACAAACCATGCAAGAAGAAGCCTGGTCCAAACTGGGATTGGGAGTATATTTGTATTTTCCCTACTTTTTAAGAGAAGACTAGCAGAATTTTTCTTGTAAATTTAGGGATGCATAATCACATGTTGTTTTACATAAACATGTATTCCAATTTACATAAATTTGCATAGCATTTTCCCCAAAATTCTAGCTCTGAATATGTAAAACACATTAATCTGTGTTCTCTAATATAATTGTGCTTAAATATGAAATCCAGGCACCATGCATGAGCTGGCTTACCAGACACAGCCATTAATCCCACTAACCCTCTTTATTGAAAGGACATGGTAGTTCCAGGTAAGACAAAAACCTCTAATTTTTTCTAGAAATTAATTGGAGGTTCTTTTTAAAACTAATGATAAAGTAATATCAATTTGAAATAAACAAATAGAATACTTGGCAAAACTGGTTAAGGAGAAGTTATATGTCTAAAACATTACAGATCAGCCGAGGTCAAGTCTGTTTGCTCTCAGGTGGAGGCTTGGGGTAAAAAGAAGGATTTCTCGATCTATAATTTACCTCCAAACTATAGAAATTACTGTTGTTGCAGCTCACAGTAGTGACATTAGGTTTGCTTTCTGATTGCCAGCAATGTGTTTCAGGATTGGTCTTTTGGTCTTATAAATGCAAACACAGGAGGGGAGATGCTTAGCATTCTTCATAAATAAACCAGGACTTGGCAAATAATTATTTCTGTGTTGCATGGTAGTCTATGTACTGAGGCTTGTTTTCTAAGTATTTTCTTAAAGAGGATTTCCATAAATGAATATGAAAAGCACCATGAAGGCTGCAATAAAACCCTTTTGCACAGGTGTGGGATTTCTAGCTACTTAAGTTCAATCCATGGCTGGCAACTCTTAGTATTTTAATATGCAAAAGAAATGTGTTGCATAAAAAAATGTCAGGGAGAAAATAATAAAAGTAAAGATTGCAAATTGCCAAAAAAAAAAAAAAAAAAAGGAACATAAAGTTACCCCATTAACACAAAATTTGAACTATGCCTATCACCAACTCAGAAACCTCCGGTAGATTCCTACCATCATCAGAAAATGTTCTAAATTTGAGAGGACCCAGAAAGTCCGCACTGGCTTCTTGTTTTGTCTGGTGTCTCCTAGATGTCCCCTTCTCACTTACATTATCCCATCTGCACAAATCTCCTTTTCTTTGTACTTTAAACAGGTTAAAAAGTTATACCCCAGGGTCTATGCTATGGTGTTTAGTACTATCATCAAGATTGAAAGCATAAAGTTCTCAGCCGGGCAGTGGTGGCGCACTCCTTTAATCCCAGAACTCTTGAGGCAGAGGCAAGTGCATCACTGTGAGTTCAAGGTCAGCCTGGCCTACAAAGTAAGTCTAGGACAGCCAACGCTACAAAGAGAAACCCTATCTACAAAGAGAAACCCTATCTTGTAAAAACCAACCAAGCAAACAAACAAACATAAAGTTCTCATTCTGCAGGACAGAAAATATACTAGACCATAAAGCACGCCTCAAACAATTTTAAAAGGATTGAAATCCCACAGTTGTATCTGAACAGCATTTCAAAGATTATTATTTTAAAAAAGGTAAGTTTTCGTCTTAGGCTATTTATTTGTCATATGTATATAATGTTTCTGTTAGTATGAAAATATAATTGCTGATAATTATAAATTAATTTAACACTCTATATTATTCTTTTCTAAGCCTATTATGTTAGATATCCTGGTGTATAGGATCAAATGAATAAAAAATCTCTTCAGGAATCTTCAACCATTTTAGGAAGATTTTGTTTGAATACTTTGAATTTTAATATCCCTTCAATATCAATGTTTTTATTTCCTCAGATGATGGGATGAGATAAAGCCTGTAACCAAGCTATACTAATACTAATAAACTTTGTGAGCCTAGCGTATTTCTATCTATCCCTAGGCCTAGGAGGAAGCTACCAGACTCCATACAATCTATTCTTCTGTAAGCCCTGGATACTGAAGGCTTCAGTTTCCAGCCTCCATCTGCTAACCTAGCTCTGGAATGTTCTCAGCCTCCATAAGGTACTGTTGAATAAGCTCACCCTTTCTGTTCTCCGACTGGCTGGTTCAACTCAGCTGTTCTAGCTCAAAGCTCTTCTCAAAGCTGACAAGTTCAAATTGGTTTCATTTGGCTCATTATTGAATTGCTGTCCTTGGAAAAACTGCCTCTGAACTCCATGAACTCAACTGCACCAAACTGTACTGAACTGTAGTATAGTTAAGAACTCTACTGTACGGTCTCCATGAACTCCTTGTTCTTGTTCTCTCTCTCTCTCTCTCTCTCTCTCTCTCTCTCTCTCTCTCTCTCTCTCTCTCTCTCTCTCTCTCTCTCTCTCGTTTTTATGTCATTTCTCTTTCCTGTCTGTTTTTGTGAGAATTGGGCAAATCCTATCTCTGACTCATGTTGTTACATCTTTCTCGGATGTGTCACTTTGTCTGCTCCTCAATTCGACATCATCGTCCTATATTCCATCCAGGGTGATTAAAGGTGTGTATTAAAGGGCATGTCTGTATTCCATCCTGAGCACACAGATTGGATGCGATTGATTGCCAGAGCAGCCATCTTGCTGGATTAAAGTAATCTGTACTTCAAGGCTCAAGGGCTGAAGATTTGGTCCCTAATGCAGTAGCATTCAGAGCTGGAACCTTTGAGAAGTCAGTGATTATTGGCTCCTGAAGACTCAGACATTATCAATAGATCAAGTCAGTCACAGCTAAATGAGCTATTAGGTGGCTATGAGACTTTAAGAAGAGGAACTCTGTTGAACATAATACGTCACTGAGGTATACTCTTGAAAGATATAGCTTGTCCCAAGAGCCCCATTCTCTTTGCTTCTTCACCCTTTTCCAGCTGTCATAAAGTCTGCCTCTTTTTGTGATGCCTTGATTTGTTTGCTGTAGGCAAAAGAAAGATACTGGTGAACTATGGCCAGGAACCTCTGACACTGTGGACCAACATAGATTCTTTCTATTTTAAGTTGTTTTTCTTTTTTTTCTTTTTTTTTCTTTTTTATTAATTTATTCTTGTTACATCTCAATGGTTATCCCATCCCTTGTATCCTCCCATTCTTCCCTCCCTCCCATTTTTCCCCTATTCCCCTCCCCTATGACTGTTCCTGAGGGGGATTTCCTCCCCCTGTATATGCTCATAGGGTATCAAGTCTCTTCTTGGTAGCCTGCTATCCTTCCTCTGAGTGCCACCAGGTCTTCCCCTCCAGGGGACATGGTCAAATGTGAGGCACCAGAGTTCTTAAGCATCTTGTCATGGATGAGTCATACAATAATGTAAGAATGATTAATTTAGACGTGCAACCAACCCTGCAGCTGTGTTGAGGAGTCCACCACAATAACCATAGTGTACACCCCACAAGAAACTGTTTGCAATGCTTACACTGGAGAAAAGAGGAGCGGGAGTGAGATTTAAAAATAATAATTTTCTCCTTTTTCTACTACCTTTGAAGCCCCAGAAGTAAAACATGACATATTGTGTTTGGGGAACAGGAAGACTCGCATCCTGATTGGAGCGTAGAAAGGGAGTACAGGTGGAAAGACAAAACAAGAAACTTGCTGATAGAGCCTAGCATGCAGGAGAGACAGGACAGATTAAGAAGTCTATAATAAGGCAGAAACAATTTCACAAAAAAAAAGTCCACTATATTCAGTTCAGAGAGGAATTACTTTATGACCAATCCCACAACAATCCTTCTCAAATGCAAAATGAAATCCATCGAAATATTATTAACGATTTAAGCAGATTCACGATATGATATATACTCTCTCATGTAATCTGGGGATATTATTCAGTTCCTTCAAAATGAAAACTCTAAGACTGTAGGTATTTTTAGTGTAGTTGAGTAAAGAGAATTTATGAATGCATAGCTATAAACCCAGAAAGCAATTGCCAAGAGTTGGAAAGGGGGGGGGGGAGATTCTCTTCCAGTGAAACACTGTGATTCCCCGATACTCCCTTCCAACTCTTTGAGTTTGGGAAGACCTAGCCCCCACCAACTTCTAATCTTCATCAGGGATTTCATACCTAACAGCTGCTATTTAGGTAGCCTCTTATGCTATGAAATTCAAACCCTCGTTTTATCTCCTTTCCGCACAGCAAAAATTGCAATATCTCACACCCAAGCTCCAGCTGTCAGATTCACACACCATTTCTATTTCAATGGCTGGAATAATCCCTTGCTCCCTTGTTTTCATTGAACAAGAATGTGCCAACTTAAAAAAGAAGAAAGAAAGAAAGAAAGAAAGAAAGAAAGAAAGAAAGAAAGAAAGAAAGAAAGAAGAGAAAAGCCATTTGTCTAAACTCAAATAGTCAAAGGGGCAAAAATAGCTTACAGAAATATGATGTGTTGTTATATGCAGTTTACATTTGAAGCACGAGGCTTTTTATTTCTTTTTTTAAGTACCTATAGTCTTTACATATGTATAAATACACATAGAGGGACATAAGATTCTACAGCCCCTTCAGCAAGCATTACATAAATCAGAAAAGATATACGCACATTCCAATGCCAGGAAGTTAGTCAATGTGCTCATATCTATGGCAACCATTCTTAAGTTAAATTTTATTTTTCAGATGAGAGAGAAAAATGTTTGCAAGTGCCCAGTCTTTCTTTATGGTACTTTCTGCTTAGTGTTAACAGAGTTAGAACCTTGAATGGCAAAGCTGCTTCAGAACCATGGTGCTCCTAGTCATATAATTGAAATAAGCAAATCCTGAAGACACCATTTGTAAACAGACTAACAGATGCGGTCTCAGCTGGCCCCACCCAGAACAGGAAGAAATGATCGGTACCAGAAGTCACAAGCTCTCCTTGTGTCTTGGGTTTGGGGTCTGCTTCTGTGTGAAGGGATGAACAAAGAGGCTCAGAAGGAGTCCTCAGTGCTCTCTAGGATGTGGTGCTACCAGCGTGACTGCTGGCTGCATGATTGCCCTTGTTAGAGTACAAGGGATAAAGTGATGAGGGGCATGAACACTTCTCGAAACACACTGGAGTCCTTATATTATCTACCAAATTTATTCTCATAAAACATTTTGAAGATTTATTTTTGTGTGTGTACAGGAAAGCGGGTGCCCTCAGAAGCCAAAAGAAGGCATCGCATCCCCTGGATTTGGAGCTACAGGTAACCGTAAGCGGTCTGATATGGGTACCTAGAACTGAACTTGGTCCCTCTAAAGAAGAATTAAAGGCTCTTACCTGCTCAGCATCGCTCAAGCCACCCCCCTTTTTTTTTTTTTCCTTAGTGAGATTTTTTTTCCTTCGTCAGTATCAATTTCATTACATGCTGCCGAGTTAGATTACTTTCTGTCAAGGAATCATGGTGACATTTGGGTTAAATCTCTGTAACTCAAAGAGTCCCCTCCCATGCGCTAAACTGTGCTTACTTACATTTTTCTGCTCTCTGCTCTTCATCCTAAAAGCTTCTGCTGGATGTCCCATAATGTCTGCCTAAGCTACTGAGTCTTCCATGATTATTTAGTACAAGCTACTTCAAAAGCATCCCTCAAAGTTCTTGATAAATGGCCCGGAATGCTTCTTCATTTATCCTCAGGCCACGTGCTCACTCCCTTCCCAACGCAGCAAGCTCACCCTCAGCTGGGAAAGTATGGGGAGAATACAGTGTTCTTTTCCCTATTCTCAGTGTTCCCTTCTCCAGAAATCCAGGTCATACTCCACTTCCAAGTGTCCTCGCTGTCCAGCAGGCACTGCCTAAGACCATCAACTCTCCCTTCTTAGTCATGCAGATGACATGTCACTTGATTAGAGACAGGGACAAATAATCAACAGTGTTAATCAATAATAAGGTACTGTTTTCTAGATATGCTGGTTCAGATGTTGTTTTAAGCCTTGATCTGAAATCCTTGAGAAAGTAGTTATAATCCTTCCTCAAAGCAAAATTGTAACAAGTTAAAAAGCCAAAATACCCAGAAGATAACAATCTCCCTGCAATTGCATATACCTATGATATTACCTATCCTTTCCTAAAAACAAGTCTCCTTTAAAATATATTTATAAAATATAACCTTGTAAAATATTTATTTATTTGAGACAGCATGTTGTGTTGTACCAGCTGATCTAGAACTTGCTATGTAGCCAAGGCTGGCTTCAAATCCCTAATCCTCTTGTCTCTGCCTATCTTGGTATTGGGAACTACAATATGCGCCTTTTATCCTGTCCACAATGGAAAATTTTATTTCACTAAATCTTAGATTCCTCTTTACTTTTAAAACTTAAAACTTGAAACTAAACGGAAAACAGATAATGTTTTTACTTTAATGTACTTTGCCAACGCTAGAAAAAAATCTTCAATTTCTCAAACAGATGGCAATGCCACCTTTAAAAATATTAAGTATGTTAAAATAGATACAAACTGATAGTTCTGCTTCTGATAAATGCTGCTGTGGACAACCGAATGCCTCCCATTCTGTTTCGGTAATAAATCACGTTCCTGAGTTGAGTTAGTAATGAGAATTTTAATCATGTGGATTGAACATATCCTCCAGTTAATAAAATAGATATAACCTCCTTTTTATCTTTAATAAAAGATTTTTGCAATGCTCAAATGATTGGTATTACATTTTTAAAGAACCTAAGGTTGATGTTTTTCAATTTTCCTTTCCATTTTACTGGGCTTTTAAAATTCAAAGGTAATATGCCCTGTAATTAATAATTCATAAGGTAATTTTAAAGCTTTTATTCAGAAACCTCTTTCCTATTGACTTTAGAATGTGTCATAAAAATGCACCTATTAATATCTTGGCAATTCCCAGTTCTATATGGATGAGGTCATTGAATTTAAACAAGTCAGAATGTGTGCTTCAAAACCTGGGAGATATCACTTTGAACCTGAAGGCACAAAAGAGACAAACACTGTTTTAATGGGCTATTTGTACCGCTATTATATTCCTGTCAACTGACAATTAACCACACACCATTTTTTCAGTTATTCAGGTGATTGTCACGGATTTTTTTTAATGTTAAAATTATTTTGAGGAATAAATCAAAGGAAAACAGTGCTATTTGAAAGCAATTCTTTAGTTGATGCTCTAAATGTGGCATTTAAGCATCTGGAATCTCTAAAAGAGTCATTCATGGATTTTTTTTACCTGGAAATAAAGATTTTATTCTCATTATTTTCAGGTGCACACACACACACACACACACACACACACACACACACACACACGGCACAGGGAGAGGGTTGGAGAAATAGAGTGTGTGTGTGTGTGTGTGTGTGTGTGTGTGTGTGCGAGAGAGAGAGAGAGAGAGAGAGAGAGAGAGAGAGAGACAGAGAGAGAGAGAGACAGAGAGAGAGAGAGACAGAGAGAGAGAGACAGAGAGAGAGACAGAGAGAGAGACAGAGAGAGAGAGAGAGACAGAGAGAGAGATGCACAGACACATCTATGAAGAGAAGAGCACAAGACTGTAACCTCGGTATTTCTCACTTGTTGGTTATCCTAATACTTTTCTGGAAATTCCTTAGAGAGGGTTACTTGGCTAAGTGCTTTAAGTAAGTCATTTGTGTCACATAATCTACCCTGGCAGTATTTTACTATATTCTCATAAAATGCTAGCTAATAGGATTACTTGTGGCAAAGGAAAACATAAAGACTTTAAAAATGAGAGAATGCTGCACTTGGCCATATACCTACCCCACAGGTCTCCCAAATACTAGGTTGAGAACAAATGAAATATGTGAACCTAAAATTATTTCTAAGTCATTGAAGAACAACCTCAAGGATGTCAAGACATCGATGAAGCAGTGAGTCCCATGCTTACAAAATAAACCATGCAGCAAATGATCATTATGTAATTATGCCTCCCCACTACTTTGGAAACAAGTGGTAGATTCACACTGAAGCAATTGGATACTCTTCTTCATAAGATCTTTTTATTTGTCCATCCACACATCATTTGTTCATTCAAGTGTAGGCATGCAACAAACTTCTCATAAGTTCAAGAGTATTCCTGTGCCCTGGGAAAGTATGTGGACACGTACAAAGAAAGCAATCAAGTAAAAATGTATCTAACATGTTCTATTGGGAAGCACATGACAGTATGCCACAAAGCAAAAGTGGGTTGGACATAGAGTGTAAAAAATATGCATTCATCATCTGGGCAGGACTAGAAAAGAAGACATTCTAGTCACAGAGTAGAAGATAGCACCCCACTTGTGAAAAAGCAAGGCTGACCCATTGATGGATTGCAGAGGGCTGAAAGATCAGAGAAGGTTCTCTTAGAAAAATGCCAGCAAGGCTGTAGTGTGTAACTTCACTCAACAACTCCATGGAACTTGGATTTTGCTCACTGAGTAGTTTCGAGGCATTATCAGAGTGTCATTGGAAAAGTTACTTTTCACTTAGCAAAGAACAACTGGAAAGACAGGAAGAGATCATAGGGGGAGAGTATTGAAACACTGAAAACACTAGACTCTCTAGAAACAGTCAAGGAGATGGCTAATGGACCTGACTTAAGGCAAAAGTAGTATATGTGAATGCACCAGAGTGACGTATGAAACCCACTGGGATGCACTGGATGAAGTTTATGGTTGGCTTCCAACACCACTTTGGATAATAAGGCGCTGCTTCTCATGCAGAGGGGAATGGGGAAGGAGACAACAGGTTGAAATAAAAGGTAACCTTATTCATCATATATCCTTTCATGACCCCACACTCATGTTACAGAGTCTCAGGAGATGGTTTGAATGTGTAAGCCAAATCCACTAAAAAAATCGCAGTGAGGGAGGCTGACTGAACTCCTATGAGGATTGTTTATTCCTTACGCATTGCTGAGATCACTCCTGGGGCCTATGTTTGTGTTCACTTGTGTTCATATTCAGAACTGCGTGTTAATAGACTTTTCACAAATGGGCCAAATTAAAACCTTTAGCCTGTAGCACAATAGTTGGCATTTCAAAAATATGTTCATGGTCTCTCATTCCTTATTAAAATTTTATACCAAGATTTCTTACCTCGTATTTATTCTCAAATTTGTATCTCCTGAAGAATCTTTGGCACACAGACTCTTATATATATTTTCTAAATGAATGAATAAAAGAAGATGCTTAACAAGTCTTTGAAAACCATTACAAATATCTTGTCTTTTATTCACTTCTAAAATAATCAGATTATTTTTATATCCAAGCAATATATTTCTGTAGACCTTTTATGTTCCGTGCACTATACTCATTACAAAAGTAGTTATACTTTCATTTCCTAATGTTATCTTTTAATTAATAAGAAAAATGTTGAGACTCCCTTATGCCAGGCTTTTTCAAATATACAAATATTTAAAAATTTGAATATAAAAATATTTTGACATGAAAAACATCACATTCACTAATAATTTTTAAAGACTATTATTTTCACCTCTGTGGCCTTTCTTGTTTTGTATATTTCTAGTAATTCTTCATCCCCTCTGCTCTACTTCAAGTGTAAAATTACCTGCAATATTTCTTGAAAGTTCAATTGCTAACCCTGTAACCCCAATCCACAGTCATAAGTCCAACTCTCTTCGTTTCTCTCTTACAATATTGCTTTTTATCTGTCTCCGTTTCTCTTGCTGGTTTTTTTTTTTTCTTCTTGTTTCAAATCTCCACCACCTTTCCCTGCTGTTGAACTCAAATGTGTTGTTAACAAGCAAAGAGATGAGAGACCTTGTTATCTGCTGGAGAAAAGTTTTGAAGAGGTCTGGGTTGTCTGGCTTCAGACTCCGGGTCATGTCAGACCAGCAGAAAGAGAAATTAGATCCTCCATCCCATGTAGGGAGGTATTCTGTCTGAAAGTCAGAGCCCCAGTGAAATCCCAGGCACACTGGGGACGCCGACAACTCCCAACCTCCCCCACTTTGTCTCGGGTACACACAAAGAGAAAAGAAGACCCACTTTTGAAGAGTAACCTTCTTGCAGAGTACATCGTACCCAGAATTCTCCCCGACACCAGGTAACTCATTTCCTAGCTTTATGTCGGCCAGGCTGTTTGACCCTGCTCATTAGAAGGGAGTCCTTGGGGGGCATCATCTCTCACTGAATCCAGCGACAGCCTCAGAGCCAGCTGTCCTTTCTGCCTCTCATCAGGACCGTTCAAAGGTCTAGGCAGAAACTCCCTGGGAGTGTATACAGTATCCGATGCCTGGGTGTGCTCTAATTTGTCATGGTACTGATTAAGTACATACATAACAGATGGTGTCTTGTTTTAGATGAAGATGAGTAGGTGAGAAATTGTCTGGCTACATAGAAAAATTTTAATTTAAAAAAAAGGGAAAAATAATCTGCAGCTGGCATGTCATTTTTACCCCATAAGCACACTTTTTCTCATTCAGTTTTAAAAGCCCAGAAGACAAAAGTCAGACTCGAGTTGGGGAAAACCTAAGATCTGCATTCCTCCTGTCACACATACAGGGAGCTAGAAAATTGTCCCTTTAGAGAGGAAATAGTCACATCCATTTATTTTTCTCTCCTTTTGTCAAAACGGATGGAAGAAAAATAAGCTTGTGTGAAGCTTCTCAGAATTTGAACCCCATGTTACTCCTATGAGTGCCACTTGGAAACATACAAAGTCCATACCAGAGTTAGAACTCAGGTGGAGGGACAGATGGACTATTTTTTTAAAGGATTTATTTATTTTATTTATTGCATATGAGTGCTTTATCTGCAGAAGAGGGTATCAGATTACATTCTAGATGGTTGTGAGCCACCATGTGGTTGCTGGGAATTGAACTCAGGACCTCTGGAAGAGCAGGCGGCGCTCTTAACCACTGAGCCATCTCTCCAGCCCCCAGATGGACTATTTTTAACAAACCCTCCAGGTAGGCTTTATGCATTAAAATTTGAGAACCACTGTTATATATTATTGAAAACTCGCTATTCTGTTTAATTTTTGAAAGACTTTTGGCATTAGTTTGTGCCTCAGTAATATTTTGTAAACATTTATTATTTTCTTATGCACCCTGAGGAAACTGAGGGAAGGAGATGTTGCAAGACTTGCAGCATTTCAATAGCCATAGAACAAAAGAATTAGGCTTGCAGGCCCACCAACCTAGTTACAGAAAGCATGCTCACCACCAGCCCTTAGATTGTAGAGTTTCCCTCTGCTGTGGGGTATATGACATGCGTACAGTGGCCCTTTAGCATAGCTGTCTACACATCTTTTCTCCCTTCAGATTCATAGTGTGTTTTCCACTAACTTCATTATACTGTCTGATATACTATACATATTTGGTTAGTTATGGCTTCTTTCCCCTCTGTTAAAACAATTCCCTGTGAAAAGTATCTATCTATACTAAAGTATAGAAATTAGTAAAAATGAACCCCAATTTATCCACCACCATTTTCAACAAACAATAGATATTGTTTCTTCTAAACGATCACCCATTGAATTACTTTAATACAAATTCTGGTCTCTTATTTCTTTTACTAACATTCCAAACCTCATATTTTAAAGAAAAAAAAATTTTTAAAACATAACTAATGTCAGAGATATAAAGAACAAGTTTTCTTAAGATCTTAAACAACCAAGCAGTGTTTTTAATTTTTGCCAATTCCCTTAAAATGCTCTACAGGGGCCAGAGAGACACCTCAGCAGCTCAGAGAACTTGCCTGGGTTCAGTTCTGAGCATCTACACAGCAGCTCACAACCAGTCCAGTTCCAGAAGATCTGACACCATCTTCTGTCCTCCAAAAACACCAGACATATTTTTTTGTGCAAAACACTAATATACTAAAGATAAAAATAAATGGACCTCTTAATAATGGTTGTATTACAGTATGTCTATTTAAATCAAGATTGAAGTAAAGCCCACAAGTTGTTAGTGGTCGACAAGATAGTCTTTCCACCACCATCAGTATTCAGTGCTCTTCGTTTGTCTTTCTTGAACATAATTTTGTTGCTACTGTTGTTGACAAAATTAGGTAATTTTATCATATTCAGCAGAAGCTGGTACCTTTTCCCATACAGGACCAGATGCTAACTCTGCTTTGATATCCATATCATCTCCCTTGGATTACTCAAGTTTCTTTTTCAAACATAAAATTAAACAATATAAAAACAAATGAATGTGGCCATGTTTCAGGAAAACATTATTTTTCTTTGATGTGTGTATGTATTATACATGCATGCATGTGTGTTAAGCATGAATGTCTGCATATGTGTCTGTGCTGTACATGTATGTCCATCTCTGTGAGTGAGTGTGTGTGTGTGTGTGTGTGTGTGTGTGTGTGTGTGCTATTATGTGTACCTTTGTTTGCACACAAAGTGCTGAGGAGGTGGTTGGGCATCCTCTTCTGTCACTCTGTGTTAGGATTTCTCTCTAAATTTAGAGTTCAATGCATTTCCTTTTCTGTTTAGGCTAGAAGCCAGCAAGCACAACCATCATCTTATTTTTGCCCTCTCCCTCCTAGTGCTAAGGCTATTGGTATGTGCAACATGTCCAGCGTGGTCTATAGGCACCGGAATCTAAACTTCTATCACCATTCTTGTGTAACAAGTGTTATTAGCCTCTCAACCATCTTTCTATGCCTCAATAAAACATTACGGGTGAGGGCTGGAGAGATAGCTCAGCAGTTAAGAGCACCATCTGCTCTTCTAGAGGTCCTGAGTTCAATTCCCAGCAACCACATGGTGGCTCATAACCATCTATTGTGAGAACTGGTGCCCTCTTCTGGTGTGCAAGTGTACATGCAGGCAGAGCACTGTATATGTAATAAATAAATCTTTTAAAAAAACATTACTGGTGAAATTGAAAAACAGCTTAAAGTGACCCATTAGCTCTTCTTTCTGCTCATCCTGTGGTATTCCATAGTTTGATTCCATTACTCCACATCAATGTGTTCCTTTAACACAGTATTTCTCAACCTGTGAGTCACAACCCCTCTAGGGGGTCAAATGACACTTTGGCATTGCTCATGTGACACCATAAGAAAGCACAGATATTTACATTACAGTAGCAAAATTACAGTTATGAAGCAGCAGTGAAAATACTGGGTTGGAGGTCACAACAACATGAGGAACGGTATTAAAGAGTTGTAACATAGGAAGGTTGAGAGCCAGTGCTTTTAATAGGTCTTCTGTCAGTTTTAGTTTTTATAACTTGGTTCTTAGGACTAGAGGCTTTATCCAAGTGTGTGTGTGTGTGTGTGTGTGTGTGTGTGTGTGTGTGTGTGTGTGCGCGCGCGCGCATATGTAAAGAGAAAATAAGAAAAAGAGACAGAGCGATGAGTAATTCTTTATTGCTATATTAGAGCAAACAAAAGAAAAGCAAACAAATAGAAAACCATGTAGAGTCATCATAGTTTACTTCTTTTGTCTTTTGTGATATTTTTGCTTATTTATGACTATAACTTAGATACACCGATACACCTGCTTTTTGGAGACAGTGATTTTTTATTGTTACTTTGTCACTTAGTTAAGTGGTGTTATAATAGGAAGCTTTGTTGTTGTTTGTTTGTTTTCTTTGAGGGGGTCAACTCTTTGGGTAGAATAAAGCTCAGGCCATACCAAAAGAGAAGAAAAATGCATGAAACTTATGTTTGTCTTCCTGTTGTTTTCTTTTGTTGCTTTATGTTTTTTACTCATGATAATGAATTCATTTCCTAGTATTTGTTAAAAATTTTTGAACTTTAAAAATATTAATGCAAACCTGTGTTATATACTTGGATTTTTAAAATCCATTATAATTATTCATTCTTCTGCACAAACCTTGACATCTAAGACCAGTGGAATCTTTTCAAGTTGGCTCTGTCTTCTTTATCTAACCCTACAAGCTTTTGAAAGTCTCCCTGTTTTCCATGGGACAGATGTTCAAAACTGTGTTATAAATTCTCTTCTCCTAAAGTCTGAATTACCTATTTCTCCACTAAGTCTTAGTTTCTTTCTGTGTTAAAAGAAATTGGATATGAAAAGCTGATCAATAAGAATGTAACTGCTGTTGGCTTGGTTGTTGTTTCTAGGCCTTTCTAGTGAACACAGTTAAAAAGTGTTTCTCTATAAAATTGCATTGAGGCCATATAAATGTTTCAAAACTTTTCAACATTTTAATTCTCAATTATAACAATGTAATTACTCATTTGGATTTATCTCACACTGTGTACCCAACAAACTCATAAAAATATTACTATAGAAATACTGTTATCAAAAATGTTTGACATTAAGTTTTTAGTTCCTTTTGTCCTTAAAGTTCACCAAGAATATACAATCAAATTACAAAAATTTAGATCCTCCCTGTGTGATCACTCTGTTCCTGTGATATTTAGTATGGTAGCTATTAGCCACATATGGCCATTATAAGTTTAATTTGACATAATTGAACAGAATTTATAATTTAAGTCCACAGTCATACATCCCTAGTGTTCAATGACCATGTGTGGCCAGGGGCTACTGCAGAGTGCACAATAAGGACACAGAACATTTATTATCATCACTTGAAACTCCATTAGGCAGCACTGACTGCTGGGTACCTCATTAAATATGTGATTTCCTTTTCCTTCTTAATTTTCTGAAATGCATTTTGTACATATCACATGTGTTTTGTTTATTGGACAAACAAGTAATCCAAAGACAAGTCCTTTATTTCTCTACTCACTGATGTCCAGTTTCAGGTTCATACTCTTCCCTCAGGTTTTTTCCCTTCTGCATAATTAAACTTGCCAGCTTTACTAAGTATAAAGGGGAAATTAGAAATTTCAAATGGTATGCCAGTAAAAGTTTAATAAAACATGTGAATAAAAAATGTTATGATTTCTCCTTCCATTGATTATTTCACTTAAACAGATATATATAACTATATGCACAATACTTATATGTAAGTGCCATGTAATTTTCTTAGATTTATAATGTGTTATGAACTATTTAGTTAAATAAAATTTCTTTAGAAAAGTGTGAATGCTTTGATGACCAATCCATGAGAAATAAATCAATCCTGATTTTCCACAGCAGTTATTTTATTCCTTTTAAAACAAATGCACCTGGAGAAGTGTACCGTTGAGACAGATTAATACAGTAACTTAAAGATCAGGTTCAAGTTCTGAATATCCCAAGCGGTGAATGAAAGGTGCCATGTGTGTGGGAACACAAGAGGATGCCAGAGAGTGGTACTCGCTAGTTCTCTAATAAGAAAATTTCAAATCCACGGTGTTGGTTGCCAGCAAATGCAATTTTTGAAAGGGTGGAACATGTTCATATTTCCTTAGTTTTTGTCAACAACTTAACAGCTGTGTTCCAAATGGACTGAAGTTGAGCCAAAATATTGTCTGGCAGCCCTGAAAACAGAATCTGACAATAATTGATTTTCAAAGCATTCACAGTATGAATCCCAACATTCCACAGTCTGGGGACATAGTGGAAACAGGAGGAGGTGAGCACAGATACTTATTTCTTAATTTTGTGGATAGCACATGACCAAAGAAAGTTTGAACAAGACATTATTAGCCTCATCATTGTTCCCTGTTTCTTAATGCCCAAAGAAATATTTATGATGGTAAAAAGTAAGTTTCTGCTTGACTGTTATCATTAAATCTAAGTGGAATATGGTCTGCCATTGTGCTACTGTGTTTAGGTATGACTCAAGCAAGACAATATGCAAATAAGCTTGCTGTCAGCATTTGAAAATAGAAAAAACATCGAGAGGAGAACAAAAAGGAAAGATGTAGAACGTGACCTACTGCCAAGGCCCTCGGAAACCCGAGATGCTTTACAAGAGACGAGTGTGAAGCGAACCAGAAGTCCGGCTTTTTATGCTAACTTTCTGAACTCTGCTGACACGCAAGCCAATATTATTGAAATAACTTTGAAACCTGAATGATGAGCTTCCTATTCTAACTTGTAACATGTGCCAGGGTCAAACAATCGAAAAGCAAAACAAACAAACAAACAAACAAACAAACACAAAATGAAACCGTAGAGCAGCAAAGCTCTATAGTTTTAGCGCAAAACTTAAGAGCTAAAGAGTGAAGTTACAAAAAAATAACTTCAAAGGTCTGCCTGCCAATCATTTTCTTCAGAAAAGAGAACCGAGGCTCTAAGAGTTCATTTTACAATGTCTATCTCTCACACTGTAGGCAAATTCAAGCTAGACTTGAGGGTTTCTGTGTTCCTATCCAGAACTGTTATCTTTCGTAATTTAAAATTAGGCACCTTCATCTGCACACAGGTCCCAAGTAATTGCTCATTCAAAACACGGTAAATGATCATTTTCTTGACAGTGTGAGCTTCCAGAATCGCATCTTCTCAGTGACTCGTATTTCCTGATGCAGCGTGCACCTGCTCTCCCTCCTGGCATCTCCGAAATCCCAGATGGTTTAGCTGACCTGGCCCAGGGGTCACTGTTTCCCAGACTTTGGCTCCGCGGACCTGCTGAAGAGCTTTGATCTTGTAGGATATTTACTTTGCTTACCTGCAGCCGAAATGTGCTCCTAGTTGGAAAAGTTTGCCTTTCGCTAATCTTTTCCTCAGAACGGTATGCTCGCTCCACTTTTAAGCAATTTTGGCACTCGTTTTACATCTTCAGCGCTTCGCTCCATCAAGTACCACTGAGATGCCTTTCAAAACGGTGATCTTACTTAAATGATTGAAACCAATAATGACAAATGCAAAAGCAACTTTAATACCTTGAGTATTTAGATGTCAGGCAACTTGTGCACGGTATCCTCAGGACTGTCCTTTAAGTGATATTAAAAGTGGCTTTAGAGGGGAAGAATTTGCTTCCGGGTACTTAAACAGATTGCCTCAGGTGAGCAGAATACACAGAGCTCTCCCGCTTCAAATGCACTGCTGTTGGATCACTGCCCTGCCTTACCAGTGAGGACTACTGTCCTGCTCATGGTCTAGTCTAATATTTGGGTTCCACCTTTTAGTTAAGAATTGAGAGATTTAAAAGAGACAGTGTCGCCACAGGTTTCATGGGACGCTTGCTCTTCCAGTCTTTGCTATCTGTCTTGCTCCACATTCCCTGATCCAGCGATGCTAGAGTAGTGACGTGATCCACCGGAACTGGGCTCGCGTGATCCGTTCATTGATCTCTGCTTTGTGTTCAGTTGGAATGTTCTGTGATGGGCTCCATTGGCTGCAAAGAGACACATGTTTTGATGAGGAACAGTAGCTGGTAATAGCCATATGCCTTGTTAGGTCCTAGTGGGAGAAGATACTTAGTCCTGCTGGAGCTTCAAGTGCCACGGTGGGTTGGTACCCCTAGGGGACCTCCCAATCTCTGAGAAGAAGGAGGGGGACATGTGGATGAGACTGGGAAGAGTGAAGGGAGGGGGGCCGGGATCAGGATGAAAAGTGATTAAATAATTTTAAAAAAAAATTAAGTGGCCCTGTAAAGAAGACCAAGACAATGGCAATACCAACAAATATATTAACATGGAGGAGGGATACATTATAAGGTCCCATTCTAGACAAATAACTATAGGCAACTAATGACATCCAGGAAAAGAAGTAGCCTCATTGGTTGTCCAGTGCAGAGTTGTCAGCCCTGAACTCATGTACACAAACAACAACAACAAAAAAATACACTGAGCAGGCTCTATTAGTATATTTGTGTGCACACAAACATATATATTTACATGTATCAATATTAATCAAAGTAAAAGAGGCTATCAACTTGATAGTTGTGAATAGAACACGGAATGACCTGAAGGTTGGGAAGGGAAATTCAAATTAATGTGCTTTTATTTTAATAAAATTCATAATTAACATGTGAAAGAAATTAGAATATCAGGGACATAGTGGGATATTCACAGTAAGGAAGTTAGCAATTCCTACAATAGTTTCATCTTGGCACATCATAGAACTCCTCCCTCTCAGGCTAATTATGGACTTTTCTCCATTCTTGAATGTACAATGTAAAGATCATTACCAGCCGTGCTTCCCTTGAAATTCCCAGCCTTCAATGCTTTTCCATCATCTTGCATAACAGTCTTCCCCCAAAAGTACGTTATCTAGCCTCTAACTCTTTTGTGTGTACTTTTTCCCTTAAGTTTGCTTCTCTTAAAAAAAAATGTATCATACATCAAAAATCTGAGTAGTTGGTCAGTGCTGACAAAAAGTCTCTGAAACAGAAAATGATGATTTTTGTTTAATATAGAATGAACTTCCCAGGTGTGCTTGTGTGCACCTGTCATCCTACAGGCAGTTGAGAAGGCTGCCTATTCAGTTTGAAGTCATCATAGACATATTACCAGAGGGTTTCCAGAAAGAAAAGGGCTGAGCTGGGACCAGTTTTGTTGAAGCAGAAAAATGCAAAACAGCACATTACCAATCCATGTATTTTAGTATTTCTTCATTTTCTAGCTCATTGTTATACTATCTATGCTACTTACAAAAAAAAAGGCTTTTTAAAAAGCTCATTAGGAATGTGAAAGAAATAATAAAATTTGCCTTCCAGAAAAATGTATGCACACTCACACTGCTACTGAAGCTAACTAAATGATAGATAACAAAAAGGTCCTTTGTGCCTTCATTTTACTATTTTGATACTCAGTGTAGATTAATTTTCATGAAAGGAGCATTCCTCAAGGGACCTATAGGGTATCCTTTTTACATACCTATCCCACTGTCTGTCCTAGCTTTGATAACACCCAGTTGAATTATATATCTATCATAAATTTAATATGGTGATAGGTTTGATGGCTCAGGGAGTGAACGTAGAGCAATTCCCTATGGTCTATAAGGATCCCCGTACTGCTCCACCACTAATAGGCATCAGGCTGACTGCTTACGAAGATTTCAGTTGGCCTCTCTCAGAGTAGTAAATGCAGAATTCCTAACCCCCCTCTTGATACAATATACTCTGGATTACTTTCATCTTGTCTTTTCCTAGGGAGTCAGAGCTGAAAGTATGACTAACCATAAAAATGGGCAGTCCTTAACTTCTTAGCATGTTGCTTGAGTATTTTTTTCCTAAACAAAAGTACTCCATAATTCACATTTTAATAGATCAACTTATTATATCTATATAAATGCTTATATAATATTCCCTTTAAAGTCCCTTCTCTGAAAGCTGAAAATCTACTATACACATACTAATTCTAACAGAAGTCATGAGGACATGAGGTAAGAAATGATAGGTCTAATCAGAGATTCCAGGAACCACCTCAAAACATCCATAACCTGAGTCTCGCTATCCCAGGTCCCATGAAGCTTTTCAAGAAAACAAGGCAAAGTTTCAGAAACAAACTGATAGTGAGGGAAAAAATAAGGCCAAGGAAAAGGCAACAATCTCTTGAATGAACTGCTACAAATGACAAACAAGTTAAATAGAGCATTGTGCCCAGGTATGGAACCATGTGTTTCTAAGTAAGTGGGTGTGATCACACCAACTGAGGTCAGGGAGACAAACCGGGATGAGCTAAATGGACAGAGACTACGCCAGGAGTCTTGAAGAAATTAGAAGAAAAAAATTCAAGACTCAGTCTGGCAATGAAATAGAGAGCCTATGAAAAGAGTGCAAATGTTGGGAAGATGCTAGTACCACCTGTACAAGCACATGCTGCTCTGTTCTGGAGAGGAAAGAAGGATTAGTGTGCCAGTATATGGCAAATAGAGGTTTTTTTTAAAGGGCAATACCTTCAAAGTAGAAGGACTTACCACTGCAGATAAAGGAAAAGCCAATTTACTGTTTTAATTATGTTATGATCCCAACACTTGTCCACAAGGCAACTTTCTTCTTTGCCCAGTCTGTTTCTGAATCTGCCTTTTTAGTGTCAGCGATATGTCTACAGTTAAAACAGTTATTTGGAGGCACCAATAATCAGGTCCGTTTGTGAAAACTCGACTCTGGGTATTTGTTGAGTTTTCTTGGACTTCTTCCATCAATATTGTTTCTTTTAGCTGAGTTTTTGCAACTGTTGAACTGCATTAAGTACAAATTTTTTGTACATTGTAAGTTACCTGGAGGAAAATGGTTGCACATGGTTTACAGCTGAAGAAAGCAGCACAGCCCTCAGTACCATCAACAGATATGAGAATGAGGCAGAGAAGATAGTTGAACAGCTAGGGGAAAAGCTTATGTAATTTATTGAATGACAGGCTTACAGATATTTTAACTTGCTTAATTATTTAAAGAAACTGTAAATATATCCTACAGGTGACTATTTATGAAAACTGAACAAAAGTATAATAGAGTTCGTTATGTAATGAAAAATAATTCAAGTATCAGTGGAAACAATTTGCCTTGATTTTGGAGGTACCAGGAACTAGAGCCAGGCATTAGTTTTCTCTGATCGCAGCACGTGGGTGGCTGAAGCGGGTAGATCACAAATTTGAAGCTACCCTGGACTGTATTGAAGACTGTGTCACCTCTCTCTCTCTCTCTCTCTCTCTCTCTCTCTCTCTCTCTCTCTCTCTCTCTCTCTCTCACACACACACACACACACACACACACACACACACACACAATTAGAAATAAAATGAAATTTTTGTACTTTGTAAAATTATTGTTAAGTAAGAATCTTTCTTCTTTTCTTGCTTTGCATTAGTCAAGTATTTTACCACACTAACCGGAAAAGTACCTAATACACTGAAATTTGTAAATTTTATCTCAGGTGGCTAACAGAGAAATTGGAGCTATATTGAATAAAAATACAATATTCATAGTAACCAAGAGTATCGTTGTCAGATTCAAAAGAAATGAATTAGAAAGCTGTCCCCAACACTTAAAGAGTAGGGACTTAATTTCTGGTAAACTTAGCTTCCTTATGTTTAGCATACTTAATGAAATAGTTCATGCAAACTATTTAAACATAAATTATGACACATAACGTATCCAAGTAATGGAAGTCGAAACCCTATTGAAGAGGTTACCTGACAAGGGCTGAGTCCAACTAAGTCCCAGGTACTTCGCAGTTTGCAACTCATTTCAGCTCCAAGAGCATTTAGGGAGGTAGAGATTTCTATTTATCATTATTTTACAAATTAACAGCCTGTGATTTATGACTGTGTTACTTGCATAGTTTATTATTAGCTCTTATTAACCTCCAACACTAGCTGTGTCTTCTGATAGCCATGGGAACAAGTATCTTAGGGGTGTTTGCAAATCAAAGCAAGTTCAAGGTGAATATACCAAATATAGTTGATAGAAATGCAGTGTCAGGAATCTGTCAATCTTGCTCCCAGCCTCAAATTATTCATGAGTAAAAATAAATCTATTGGGTATTAATAGGAGACTAATAATGAGACAAATACCATCCCCATTTAGTTATTAAATGAATCTAATGTTAAATTTTAATAAATTATTTTTGTATTTAAAGCACTAGAAAATCATCTATCTTTGCCACCTTGGTTTTGCAAAACAAAAACAACATGAATTCCAATTAAGTTGTAATATTCTTATAGAATATTATTTCAGTAATATAAAGCTCCCCTTTACTCTCAGAATCTGTCATCTTTTTCTGTTTTAAATATATATACTGATGAATGTGAGTGACATTAAAAAAGTTCTATTTCCTAGTTTTCTTTGAACTCAAGTTAAAAAAAAAAAAACCTTAATGATGACCATGAAGGCATTATTTGAGGATAACAAGTTAATTGGTTATAAAGTTTATTCACAGACTTACCAACACTGTCTGTTTCTGTGGCAACACTAAGATAGTTGTGGAAAATGAGTCTTGGTCTGATCATAATTAAACCCTCAATATAGACACAATTCATATCTTCAGAACACTCTTTGCCATAGCAACCAGGACTATTCAGGCTCTGGATATTTCTGGGGATACTGCAGGATCCACAGGCCCCAAACAGCAGTGGCTTACAATCAGACTCCATCACAGTAGCTCTAAAGAGGACCTGAGGTTCAAACCACCGTCTTTGAAACTGCCCTCTGTGTCACGGTAATCATCAGCTAATTTGCTTGACGTTCCACTAGTAGGTGCTTAATGACTGCATAACGTTCCAGGAAAAAAAAAATGTGTACATGGAAAGCTAAAACTCAGAAAGGAGAAATGATGTCTTTCAAGTTCTATATCTCACTACCTGAAGATCAAATATTACAACTCCAGCACCCCAAGTCTTTACCTTCTCTTTCAGTATTACTAAAGAAGCTTCCTGGTTTACTCTTAACATAGAAGAAAATAAGTGCTACTCAAGTTCCTATGAAGATAGGGATCTACAAAGACTAATAAAATCAGTGAAAGGGCATCACCATAAGACTAAACCCTAACTGTCACTCCTTACTATCTTTTTCAGGCGCTTACCTTCTTTGGGCTGTCATGTCTTGCTTTCCCGCTAGCCATGACACAGCGCGTAGTCAGATAAACTGATGACAAAGGAATCAATTAGTCCTCTAATAGTGTACAGGAAGCTTCGGAAGGCAGAGACTGTGGGTCTCTGGTTTTTTGGTTTCGAAGTAGTAGCCACTGAGTATAGTACACTAGATCCCATGCTCAGTTTCTTGCTCATCGTGGATATTCAAACTTCTGCTAAACAAACAAAATTAATAACGCATGCCTACTGTGGCACATTTACGTTTCTTCTATTTGTAAACTACTCGAAATACCGGCAAAGCCAAATCAATAATTTGGTCTGTGTGGTTCAAATAGGAGTAGCCTCCATAGACTCATGTATGCAAATGTTTGGCCCATAGGGAGTGGCACTCTGTTGGAATAGGTGTGGCCTTGGTGGAGGTTTGCTGTGAGGTCTTATAAGCTCAAGTCTGGCCACTGTGTCTCAGGTCCCTTCCTGATGCCTGCAAATCTAGATGTAGCACTCTCAGCTCCTTCTCTAACTGCACCCTGCCATGCTTCCTGCCTTAATGATAATGGACTAAGTAAGCTAGCTCCCAGTTAAATATTTTTCTTTCCTAAATGTGCCATGGTTGTGATGTCTCTTCTCAGCAATAAAGCCTTAACTAACAGTGTCCAACATAATAGATTCACCAGATCCCTGTGCTGTAGAGCTTCAACCAGGCTGCATTTCTTAGTGGATAGTTAGGTAGTACCATAAAACTTAGATTTGCCCACTAGAACATGATGAAAGGTAAGCTACATCACACCTCATAAGCAATTCTCTCATCCTTCTCATAGCAATTGTAGCCTGGGAAGTGGTGGCCCACCTATAACCACAAGCAACACTTGGGAGGCAAAGGCAGGTGGATTTCTGAGTTCAAGGCCAGCCTGGTCTATAGAGCTAATTCTAGAACATCCAGGGCCACACAAAGAAACCCTGCCTCAAAAAAAAAAAAAAAAAAAAAAAAAAAAAAAAAACCAACAACAACAACAACAAAAAAAAAAAACCTAAAAAGACAATTGGACACCAAGAGTTTAGTTGTTAAAAATCTAATGCCTTAGAATATGTAGCATTAATAGCTGAATAGTATTCCATAGTGTATATGTACCACAGTTTCTTTATCCATTCTTCTATTGAGGGACAATTAGGCTGTTTCTATGTTCTGGCTATTATGAATAAGGCTGCTATGAACATGGTTGAGCAAATTTTCTTGTTGTGTGCTGGAGCATCTTCTGGGTATATTCCAAGGAGTGGAATAGCTGGGTCTTGAGGAAGCCCTATTCCCATTTTTTTGAGATAGCACCAGATAGATTTCCAAAGTGGTTGTACTAGTTTGCATTCCCACCAGCAATGAAGGAGTGTTCCTCTCTCCCCACATCCTCGCCAGCATGTGGTATCGCTTGAATTTTTGATCTTAGCCATTTGTGGATAAATGGATTGAGCTAGAAATGATCATAATGAGTGAGTTAACCCAGAAGCAGAAAGACTCAAATGGTATATACTCACTAATATCTGCATATTAGCCCAAGGGGCATGTCCCACGAAAGCCTTCACTTACCAGGAAACCGGGACAGAGGGGAGGACATTCTAGTGGGATTCTAGATGAGAGAAGCATGGGAGAATGGCAAAGTAGAAGGATCCACAGGGTCCTAGAAGCCTACAAGTAGAACATTATGATAAGATTTGGGCCCAGGGGTCCCGCTCAAACTAAGGCACCAGCCAAGGACAATACAGGCGGTAAACCTTAAACCCCTACCCAGATCTAGCCAATGGACAGAACACTCTCCACAGTAGAGTGGAGAGTGGGATATTACTTTCTCACATACTCTGGTGCCTCACCTTTGACCATGTCCCCTGGAGGGGGAGACCTGGTGGCACTCAGAGGAAGGACAGCAGGTTACCAAGAAGAGACTTGATACCCTATGAACATATACAGGGGGAGGTAATCCCCCTCAGGAACAGTCATAAGGGAGGGGAATAAGGGGAAAATGGGAGGGAGGGAAGAATGGGAGGATACAAGGGATATAACAAGAATAAATTAATAAAGGAGAAAAAAATAAAAAAATAATAAAAAAAAAGAATATGTAGCATTCGCTGAAAGTTACTATGGATCCCCGAACACATAGAACAGAATTCCTACCACTGCCACAGTCATCATCGCCACATACCACTGCCTCACATGGCACTTACAGATTACGTGGAAAGCTTTCAGTTTTTAAGTATGTGAGTGAATGTAAGGCACTATAATAACAATCAATAGATGAGGTAGCTTATGAAGAAAGAAATTTATTTTTTCATAGTTTTGGAAGCTGAGAAGGGAAAACTCAAGGTGCCGACAAGTGCTGGTGAACTCCCTGTTTGAGAGAAGATGCCTGAAGTGGAGTAATCACGTGGAGGAAGCATCATGGCAGCTTTCCTGCATTCTTCCATAAGGGTGGAGCTTAAGCCAATTGAGCACAGAGCTAATCACTTCCCCAATCCAGATCCTGGTGTGATCACATTGATGAGTCAGGCTTGTTTTATTGAGTCGGGATACAAATATTCAGGCTACAGCATTAGGCCATTTAGAGTTTTGGAGGTGCTTTCCCACATACTCTGTAACTTACACTGATTACACATTTCTGATTTTTCCCACATACCTTCTATTGATCTCCTTTGCCATAACAAAACTTCACCTTTATGCATAATATTTAGCCTGATAAGAAAGTAAAGAGAATCCTAGATCTCACATCGATCTCCTGTAATGAGTTCTCAAAACAAGTCTGTCTCCATACAGTTTTTTCCAATAAATGTATTCTTTTAAACTTATTATTTTCATACATGTTTATAATGCATGCTGATCAAATCATCCCTAAAAGCCAAGGGAACAAGTGAATCAACATTCACAAGGTCTCAGTGTAAAAATTAGCAAACAAGTTTGTAAAGACAAATCTGAAACTTCAGCCTGGACACATCCTATTAAGGAGCTACACAGTTGAGCACAGTCTGCATGAGTGTCTATGTGCTTTGTGTGTGTAGACGTCAAAGCCTGTGATGCCCAATTACAGACTTTAAGTTGAAAAGTCAACCAGGCCTTAAGCCTGATACGTGGGGAGAGTAGCATATAATGTCACTTAATTGTTTTAGATAATTGCATGTAAATCCCCGACACATGCAAGGCTATATTGCTTTCTACCCTTTGTTATATTTTATGATTGCTCATCTAACAATTTGTGTGATATTTCCCAATTGTGAAATGTCCCTGATTGCCAGTGATTAAGACTAAATGAGAAGATTGCTCTCCTGCCCCAGGTGGTTGTTAGGAAAGAACTGAATCATAGTGGGTTGCCGGGTGAGCTAAGAGAGTGCCTCTCCCTAGCAATCTTGAGGCTGCATAAGTAAACATTCACCACATAAGACATCAACACACTTATTTGCACTGCAGGTTACTACTCCACAGTATCCATTTACTTTATGGTTTAGAAAGCCAAAAGCTTATTAGTCAGGAAAAACAAGGGCCTGGGCTTCAAACTCTGTAATTTCATATAGATTAACCCAGATGGAGGTATACTGATTCAGAATAGAGGTATTTGAGCCTCATAAGTGTCAGAACAGCACAACTCTTCATTAATGATCACATCAGTTAGATTTATTATCTCTCATATTGGACCCAACTAAAACAAGCAAAGCAAGAAAAGAACAATAATGAAAAAGTTAAAGCCAACAGAAAAGAAGAGATAAGAATTTCAATACAAGGTTGTATCTGCCCAGGACAGCTGTCACTAAAGAGATGGGTACACAAGGCACCCAGTCATCCATGAAGAAATACCAGTAACACAGCATTAAAATTATAGAAAAAAATGTAATGAACTTGAAACTACTAGAACAGTGTCTTTCACCGTTTTTAGATGACTGTACCATCTTCTGAAGTGTCTTTACAGATGTGCTGTTGTTACTCCCTACTCCTTGCACACCTACCTTCATTATTTTTGGCTAAGACCCACTTACTTCTTCAACTGTTGCCTGAAGAATCACACTCCTGGTGTGAACTCTCTGATCCTTACAGCCAGACACAAACACATTCCCCAAACTCTCATCCAGTAACCCGTTTAGTTTAGAAGATCCACAGTCATTCAAAAGCAGTTTCTCAACGCCGTTCAGACTAAAGACGCCAAGGTCGTAATGCACCCTGTGGGTACTCAATAAATAGATCATGCTTCCACAAAGGGCTCTCTCCAAGTATGCTTTTTGAAGCTCAAAGAATTCCCACTCCTTTCAAACAACCAGTGAATACAGAACTATTTTTATGTTCACATTACAGAGACATTTTCCCTTTCATACTGTTGGAACATTACAGAGAGAAATCAATTGTGGGTGAAATGAATGGGTCCAGAGTAGTGAGTCAGGCCAATGACAAGGAACATCACTTCAGCACTCTTCTCCTCACTGTCACTCACATTCAGGAAATACAATGCCCATTCCATGAAGACCGTTCTTCGCAAAATAGAAAAATAATACAAATTTTGTGAAAGTTTTATCCTGAGCACACACACATATATATTTATATATACATAAATATTTATAAATTTATATAAATCTTTATTCTGAGTATCTACAATATACTATCTCTATATAAATACCTATAGATTTTAATATACTTTATGTGGTAAAAATCATCTGTTTGGATTTAAAATTACTTCTATTTCTACAATATAATCATTCTCTGATGTAGAAAAGATATTTTTCTGATTGAATGAGCTTCATGCTAATTTAGCAGTTGCACTTGTCTTGGCATTGTTGTTTTTATGGAAAGAAACACTACTAAGTGAGCAATCCAAAGATAGATGTCCAGACCTCAAGTCTAGAAAAAAAAAATCCTCATGTCATTGAAAGGGAGAAACCTGTCCCTCAAAGAAAGCAACTGATGACGCAAATCATAAAAGTTCACGTTTTGAGAGGAAGTTAAAATTTTGGAGAACATAATTTCCATTTTGCACTTTACAACTTCAAAATAAGTTAAGACTTATTTATTTATTTATTTATTTATTTATTTATTTATTTATTTTTCAAAGCAGTGTTTCTCTGTGTAGCTTTGGCTGTCCTGGATTTACTTTGTAGACCTTGAACTCACAGGCCTGCCTCTGCCTCCCAAAATGCTGGGATTAAAAGTGTGTGTCACCACACCTGGCTAGCTGAAGACTTTTATGGTTCAAATCAGAAGTAATATTGCAAAAGTGAATTTTGGATATTTCATGATGAAGTGTCAACACTTAGAGTTTCATTAGTATTTGTTGATCCTCAGGCATTCAAATGTCTGGTTGATGGAATTACCTGTATAGAATAAAAGGTTGGAGATAGAGAAGGTAGAGACAGTCTTGGGACCACACCCCAACTATGATTGTCAAAGTAAGAAGCAAAGAAAACAGATGGGTTTACATCATCCAGTTTCCAGAAGTGTTCCTGCAAGACCATGGCAAATACAGAGAGGAAGTCAGCAATTAAAGGAGAGCTTCCTCTTGCAGGGATAATATGGTTGAATTATTTCATAGTTTTCAACCCCTGACTCTGAGCAGGGGTGGAAAGTAACACATTTGTAGAAATGTTCTGGATCTGGTCAGTTGGTAGCAATGTTGTCAGCCAATTATAACCCATGGTAGGACAGCTAGGCCAGGAATTTCCATGCAACCTTAATGCTGTAATGCCATGAATTGAAAATTACAAAGGAGTTCAATGCATACAGTCATATAGATCACATAGGATTCTTGAACTGACAAGAGACTAACATGTCAGTGATGGGTTTAAATTTCACATTACAACTTGCCTTTCAGTAGCACTTACTTTTTTAAGCAACTGCGATTGGTTGAGTTGGATATAGTATCAAAGAGAAGCCTTGATGTGAAAAAAGGATACTAAAAATATTCATATTTTTCCAACCACATTTCTAAGTAAGACAAGATTGTCTCCAAACAGAATACTTAAATAAAAAGAACATGTCTCAACATATAGGAGACTGCAGGTGTCACACATCTAAGAGTGCACATATAAGCAGCACTAATGGGACTCCATGGGCTTAAACAATAAAGTGAGGACACCAAGTTGGGTGGGAACAGAACAGTGAGTGGGTCTGACAGGATATCAAGGAATGGATGATATTTAATCAAAATACAATGTATGAACCTATTAAAAGAATTCATAAAACCTATCATTAATGTGCCTGCAACCATTCTTTTTTTTTTTTTCCAAGACAGGGCTTCTCTGTGCAGCCTTGATTGTCGTGGACTCACTTTGTAGACCAGGCTGGCCTCAGACTCACAGAGATCTGCCTGCCTCTGCCTTCCTGAGTGCTGGGATTAAAGGCGTGTGCCACCATACCTGGCTAATACTACCATTCTTAATAATCATTTTTCTGAAGGTAGAAAAGTAGAGATAGTTTTCCCTAAAAATATGCTGTATTTCCACATAGTGAATTCATTGATATTATTTTCCTTAAATGACATATCATTTTGAATGCAGTAAGTGTAAGTAAATCATTCCCCCTTTAACAAAGCGTTTTCAATAATTTTAAGGGTATAAATTTGGCCCGAGGGAGAAATGTTTGATAACATTTAAAAATCGTTACAAGCCAAGAATGGTGGCAACTTCCTGAAATCCAAACCGTGAAAAGCCTAAGGCAGAAGGTTCGTGAATTTGAAGTTAGCCTGGCCTACACAGTACCGTCAACACTGGGCAAGGTTGGATTTCTCCTTTAAAATTGAAAACAATGTTAAAAGTCAGAGATAAAGCTCACTGGTGAAGCACTCAAATATCTTGGGGTAAGGTAGAGAGAGAGCAAGCGTGGGGAGGGAGAATTTCAGTCAGAGGCAATGAGAATCATTGCCTTCAGGTATGCTTGGCGCACAAGGTGAGGAAAGAAAACAAAGCAAACCTGGCATGGTGACGGAGAGAGTGGCCCTACAATCAGAACCCCAGAATTTGGGATTTATCACCAAAATTTGCTGAAGAGAATTTTAGACAATGATAAAGCTCTCTGAGCATCTGGAGCCTTATATGTCAATAATAGAATCTACTCCAAAAGATTTTGAAGCCTAAATCAAATGTAAAGTATTCATTAGAGTTGAGGCCAGTGACAACAGCTCAATAAAGCTTCCTTTCCCATAGTGATGCCTGATAACATAATTGTTGATTTTTCTCCCAAAGGCAATAATAACCACCTGCTCACCTTATACGTAGTAGTGTGGAGTAAATAATCTTTGAATGTTTCATATAAGAACTACATAACCGCTTTAAATTTATAGAAAGTCCGTGTCTGGTTAAGTCAAGTCATTTTGTTAATCAAGTTCTGCTGAAAAAAAAAAAGGAAATATTTATATGAAAAAAAGGTATGTATTTCAGCCTCTACTTCATCATAAAACCATGCTTACAGGTGCATCTCCCCGCCTCCTCTCTCTCTCTCTCTCTCTCTCTCTCTCTCTCTCTCTCTCTCTCTCTCTCTCTCTCTCTCTCTCTCTCTCTCACACACACACACACACACACACACTTGTATGAGTGAGGCAATGTGGCTGTTTGAATGAGAATGACCTTTGGAGACTTGTGTGTTTGACCACCTGGCGGCCAGTTTGCAGAACTGTTTAACAAATATTGGGAGGTATCACCTCTCTTGAGGAGGTAAATGACTGAACACAGGCTTTGTGGGACTCCATTCCCGATATATTCTCTTCCTCCTGCTTGCTGGAGGAGATGTGAGCTCTTAATTATTCCTGCATGTACACTTTCTCTTCACTATGTATCATGGAGCTTAACCTTTTGAAACTATACACAAATAAGTTTTCTTATACATTGCCTTGGTCGTGGTTTCTATCACAGCAATGGAAACTACTGAAGACACCTAAACATAAATACCAGATATATAAGATGTATAAGGCTCACTTGAAAAATACAGAAAGACACATTTGCAATTTTTGTGCGGGTGAATGTTTCTTGAAACAGACTCCCAAAATACTAACCATGGAAGAAGCAATACAATACATAATCATACTCTTATGTAAAGTACATAAAATACACTTAACAAAAACTAAAGGTTTCTTCATATCCAGAGGAGATTCAAAATTGCATTCTGTGCACTGGAAATATTTATAATGTACATATATGCCTATAAAATAGTACTTACATGTATAAAACATTCATAAAAAGAACCACAAAAGGCTGACTTAAGGTGCTCAAATGACCTGAACACAGACCTAGTATAACAACATATTACTTGCAGTTGATAATAAATACATGAAAACTGTTCAACATCAATAATCATAATCCTAAAATTCTATTAATATAGGATTTTATGAGCACAGAGAACAACCAGCACTTTCCTGTGCTAATGTGAGTGTAGAATGCTTCTACTTACATTGGAGGGTAAGTTTGGGTTACAAAATTAGACCTATAATCTCTCATGAGCCAGCAATTTGCCTCACAGGTATTTACCTATGAAAATAAAATGTATGACCAGAAAAATAAATGCTTATGAACTTTTATAGAAGACTTGCTCATGATGGTGAAAAGTGGTAACAATCTGAAAGTCTCTTGAAATGTATATAGTAAGCAGTGGATGTCTATTCAAGCAATGGCAATGAACAATAAAAATAAATAAATTATTCCTACACACAGCAACATGAACACATGACAAGAGCCATCAAGGTGAAAAAAGTACACAAACACCAAACAACACATAGTTTATAACTCAGCTTATACAAAATACAAAAGAATAATGTGAATGGTGAGGAATCAGAGAGAAGAAGGTTAGAGACAGAGCAGGAAACAAAGACTATTGTGCACAGCATACTCAGCGTAGCGCACAGGGACAGAGCCTTCCCTCAAGCAAGTCAGTGCAATTCTACTTCCACAAAGCTTTTTCCCCCAAAGCAAAGGCAAGTCCATCAAGGTACCAAGTCTAAAATGAAGCAGCGTAAATATCTCAATAGCTCTAGTCAGGTTTCTGAGAAGAACACCAGTTAGTAAGAACAGTGAAAAAAAAAAGACTATACTTACTACAGTGACTTTACCACATTTTTTAATTGAAAGATAAGTGTGCAATCTCCAAAAACTAAGACCCAAGATTCTGTACAACATGAATTAAGAGCTAAGCCACTCGTTCCATGGACTGTGTATTCTAAATGACTGGGCAAAAGTCCACAGAATAACAATCATATCTTATCCACCCATTCCATCCATAGGTAGCAGAGTAGCAGAGTCAATAGCGTGAGAAGGTTTTTGAGAATCTACTAGATGTCAGACAACTATGAAGCAATGAGTGTACATAAATACCCACTGTTAACAGTAAATTTAAAGAGAAGCAGAAGGTATAACTGCCATTTGGCAGATGAGCAAACAAAGTGTAAAACACAGGAAGACATGGACACGTTCTACAACCAAGTGGTCATTCTTAATGGGTCAGTCAACAAATTTACTATCTAGTAACCATTTGTTAAATTTGCTACATGTTGAAAAGCCTAGAAATAAAATTATAGGTCAACTAAACAATGTTTCTATTCTCAGAGAGTTTATATTCTAGTATAAAACAAAACAATGAATAAAATATTTATTTATAATATACTATGCAAAGATAAAAGATAAACAATGATGGCTTACATCAAAAGGCAGCTTTAGCTGGTATGATAATCCTATGTTATCCTCCTAGCAGATGAATCAGTTGGATGATACCCAATGGGCTGAAAGAAGGAAGCTATCCAAGTAAATATCTAGAAGAAAATAAATGTGAGTAGTGATAAGTGGTTAATGTGAATATTTGTCAACTCCAAAGAGAGAAAGGAGGTAGATGAGACAGAAGTTGACCAACTAAAAAAGAGTTAGGCCCCATAGTTAAAAAGGTTCCTGTGTGCATACTATTTAGAATATTATGGAACATCTTGCTCTAGAGGTCATTAGAGGCTTGAGAGCCGTTTTGTGAGAGAGGAGCATGTCACGTTCATTCTGAAGAGTTCAAAAATCAGAAGATATCCGGCAAGAAATACTGGGGAAACCACTGCACAAAACACAACCCAGACATGGTGACAGTAGTATGAAGAAAGAAAAGTGAGTGCATTCAGTGTGAGTTTCAGATATGCGGCCATGGATTTTTGATTCACAGTTGTATAGAACATATGAGTCAGGATGACACTGATGCCTTGACATATTCCTCTGCTCCTTCTTTATTTACTTGCCATACAGAAACAAAAATTCATGTTTACTTTTAACCTCCTTAAAAGGGAAAAGGACAAATATAAGAGCCCCTTGCTACAGATGAACAAGCTCCTATCTCTAGGGTGGGAATGTAGCTCTTCCAGTGGGACGGTTTTAGAGTTTTAGATTAGAGAGAAGGAAAGTCCAGCCTATAACAACACAATCACAAGGAATACAGACTATGTCAGAACTACACTCTGTGGGTGACCGAGACAACCAAAGAAGTCTATTCTATTTTCATTAACTGTAAAATGGGCATAAAAGCTATTCCGTTCCTGAGGGGGATTACCTCCCCCTGTATATGTTCATAGGGTATCAAGTCTCTTCTTGATAACCTGCTGTCCTTCCTCTGAGTGCCACCAGGTCTCCCCCTTCAGGGGACATGGTCAAAGGTGAGGCATAGGGGAGGGGAATAAGGGGAAAAGAGGAGGGAGGGAAGAAGGGGAGGATACAAGGGATGGGATAATCATTGAGATGTAACAAGAATAAATTAATAAAGGAAAAAAAAGAAAAAAATTAAAAAGAAAATGTCACATTGAAACATATTGATATGTATGATAATTGAAAAAATAAAATAAAGTGGTATAGTTAACAACAACAACAACAACAACAAAAAAAACTATTCCGTTCAACATAGTGCATGAGAGGAGAGTGGGATGGAGATGAACCAATGCTACAGATCTATGAGCAAAAGCAGAGGGAAACTTAATAATGTGTAAGCTGATCAAAAGTAAATTTCAAAAAAGTTTAAATGGAAGTTCCTTGCTTGGATGGTCTAAGCTTCTCCCAGAAACTACAGGTTATTGAATTATTAAATGAAACCCCTAGTATCAGTAGTTGGCTGCCTCCCTTTTGGTGGTTGGTCAAAGAAGGCCTCTAACAATAGAAGCATTTGCTACAGCTGTTGGTAATCCATCAACAATAAGTGATAAGACTTTTTGTTAGAGTTACCTCATGCTTATGCCTTGGGACACAGATGGGAACTTCCTCCCTGTGAGCCAGACCTCCATAGTGCTGGAGGCAGCTATAAGGATTATCACCTTAAGTTTTGCTCAGATGTGGATTGTATATGCTATACTTCGTACCACCCAGGCAAGAAGTCCCCGTGGAGCAACGGTGTCAAGTCAGTAGTAGGAGTAAGCAACTGCTTTCTGCTTGGATGGAAGTCATAAGTGGTACCACAAACCTAGGCAAAAGCCTATAGCAAGGGAAGCTTCTGATATTGTTTTGCCAATTGGACCTGATGTGGACACCAAACCGCCACATAAATAGTTTAACATTTATTCTCATAGTGTTACCATGAGCTTTAGTCAGAATTTCTCCTTTTCCTGTGTAAATGTTAGCAGCAGGGATTCATAATTTGTCACATTGCTGAGAATAAAAAGGGCTGCTTGATGCTCCGAAATAACCTAGACTTCCCCTTCAGCTCATCCAAGGCCCAGCGAACACTTCCAGAGATGAGGCAGAATTTAAGAGTTGAGCAGGCACTGGAGTGAGGGAGAGCCTGTCTTTGCAGCACGAAGTCACTATTGTATTCTTGGTTATACAGAAGGGACATAGTTGGCACAACCAATGTAAAATATGGACCTGTCAATCCCCTGCTGTGGAGGGGACAAGGACCCTTAAGACCCATCCCATACCTACAGACACATGATGATAAATGAGTGAGGGGCACCTCAGGTTCTGCCTAGCCCTGGTTGTCTGTAGGATGGGCAAGGGAAAGACGTTTTTTCTCAGTGGTATATCGACTAGTTAGGAGCCCTATGCTGCTTAAATGTTCCCGAATATATGCTCCTACAAGCAACCCTTCTGAAGCCCATTGTGTCATCTGAAAGAAAAGACATCAAGGAGGGGAGGGAGAGAGGAGGAAACATGAAAGTAGAAGGGCTAGATAGAAGGAGAATGAGGATCACAAGGGGTAGGGAGGAGGTGGGAGAGAGTAATGAGGTGCACATGACTTCAAATATTTATCTGTGTGAACGTGGCACAGTGAAACTCATTAGTACATACAATCAGCATATGCTAATAGAATTTTGAAACTTTAAAAACTCCCCACATTGCATAGTCATAAATTGGCTGTGGAGATGAAGTGTAATGAAGTACTTAAAGGTTCTTTAACATACCCAAAGTACTGTGTCTAGGCCAAACACAGTGCAATTTCTCTTCCCTCTCCCGGTATGTCTATGCAGCAGATCTCTTGTTACAATTACTTAACCCCCTGAGTTTTAATATGTTTTTTTTTAAATCAAGATTCATTTGAAAAATGTTAGGTCTCAAAGACTGAGAGGAAGAATTGCAGACCTTCAGATAAATTCTTGTTCGTGTCGGAAAGAGACCTTAAAATTATGAACAATTTCATTTAAGAACCATGCAAGAGCTTCTCCACATTTCTGGCCCTTCTTACATAAAATGAATCACGTGGTGGGGTTGCCCAATGCGCCTGGTGTGCCTCTAGTCCCTGGAGCCTCTGTCGTGTTTGTTAGTTTTTTTTAGCACCTGGAATTAATAACAGTGTATCAAAGGGCTATTGTCAGGAAAGAGCTTCCCAGCCCTCACAGAAGTTCTCAAGAAAAGGGTTGCGTGTCCACTGAGATTTCCTAGTTCCCTATTTTCCTAGGCTGTATTCATTACTCTAAAAGCTTTCTATGGCAGTTACATTTTGTCTGGAGCAGTTAGAGGCAGAAGCAAGAGCAGAACCATCTATTTTCTGTACTAAAAGAGTGCAAGGAGTGATGCCTCGCCATCCATCACAGCAGACATGGAGAGACAACCTGTTTCTGAGGTGGTTCTGCCTTCCCAAATCTGACACCTTCCCACCTGCCATCACTGCATCACTTATGAGACTCTATACGTTTGGGCAAAAGAAGTTGCTTTTTAAAATAGTTTCGGAGAAATTGTTGATTTTCTATTTCATCGTGTTTATTAGGTTGGTCCCGTTTAATTTGCGGTTAGCATCAACCTCATAGAAAATTACTCAGAAAATTGGAAAATGATGGTGAAAGAAGGCAGATCTTTAAAAGTATGAAAATGGAAGTTGGGATGCTTGAACACAAGTTTGTTATCACAAATTGAGGGTTTGCTGAAATAGTAAAGTTGAGGTGAAGTGGAGAAACAGTGGGAAGTCTTCTAGAAGGAACTGCTGCGAATTGAATGGAAGATGTCTCCCATGCACTTGTGTATGTGATCACTTGGGGACAATCCTACAGGTTTTTTGTTGTGTTCATGCACCTGTCTCTGGGAAACAGGAAGCGGTTCCTCCATCTAACTCTAAGGTTGCCTGTTGTCTATTCCCAGGTGATCTGGTAATGCACGGTAAAATTTTGTGTTAATTGAGTTAGTTATGTGGGCTAGCTGACACTGTAATTGCAAACTCCAAATAATCAGTGATGAAGCAAAATCAAGTCAAACTCTTCCTAGTAGCTGACATCGTTTGACTTTCATGTCACCACCAAGACTAGCTGATTTTTACTGAACTGCTTTCAAACCTTACGGGTTTCCTCCCTTCTGCCTCATGTTAACTTGACTTTTTCTAGTCTGATGTCTGTGGAAGCGTTACTTGGGGGAGGAAACCGGGTTTCCTGTCCAGCTTGCCTCACATTTGCCCTGTAGCTAAGGCTGGTCTGAGTCTTAGATGTGGTAGCATCTGGTCCCACTTGTGTGGACCACAACACAAAAACTTTTGCTAAAAGTTTACCTTTTAGAAAAATCAGTGTGAAGATCTTTTTTGTTATGAGTCAAAAAGCTACACAAAAATTGTTACCATCTGACAAATATCAGAGGTTGGCAAGTTTATCAAGCCTTTCTAAGAAAGGAGGCTGCAGACAGCCATTGAGAGGGCTTTCTATTTTGTGGGTTCCTCACATCCAGGTGTATCCACAAGCATTATCTCCTGAGACTAAGTTAAAACCACACTTTAAAAACAAATACATATATAACATAGAGAAACGCGGCAGGATACAGCCTATAGGTACGATGATCACGATGACCGCATGCCAAAACCTGCAGCCCACACCACTGCTTTGAACAAAGCATAGCAACAACAAAGATCTCAACTTCTTAGTAGCAGGAACCTAAGTGAGGTTCGCACATTCCTAAGATCATTCCACTGTCTTGTTCAGTACCATACAAATGTGCCAAATACAGGTGGAGCCTTACCTAGGGCAGCTGAAATGGTTCTCCAGCTCACTCGTCTCTCCCTATCACCGGCATCCCTGAGTCAGACACAGCATCACAACTCCCTGACCTTACAATGAACAGAGTCGCTTTGGCTCATGAGAAGCTCCTCATGAGACCATGTAGGTACGGTTGGTAAAGTTTGCCATATATTGTCAAATAGGATTGATGTGCTCAGAGACCCCACCACAGGAGTTTCACTGAGTTTTGGTGCTATCCTGAGAATGAATTCATTTTCCTGAAACTTGATTTTTTAAATTAATTTATTCTTGTTACATCTCAATGGTTATCCCATCCCTTGTATCCTCCCATTCTTCCCTCCCTCCCATTTTCCCCTCCCCTATGTCTGTTCCTGAGGGGGATTACCTCCCCCTGTATATTGTCATAGGGTATCAAGTCTCTTCTTGGTAATCTGCTATCCTTCCTCTGAGTGACACCAGGTCTCCCCCTCCAGGGGACATGGTCAAATAAGAGGCACCAGAGTATGTGAGAAAGTTGTATCGCACTCTCCACTCTACTGTGGAGAATGTTCTGACCATTGGATAGATCTGGGTAGGGGGTTAAAGTTTACCGCCTGTATTGTCCTTGACTGGTGCCTTAGTTTGAGTGGGACCCCTGGGCCCAAATCTGCCTATCATGATGTTCTACTTGTAGGTTTCTAGGACCCTGTGGATCCTTGTACTTTGCCATTCTCCCATGCTTCTCTCATCTAGAGTCCCAATAGGCTGTCCTCCCCTCTGTCTCAGTTTCCTGGTAAGTGAATGCAGGAAGACACAGCCAAATGGATGAAACTTGATTTTTTGACTGAGTTTTTTTTTTCACCAGCTTCAGCTGCTTCTCTGGATTACAGTTTTAATCTGGCTTTCCTATGAAAATAAGGCTCTGCTTCTCAGAATAAATCTCTCTTTCAGGCATGATCTTAAAGTGGCGACTGGGTTGCCTGGGTTCCCTTGTAGCTGATTTAGCATTCAACTTTCACAGCCATGGCATTCATCTTTGACAAGTTACTGTGAAAATGAATTACACTAATACCTGCATTTATGCTTATAGCCATACATTCTTTTATGTTATTTCAAATAAGCTGAGCAAGTGGGCATTGACCACTTATTACCTGCCAAGAGCTGATTTGGGAGAGTACAGAAATAAAAAATGTATTGACTGACCTGTGCCTTCAAATAGCTCAGACAAAAGTGGGAAAAATATAACATAAAACCAGATAGAACCAGCCAATGTATTCCAAAATGAGTGGGTAAATAACTTCTTGAGTGAACAGTCCTGGTAAAAATTATTGCAAAGAAGTTACTTCCAATCTGGTTATCACAGAATGTGTAAACAAAGTTTCCTGGAATTAAGGAAGAACATTCCACTTGTGTGACATATTTTCTACCCACGGGAAGCACCTGTGATGCCCTAGTGGCTGTCTTTATGTGCAGAAACTCAAAAGTAAATGCACAAAAGTCACTTTGTCCTTCACATTGCATAACTTCTATCATGAAAAAATGTTATCTATTATCTTTGTGGTGATCAGAGCCCAACATATGCTTTAAAAATATTCTATCTTATCCAAGGGAAATAACAGTGTGGTCCAAAATGTCATCATGTCATCTGTTGAACTGACTTGTGTACATCTTCATATAATTCATGTGCAATGGCTCTGACATTGACTATATAAGAAACACCCTTTTGGAGATTCTGATTAGTCCCAATGGGAAACAATATTTTCCTGCCTAATCACCACCATGATGTGAATCAAAACTTCACACATTTTGATGTGGAGGTTGAGGGAAGATTAAATGGGCATATAATTTATTGCAGTCCTCAGCTAGTGAGGAATGTTGATTTAAATTGCAACCTAAGGGAGAAAGAGTTTGACTGGGTGGGGTAAGGGCCACTCTTAGCAAATCTGCTGAGTCTCAGCTGATGAATATGTGGTATATACCATGGCCCCATGGCCCCATGGCCCCTTTCTGGGAGCTCTAAATATGGGAAGAGAGGCAATGGGAGCATTCCTCACTAAGCCTCTTCTATTGGCAAGCTAATTAATGCCATCAGTTTAAGTCTTCACCCCATCTGAGGAAAATGTAAGTATAAGGATGAAAGAATTAAGGTATTTCATGACTCTTACTTTTACAAGATGTGTGTGGTGGGGCAGGGGGATAAGAGCCTTGTCAGTAGAATCATATAAGGTCACACGGTTCTGATAAATAATTGGAATACTGTAATTGTTTAAGGAGAAAAGTCCATCTCATACAGCATTAAATACTATTGGACAAAAATATATCTATGCATGTGAGGACCGTGCTGTTTTGTAGCCACAGTATTTTAATTGAGTGCCTAGACAACAATAACAGATCCTCGGGAGGTGTTTCTTTCATCTGTAGCTCACCCAGGTCCCCCTCAAAGCAGGGAAAGATTGAAAAGCAAGCAATCCATTAGCTGTAATCAGAGACAAGCCCACATATTCAACCAAATTAAAAAGAGGGATGCAATTGACAGGCAGGCACTCAAGTAAGTAGTGAACTTGCTTTTAAAGCATAAAAATGACACTGATAAGTTTTGAAGGGAGTAAGGTCAGAGGGGATCAGAGAGACTGTGTTAGTGTTCACAGCCTGACTGCAGTATACATACATAAACCGGGGGTCTCAATTGGCGTTCTAGTACGGGAATGGCTAATATCCTTATCTATAGAGGCTCCAAGTCTGCAAGAAAAATCCTATCACACTAAGCAATATACTGCACAGAATGTGACGTGTTTTTCAGGCTACCTGATCTTCTTGCCTACTGCTTACTGTTTAGATAGAATTTACAGGCTGATTTTGCTGACAGGATTCATAAGCAGTTGCAACAGTTTATTTTAACCCATGTCTTCTTGTATGGACTTGCAGAAACATTTCCATATTCTTTAATATTTACTCTTGGGGCAGGAAAGGATAGTATGAGAGAAAACGCCATTTTATAGGGAGCATGAAATCTGGTTGCTTCAGGGATTAACTGGCCAGACTCAACAGAACTTGCAATGGGAAAATTTGCATTTGCACAGTAAGAATTTCTATAAGAAATGCTTCTAGAAAACCAGAACTGGGGTGCAGGGAAGAGAAACAAAAGTAGTTCTGGCCTCTGCTGCCACAGAAGATGAGCAGACCCTGTCAGCACCAGCCGAAAGAAATGATCATACCATTCTTTATTTATGGTTTCTGTATAGTGTTTTTAATACAATATTATGTATTTATTTATTTTATTAAGTTTAATCCTTTATTTAGTTCACATCCCAACCGCAACCCCTCTTCTCGCCTGCTCATTCTGCCCTCTCACCCTCTTTCCTCTTTTCCCCCTTTCTCAAAAAAAGAATGGGAGCCCCCACTTCCCTATCCACCCACCCCATCACTTCAAGTCTCATCAGCACTGAGCACATCCTCTTCCACCAATGCGCATCAAGGCAGCCAAGCTAAGGGAAAGTGATCCAACAGCAGGCAACAGAGTCCATGTCAGAAACAGCCCCGATTCCACTTGCTAGGGGACCCTGCTCTCAGTTACATATGTGTTGGAGACCTAGATACAGACCATGCATGCTCTTCAGTTGGTGCTTCAGTCTCTGTAAACCGCCCCCCCCATGGGCCTAAGTTATTTGACTCTGTTGGTCTTCTTGTGCTGTTCTTGTCTCTTCCTATCCTTCCCCTCACACTTCCACCAGGCTTCCCAAGCTCTGTTCCATGTTTGGTTGGAGGTCTCAACATCTGTTCCCATCAGCTTCTGGCTTGGGCCTCTCAGAGGACAGTTTTGCCAGGCTTCCGGGGGCTGGCTCTCTCTCATCGGGCGGGCCTCAGGTTGGGCCAGGCATTGGTTGGTCATTCCCTCAATTTCTGCTCCATCTTTATCCCTGCACTTCTTGTAGGCTGAGGAAATTTTGAGCCAAAGGTTTTGTGGGTGGATTGGTGTTCCCTTCCCTCCACTAGGATTCCTACTTGGTTAGAAAATGGCCACTTCAGTCTCCATATCCCCTGCTGCTAGGAGTCTCAGCTAGAGCCACCCCCATATTTTCCCAGGATCCCATCCAGTCTGCAAGTCTCCAGCTTGTCTGAGATGCCCCTCCCACAGTTTCCCTTTTCTCTCCCAACCCTCTCACCCCCTCCCCACCACATCTGATCCCTTCTACTGTTCCCCTCCCAAAACACTCTCCCACCCAGTTCCCTCTTTTCATCCATTTCTGCTGTCTACTCTATTTTCCCTTCTGAGTGAGACTCAAGCAACTTTCTTTAGGCCATTATGGTTACTGAGCTTCTTTGGGTCTGCAGGTTGTAGTAAGATCCACCGAACCAAAAGGACATTTGCTCAACTTTGTTCCTATCAGTTTTATTCATAATAGCCAGAAACTGGAAGCGACCCAGAAGGCCCTCAACTGAAGAATTAATTTAAAAATCTGGTATGTTTACACAATGGAATACTACTCAGTTGTTAAGAACAAGGAAATCGTGTAATTTGCAGGCAAATGGACAGGACAAGAAAAGATTATCCTGAGTAAGGCACCACAGACCCAGAAAGACAGACTTGGTATTTACTTACTTGTAAGTGGATATTAACCATATGGTACAGGCTAAATACAATATTGTATTGTTTGAGAATTATTATGTATGCAATTTACTGTTATTGTATTTACCCCCCACTCTTCCTAGAACCACTTCTATGCCATTATTCCCCTCTCAATGTCACAGCTTTTTAAAAAAAGTATAGAACCTACCAAAGTCCAGTTTATTATGCTCATACAAGGATGGGTTTGGACCATCCAATTAAGTGGATGGACTTACCTGGGGTCACCGTTCTCTTAGCAACAACTATCAACTGCCAATGTGTCCTCATCAAGGAATAAGGTATCCTCATCGCTGGGCGATGCTAAAATGATGACTGACTTGATCTTGTGTAGATCTTATGCGAAGAACCACAGCTGCTCTGAGTTCATGAGGCAATAATCCCATCATGTCCAGAGATGTTGTTTAGCCCAACTCTGTCCAACCACTGATCTTTCAAATTTTTTCTGCTTCTTTTTCACATTGATCCTTGAGCATTGAGGGAAGGAGGTGATATATAAATGTTTCACTTGTGACTGAGAATATACTATTCTCTGAACTTTCATCATTAATGAGTGTCTGTGTTAACCATTATCAACTGAATTGTCTCTGGTGAAGTCTGCAACCTGCACTGTCTATGGGCATAGAGATAAGAATATAGATGGTAGTTCAGTTCGCAAAACAGTGGTAGTATGTTGACTCTCAGAGCCTGTGAGCTCCAAATCCATTGATCATGGTCAAATTGACAGTAACGGGCATGCAGGAAGCATTTCAAAAATGTCTTACAGTCAGAAAGCAATTAGCTATTCCAAAACTATCCCTGCCATGACTATATCTATGGACAAGTCTTGTCAGGCTTTTTGTTACTGTAGCTCACAGGTTTTATAGCTGGATAAGATTATTGATAACTTTCTTCCCTCAATATCCTAGAGAGGACCTTCAGGTCTTTAACAACACACGGAAAGGAAGGAACCTTCCTGGTCAGCATCATATCAATTTGTTGATGCCCTGTGACTAAAGTGTGTAGTGTCTCCAGCAATAGGGTCTTACCATTAAGTTCTGGTATACAACTATGAGCTATGGCAATAAGTTTTATGGTTTTAAATTTTTCCAGGATACTCTGAGCCACTTCTTATTTGACAACCTATGGCTTCTATATATGATAGATGATAAATAGATAAATAGATAGATAGATGTGTTTTATATATGTATGTGTGTGTTTAATATCAGTTATGAGTTTAATATTTAAATCACACATATATGATGTAGGTTTCCAGGTGGCTTTTTAAAACATCCTTTATTTCTTATTTTTTATTTTTATTTTTACATATACATTTATATTATTACACATATATACAACAAAATACCTATAGCAAGAAGAACCATGAAACAATCAGGAATTATATAAATGCTACATTCATAGTGTTTTGGCTATTTGTACTTGAAAACCTTGAAGAAAACATCTTTCCCATTTTGGTGAGTCTAAAATTCTGGATGTAAATCAATATCTATCACATCTCATCTTTATCAACTTAAAACATCTATCTAGACCTAAAAACATCTTAACCTCTAAGCAACTAAGCTTAATTGTAAAACTAAACTATCTGGTCTTGAATCCCACCAGAGACTTGAGAAGGAATAAAAATTAATTACCTGAGTGAACTGGAAGTGCAGGTTAGCAGCCTCCCAAATGAGAAGATGACAAAGACAGTTTGCTGCTTGAACAGTCACCCAAATCTCTCTACAATGTTGGAGCATCATCTTCAGCCTTCTGGCCCAGTATATCTGACAGACATATTTGTGAGGCAGGGACTATTGAGGACTTGCTTACCCTGTCCTGGCTGAGTTTGTCCATCAGCTCTGCCTGCATCTAAGCTTGTCTATTTTGGGGAGAATTCTGTCTGTAGCAGAAATGAGGACATTTTGCCCAGTGGCTTGTTTAGCACATTTGAAGCCATCTCCATAGGGAGTTTCATTGATGTTAGTCATCTTTCCACTTTCACTACCTTGCCCTCTCATTCTTCTGTTCACTTTAATCTATTTCCTTATTACTTCCATTTTCCCCTTCATATCATCTATCTTGAGATTTGTTTTTCTTTGCTCTCCCACCACAGTATCCTCTTTTTTATTTACGGACTTCCATGAGTACTTCAAGTTAAATGCACACATCTAAAAATTAGGTGCTAGGATCGTTATATGAGTGAGAATATGTGGTGTTTGTCTCTCTAGATCTCAGTTACCGAGCCAGACAATGTTTTCCAGTTCATACATTCACCAAAAATATTTCATTTTATTTTATTATTATATTTTCATGGTGTTGGAAGTTAAACTCAAACCCATCAGGCATCACAGAGAGATGTTTTACAACTGAGCTCTGCTCCTAAGCCCTTTCCTTTGTAGTTTTAAAAGCACCAAACTAAAAGGGAAGATTTTCTTGGTTAAATTCATTTAGCTACTAATGAGAAATGAGGACTACTTAGAAGAAGCAAATATTTGACAATGGTCTACTCATTCATGAGTCTCAAGTTCCAACTCCACAGGAAAAACAACAACAACAACTAGGTGATAAAACACAGTACATTTAAGACAGCTCAGATCAGTGGCATAAATATGACCCACATCTCAATTGCACTGACTGCAGTTTGTCAGCATAGAGATACAAATATTGGTTAGCTGTTTAACCATACCAAGTTATTCTTAGGTTTGTCATTCTTAGCTAAAGTATTAGGAAGTGGTTATTAAAATAGATACTAGGGGTTATGAAGAAGATTCAAAGTTTAAAGTGATTGATGGGGAAATATGAAAATGTAAACTCAGTTTTAAAAAAATCTAGGTGAAGCCTATAACCTCAGCTCTGGAAGAAAAGGGGGATGGGCTGTAAAGACTCACCAGATATCTAGGGCTAGCTGATCAGCTACACTAACCAAAATGGTGATCTCCAAGTTCAGTAAGAGACCTAGCTAAAAATAATGTGACCCAAACACACAGTAGTCATGTATGAAATTGTGAAAGAACAAAATTAACTAATAAAATTAAGGTGGAGCATGCTATTTAACACTGGGTTACATATATGTATATATGAGCAACTAGACACACACAAATGGTCACATATAATGTCAAACACACTTGCATACACACACACACACACACACACACACACACACACACACACACACACACAACAGTGAGGAAGAGAAAACAGAAAAGGGAGATAATGTTTATATTGCTGTGCAGAGAGCATTGGGTTTTGTGGTAGATAGCTAAAACAGCATCAAACATAAGAAAACATAAAACAGAAATATGTGAATTAATTCTGGAGCAAAGTATCTGCATCTTACTGGAGTTGTTGTCATCTTACACTTAACTTCCACGCCTATTAGAGAGTGAGTCATTTAACTGATATTTTGTTTTAAACAAAAAACAAACTTTCAAATTATGCTTCTAAAACACTTCCTACATGGTTTAGTAGAATTCAAGATTTATTGTCATTTAAATTTTACCTGAAACTAGAACCTTAAAAAATGAAGATCAATGTATCTTCAAGGTAGAGGATCTGTATACCTAAAATCTCAGACGAGTCAGTATTTGAGACCAATGTGGGCAGAATAAAAACATGAACAGTCAAGGGAGTAGTGGAAGATGTCAAGTTACAAGAGACAAGGGGCCCATCTGTAGTCCAACTGCAAATGTTTTCATGCACAGATAAGAAAAAAAGGTGAGAAAGATCATCATTGTAATTTCTATAAATATGAAAGCACAGACAGTACAAAATGGAAATAGAAACATGAGAAATAATACATATTTCTCAAAGTTATTACAAGATTAGATGAGTTAATAAATGAAAGCCGTTGGAGGAGAGCCACCCATTGTACGGACTAGGAGGAGTTAGGGCACTTTCATTGCAGTGAACGTGTCCCCATAAGCTTGGGTAAGCAGTGCTGAGGTAGAAAGTTGGAGTCAAATGAGACCAAGAGGCTCAGGGAAGAGGCAAGAGTGGGAGGAGATTCTACAGATACCAGAACAGCTTTTGTTAGGTGCGAGTATGATGGTGTGAAAACCTGCTGAGTTTAATATATCTAGGGCTACATTGAGGTGGACTGGAAGAACCAATAGAAGACTCAGGAAAAGAGTCACATCATGAAAGGCCTTGCATACAAACAAAGGCACTTATCTTTATCCCATTGGGATGATTGATTGAATGACACTAAAGAGCTCTAATCACGGAAATGACGTGATCGTAAAGAGATTTATTTCTGGAAATGAAAAGATTGATTTTTGACTACCTTAACTGGAAGATATGGGAGGACCAGAGGTCTATAACTATTTCTGAAGTTAAATGACTATTAAAGGTTAATGTCTAAATAAAAAATTAATTCACCAAGTTTGGTTTCTTATCAATAAATGATAATTTAATGCCTGTTTCTAAGTGCTTCCTAATCCAAGACTCTATAATAAAAGATCTTGGGAACCACTGTGGCCATAATTTTGTTCAAGTATAATGAAAAGGTTTAATAGAATATGGTCTGTAGGACACACAGAAATGTGAACCAAATGCCAAGCAGAGTGTTGAATCACTCAACATGATTAATAATAAGTTGTCCGTAAGTTATGTGTCTAATTCTTTGTACAGCAAGAAAAGTGCAAGCCATGTGAGTGTCCATGGTGTGGTGCTGTATCAGCCACAAAGCCTCCATGCCCTTTCTCTTTTTACTACTAAATTTCTATTTTCATCACTGAGAGGGTTAGAATTGGTATTCATTTTCTTATTACCCAGTAGATAATACTCTTTTCTTAATACCCAGTACATAACATTGCACTACTTTCCAAATGTTTATTCTTTTAATCTACAAAGGGAAGACCTAATGGAATTTTTAGCTCACACAACATTTTACTTGGGGTTCGCGCACAAAACTCTCATTTGGTCTGGCCCCTTTGAACTTGGATGCCAGCGTTATACTCTTAGTCACTATACTATACCCTCTTTTACATATGACAAAACAATATCCTGGGGGAAATCTGAGACACTTTGAAGACTCAAAAAAGTCAGTATTCCGCCTGGCCTATGATTCATTTCTACACAAACACTGCTGCAGATGTACATGAGATTAAAAAAAAGAAAAACGATTCAACTTTCATGTTTAAAGACTTGAAAAATGAATGAGGTAGTTTCTGGGCTGCCTCACCCATTTGCTTCACAGTGTATGAGGACCAGTCACTGAGAAGACACGACTCAATCTTGTCCTCCTTCCTGTGTTCCAACTAACGTGGCTCCTGAACCAGTCATGTCAGTAACTCCAACACCAAGGTAGTACTAACAAAAGCGCACTGCCAGTAGTTGCCTATATGAGTTGATAGCCAGGCATGGTAGTGCACACCTGTAATCATAGGACATGGAAGGATGGGACAGAAAGGTCTCCTGTCGTGGGTTGAAAGTTAGGGAAAGGCTATGTAGTGAGAAAAGATCAAAGTTCATAAACAACTCTTACAGAACCCATTAACAGTAAGGTGAAAGAAAGTGCTGAGCTTAGTAACCTTTTTCCCTCACAACTTTTCCGATGCAAATAATAATTTTAAAAAGGCCTATCAGAGTCACCTTAATAGGCTCCACCAATACTTAGTTATCACTAACACTAATTACTCTGTCACAATTTGAAATCACAGAAATGGCAAAGAAAAAAAAACCAAGCAGGTTTAACTACTCTATTAATAATTTCTGAAGATTTAGTCCCGAGCAGAGACAACAAATTCAATAGACAGGAGGCGTGCACACTTCAGACAGATCTGCAAAACACAGTTCCACCAGAGCTAACCCTTCCCAATCAGCCTCCTTCACAGCTATGTTCAAAAGGGAGGCATGGATCCCAAGGAGTCAGCAGTGCTATTGCCTGCCAGGCTAACAAGCAAGACTTCACTGGATTTAAGCACATTGAAGACATCAGGAATACAGAGCTGTTGTAGCTCATCTGACTGTTGACATGCTGAAGAGCATAGGGTACTAGTTTCCGCTTGCCCTTAAATAACTTAATTTACAAGGATCGCTCTTCTCTCAGTATCTTGATTATGACAGTTCTGAACCTATGTGATACTCTACTTGGGAAAAGCACAAGGTTCATTATCCAAATTTGCTAAGTGTGTGTGCCTCTGTGTGTGTGTGTGTGTGTGTGTGTGTGTGTGTGTGTGTGTGTGTGTGTGTAGAAAAGATACACACATAACACAGAAGGGAAAGAGAGAGAAGTAGGATAAAGAAATGTTCAGTGTCACTAGTCAACAGGAAAATGCAAATCAAAACCACTCTGAGATTCCATCTTATACCTATCCAAATGGCTAAGATAAAAAAAACTCAGGTGACAACACATACTGGCAAGGATGTGGAGAAAGGGAAACCACTTCTACATTGCTGGTGGGAGTGCAAACTTACACATCCACTGTGGAAATCAATCTGGTGATTTCTCAGAATATTCAGAATAGTACTACTACAAGACCCAGCTATACCACTCCTTGGCGTATACCCGAAAGATGCTACACCACACAACAAGGACATTTGCTCAACTACATTCATAGCACCTTTATTCATTACAGCCAGAATCTGAAAAAAAAAAAAAACCTAGATGTCCCTCAACAGATGAATGGGTAAAGAATTTACACAATGCAAAACTATTCAGCTATAGAAAACAAAGAAATCTTGAAATTTGCAGGCAAATGGAAGGAAGTAGGAAAGATTATCCCAAGTGAGGTAACCCAGACCTAAAAGACATGCGTGGTATATATTAACTTATAACTGGATATCAGCCCAGCATAAGTGGATCCACCCAGTTGGGGATCGGGACAAATACTGGGCCTCTAGGCAAAGAACTGTGAGTTGTGTAGAAGAGCTGGGGGATGGAAGGATGGGGTGGGGGTGTCAGGAGCCTCGCAAGGAGACTATCAAGGCTGGTAGATCTGGACGGGGGATAGAGGGGACGGGAGGGGCCTGCACAAGCTGATACATCAACCAAGGACAAAGCTAGCAGAGAACCTAGATCCTTGTTCAGATGCAGCCATGGATAGTTCATTCTCCTCCTGGGGTAGGAGTTGGGAGAGTGGTGGTCTGCCTCTAACATAAACTTTTCTGGGCCCTGCAATTTGATCATTGCCCCTTGGCAGAAAGGCCTTGTGGGAACACAGAGGAATGGGATGCAGGCTATCTAGAAAAGACCCAATAAGCTGTGGTCGGAAGGTGGGGGAGAAGGAGTCCCACCTGTCAGAGGTCTAGGGGAGGGGAATGGAGCAGAAGAGGGTGGAAGGGTGGGAACAGGAAGATACAAATGAGGGGATTACCATCAGGATGTCATGTGAATAAATTATAATATAATAAAGTTTAAAAAATAATGTTTCTTTAAAATTTGAAATTTTAAATTCAATTTTATAAAATTTATAAAATTTTATAAAATTCAATTTAAATAAAATTTTAAATTTAAATTAAAAATATAATATCTAAAAATGTTACTATGCTTGCAGATATTTCAGAATATTAAAAAACATATGATCTGAAACACCATATTTTTCTTGATCATTAATCTTATTTCTTGGTATTGTCTTTTGATTATAAGAAACAAAGGAAGAGAAAAGGAAGGAAGAAGAGGATGACAAAAGGAAGGAGGGGGACAAGATGAAGAGAGAATGAATATGATGATGAGAAGGAGGAACAGAAACAACAATAAAAGCTGCCATCTTTAGTCTCCTGGGGAAAAAATAAACAGAGGAAAGAGCCCAGAAAAAATAGGCTTTAAACGCTTCAGCAGAGGCCAGATAAACAGAAACACAAAGTCTCTTGACCCATTATTGTTGCCAAATCATATCTACTTAATTTTTAGGGATGGTAGACCTAAGATATTTGGTATTCATGGGCCGCGGTGCATTTCTAATATTGATTTAAAATTAAAATCTTTAGAAAAATATAAGGAACTCTGTGAATTACATATATGTATAGCAAAGAGTCTAAAGAAAATGCATCTAATGGACACACACACACACATACACACACATTTCAGAGTAAACATTTTCAAAACTGTATTTCCTGAAAGACTTACATTATTGAGAGCAGTTTCTTAAAACTCAACAGCAAAGGGTACAAGAGAAGGCAAGGTGATTATGAGGGCACACCGGTCTCATGAAGGTCTTGAGTTAGCATCCCAGCACCCACATCAAGCAGTAAGAAGTCCATGGGCATGTATACTCTCATGCACATATGGCCACTCACATGATTAAAAAGAAAATAAAGCCCTAAAGCACTCTAAAGTAAGAAAATTGAGCAGTTCAAGTTACAAAATGGACAAAGGACCTGAACAGCCAACTCACCAAAAGTGTTAGAAGATGACAGGGGCCAAGGAAAAGCTCAGCAGCAAACGCCAATGAAGAACTACAAAATGAAACAGAGGAGTCAAGTCCTGTGCATAGGATGCTGCTGCGAGCTGGGATCACTTCAGAGAAAGTTTGAAAGCTTCTCATAAAACCAAACCTAATCTTGCCATATGATCCGGCAAATTTCTTGGTAAATGAAATTATGCTGTGAGCAAGAAGTTGGATACATTATCATAACAAGTGAAATAAATCGTATAAATAGCCAAACTGAATGTCACTTGTATTCCTTACTGGTAGGCATTAGATACACCAAACCACACAAATGGCACATTTATGACACAGAGACAGAAGTGGACTTGGGAAATTCATGGGAATAGAGAGAAGGAAGAAGATGATGATGGGGTGAATATTTTCATAGATCATGATATACTTATATAAAAATTTTTAATGAAACCCATCATTCTGTACAATTATATAGACCAACAAAATGTGTATAAAATACTTATATTTACACAAAAGAAGTGACATAGGTTTTCCAGAATGTTATTCATAATTGTCCCTACTTGGAAGCAGCCAATGCATGTGTTCTTTATTTGAAAAGTGAATACACATTTAATATCCACTCAGGAAACCAGATGCTATGCAGGACAAAAGAGAAATAAGCCATCCCATCATGAAAAGTAATGAGTCTTGAAGGTGCATTTTTAAGTGAAAGAATCACATCCTTAAGGGCTTCATACCTTATGATCCCACTAGAGAAAGTGGAAAACTACAGAAATGGTAAACAATCCAAGGCTCTCGGGTATTGGAAGAAAGGAGGGTGAGTATAGGCAGTGCACAGAGAATTCTAGGGGCTGGAAATCTATTCTTCATGACATAATGCTACAGTGGGAGCTACATGTCAAAATTCATTTACCGAAATCTATAAAATGAACTACGCCGAAAATAAGTACCAGCAAAGACTGTAGATGCCGGGGGAGTAACCTGCCCCTGCAGGATCATTATCCATTATTAGTGCACTGCACTGGTCTGGAATTATGTAGGGAGAGAGATCTTATAAGCATAGTCACAGAGGATATGTGGGAAATCTGTACTGTGCCTAATTTTGCTGTGAATGTAAAATTCCTCTCACAAATTGGTCCTGAATGTTTTTGAAACAAGGGGCAAACAAAATTGGGTGGATATGGAGCAGGTTGGATCTTGGATGTATTGGGGAGTTGAAGATCAAAGCATCTGAAATGTGAAACTCTCACAGAACTAATTAAAAAGTAGAGCTGATTGATGTTTTTAAAGCATCGTTTTAAAGTAACATTTTAAGGTATTCATACTCCTGTTTTTTAAATGTGAACAAGTTCGGGTCAGCTAAGCATTTCTTTTGATCTACTCTTCCTTCTATAATATTTTGTTTCCTGAGGGTGTGTGTGTGTGTGTGTATGTGTGTGTGTGTGTGTGTGTGTGTGTGTGTGTGTGTGTGTGTGTTCAGTGTATATCTGTGTGTGTTGATTTAGACATATGATACATATCTCTTCATAGCTGTATTGACTGTGCTTGCATGCAGAGGCCAGACAAAGCTATAAACTGGCCTCTTCTATCATTCTGTGCCTTTTTCATTTGAAACAGGACATCTCACTAAACTTGCAGCTTAGTTTTATTTATCTGGCTTTGGCTAGGATGATGCCAGCAATTCTAGAAAACCTCCTTCATGGCCATAGGCCCACTCCCATGCTGCACTGTGCTTGATCCAAGAAGTAGGTGACTGTGCACAGCCATTACATGAGCGCATGTGTCCTGAGGATCTAAACTCAGGCTTCCATGCTTGCTCATCAAGAACTCTTACCTACAAAGCCATCTCTTGGGCCCCTGTTTCTTGTTTTTGAAACACTAAGAGTAAAGGTTAGTGAAAGTCCCCTTTCTATCCAGGCTTACCCCTGGAGCAACTAAAACCAGGTGTGCCCACAGAATCTTCCTGCTCCGGGCAATTGTTGAGTCCGAGCTCTATCAGCCTTACCGGCTTCTGTAGGTCAGGACTAGCAAGAGTGGAAGCATTAGGTCTGGTGACTCACACCACCACTTTAGTCCTTGGATTTGATTTTGTTCCTACTTAACTCTTTTCCAGCTCATGAGAGAGTGTATGATAGAATTGACTTCCTTGCCAACGAAGAACTGAGGTGGACAGAAAAATGAATGACACTAAGAGCATCTGGGGTGAAAAACTCCTGTATGTGCTTGATAATGGAATAGTCCTCTTAAACATGTGTACGTCACACATGGCCTTATCCCACAGTGGTTTTTTTCCCCTATGTTTTAGTTTGTTGAAAGGTAGTTCAGCCATGGCGTAGTTTGCAAGCTGATGGAATAAATGGATAGAGGAGAGACTCAGAAAGGACTATCGCTTACTTGAAATTATAACCAAATACATTGGCCATCAAAAAGAAGTTATACCCCAGATTATAAAAATTTAGCAGCTCAGAATAACTTACCATTCCATTACCATTTTATTGCCATTTTGGAAAGCATATTATAAAGTCAGAATAGCCAGCAAACCATGTATGCATAGTATATGGTCTGGCCAATGTGGCCCAGTCCCACTTCAACTTTTATGTTGTAAGTAGGTCATTTGTGTGTGGTTTGGTGTATCTAACATCTACTAGTAACACAAGTGACATTCAGTTTGGCTATTTATCTGATTTATTTCAGGTGTTATGATAACGTATCCAATTTCTTACTAACAGCATAATTTCATTCACCAAGAAATTTGCTGGATCATATGGTGAGATTATGTTTAGTCTTATGAGAAGCTGCCAAACTTTCTTTAAAGTGATCTTAACATGATTACTGAGCACCATGCAAAAATAGCACAACATTCCAAAGTGTGGGGAGACTACACATAAATCCCCTATTCATAAGCCTAAGGTGGCCTCGAAGAAGTTCTTAACATAATGATAACATGATATCCCCAAAATGTAAGGAATATGATGACCTCTCTAAAGAAGTTTGGTCAGTTTTGGAAAAAAAAAAGTAATTAATGGTATCATGTAAAAAGAAAACAGACAATAAAACATAGTCCAAGAATCATATGAAGAAAATATATAGTAAATGTTCTCACTTGAGCCTGGAGAGATGGGTCTGTTGTTTAGAGTACTGTCATGTCTACTAGAGGACCTGGGTTCAACTCCCAGTACCCATGGGTACCATTAAACTCCAGTTCAATGGGATCTAATGATGTCTTCTAGCCTCCACAACCATCAGACATGCACATGGTACATAGACATAGATGCAGGCTGAATGCATGCATGCATGCATGTATGTATGTATGTATATATACTTTCATTCAGTGCTAGCCCAAAGCTGAGTTATAGATATTTGCTATTGCTCTACCTTTCAGTGTTTCTCAGGTTTCCTAAGTTAAACATGCATTCTATCATAACAAGGAATGATATTTTATATTAAAAATTAAACCAATAAAGAAGAGTTCTAATTTTTATGGGCCTGATGTAAATATATATGTATAAATATATATTTACACACATACATATAATATAATAGACTCTAAAGACTTGACAAGATAAAAAGTATTTATTAATAAAATAATAATGGGAGAACATCAAGAAAATATGAAGATAAGAGAATAATCTTTTCATTCCTCTGAGGCTGACAGTTCCATACAACACAGGTTTGAGTCAACCCTTACTGTAAAATGAATGCTTAAATGCAGTCTGAGCCAGGAGGGGGCAGCAAGGAGCTGTCCATGAAGAAAAAAGAAAGAAAGAGAAGAAAGAAAGAAAAAGAGAGAGAGGGGGGGAGGGAGGGAGAGAGAGAGAGAGAAGGAAAAAGAATTCTATAATAAACAAATTGACTCCTGAGGCCTTTTGACTGCAAAGCAAGAGGAGATGACCCAGGAGAAGATATAACAACCTACATACACTCCCAGAAGACATGGAGCAAAGATGGGGCCACAGTCCACAACAGGGGTAACTCTTTTCAGGAACAGAACAGCAAGAATGACAGCATGAGTCTGATTAAGTGCTGTGGCAACCTCATGTACCAAGAAAGAAGAAGACATCATCTAAACAGATTTTTAAAAAAATAAAAATTGGACCATGAGTCACAAATGGATTGAACTAGAAATGATCACAATCAGTGAGTTTACCCAGAAGCAGAAAGACTCAAATGGTATATACTCACTTATATCTGCATACTAGCCCAAGGGGCATGTCCCATGAAAATCTTCAGCTACCAGGAAACTGGGACAGAGGGGAGGACATTCTATTGGGACTCTAGATGAGAGAAGCACGGGAGAACAGCAAAGTAGAAGGATCCAGTGGGTCCTAGAAACCTACAAGAAGAACATTATGACAGGCAGATTTGGGCCCAGGGGTCCCACCAAACTATGGCACCAGCCAAGGACAATACAGGTAGTAAACTTCAAACCTCTACCCAGATCTAGCCAATGATCAGAACATTCTCCACAGTTGAATGGAGAGTGGGGTCTGACTTTCACACGTACTCTGGTGCCTCATATTTGACCACGTCCCCTGGAAAGGGAGACCTGGTGGCACTCAGAGGAAGGATAGCAGGCTACCAAGAAGAGACTTGATACCCTATGAACATATAAAGGGGGAGGACGTCCTCCTCAGTCACAGTCATAGGGGAGGAGAGTAAGGGGAAAATGGGAGGGAGGGAGGAATGGGAGGATACAAGGGATGGGATAACCATTGAGATGTAATAAGAATAAATTAATAAAATAAAAATTTTTAAAAATTGGACCATGGTAATATTTAGCAAGGGGAACCAGATGATTTTGCTTGGTTCAAGTGTCAGGAAGGGAAGAGACTAATCTTACATGCTAACAAAACTTTTAATGAAACCTTTTTTCAAATGCGTATACAGAACTTCCATCTTTGTACCAATGTTCCTTACTCTATATCCAAGGAATCATATGATTTTTCCAGCACAAACATAGATATGTATATATTGCACATGGATGTGGCATGGAAACCCAGCCCAGAATCCACTCACTTCTTAAAAATATATTTTATTAATTTATTCATATTACATCTCAATTGTTATCCCATCCCTTGTATCTTCCTATTCCTCCCTCCCTCCCATTTTCCCCTTACACTGATCCCCTATGACTGTGACTGAGGGGGACCTCTTGCCCCTGTGAATGCTCAGAGGGTAGCCTGCTATCTTCTTGGTAGCCTGCTATCTTTCCTCTGAGTGCCACCAGGCCTCCCCATCCAGGGGATGTAGTCAAATTGGGGGCACCAGAGTTCATTTTAGATATATATTTTTTTATGAATTCTTTCATGCACTGTATTTAACTCTTCCCAGGTCCACCCCTACTTACTTACTTCCCTATGTTAGTTCCTATAATTTTTTCTTAATGTAAAGACCCACCAAGTCCAATTTGTGTTCTCTGTGTACTTATGGGTGTGGATCCATCTACTGGAGCATGGTCCACCTACTAGGGGAATCACCTTTAAAGAAAACTGACACTCTATCCTTGAGAAAACATTAACTATCCATAGCTCCTCAGGAGAGAGAGAGAGAGAGAGAGAGAGAGAGAGAGAGAGAGAGAGAGAGAGAGAGAGTGAGACTGATGAATCTGCTTCCCATTCTGTGCTATAGTGTTGATTTGGCTTGATTTTGTCCAGGTCCTGTGCAGACAACAACTGTTGTGTGTTGGTGAATGTAGTAGTCTTCTCACAAAGATAGTATCTTGATCCATTTTGATGCAGTCCTCCCGAATACCTGGTTCTTACACTCTTTCTGTATTCTATACTTTGACAGTTCAAGGGCCTTAGGAGGGGTAGGATATAGATGTCCTATTTGTGGCTAAGCACTCCACAAGCAATTATTCTCTAAATTTTGACTCTGTGTGTGTGTGTGTGTGTGTGTATAATCCAGAATCCACTATACAAAGCAATTTCTTTGTTGAGGTCTGACATTGCACAAATCTGTGGGTATAGAGATGTGAGTTTAGAGGGAAGCTTGACACTACGTCCATGTAGCAAAATTACAATAGTAATTTTACCCCTGGAGTCTGTAAGTTCTCCAGCCATAGTTTCTCAGAGATATTTACAGTACCAGGAATGTTATTTCTTACTGTGTAGTAGGCCTTAAATAAAATCAGAAAACAGTTCCTTACAATCATAACATTTGTGTCACTATTGCACCCATAGGCATATTTTACCATGTTGGGATATAACCCTTGTATTTCTTGGTCCCAGAGACCCCAAAAATGACACAGGCTTTTGCTCTAGTTCTTGACTTCTGAACTTGATAGTAAAACCCTATTCCTTAGGACATCACATACATTGGCCACCAAACCACTCTCACAAATAAAACCCTCTCAGGTATTAACTGAACACCAGATTATGAACTTGGGCTGATAGTAATCATTTATTTAATGCATACATTTTGTTTTGAACAGCAATAAAACAGGCTTGCGATAAGTGTACTTTTAAATATTTACTACGTCTCTTCAGAAAAGATTGAGCCGTCTTTCCCCTTTCTGTTTGTATTTAAACATGTTACCTGTAAGGGGGCATAGAGAAGGATTGTAAATAAGAGTCTATCCAGTTGAAATAACTAATAGTTTCATTATATAACCTCTTTAAATGCACCACCTTGTCCTAAGCATAATACAAAGAGTAAGAAACTTTAAAAGATGGTTTGTATGATTAAAATTTATTATAGGCACAAATAATGTTCGGCACAATTATTTATATTTTACTGCATGTCCTAACAAACCTAAGAAAAATGACAGTCTTTTCATGGAGCACATTAAAAGACTAGTTTTCCCACTTCCTCTTTTCCCTTCTTTCTGTTCAAGAACACATTTTAAGTATTCATAATTGCTTCTCAGATTGTTGATGAATTCTATTTCGCAAATTGACCTTTGTTACAACTATCTCTAAAGTCCTCTGTAAATAGTTCCTAAGTATACTAACTGTGCAAAATGTGTCACCTTACCTATGAAAACATAAATTTTCAAGCGATGTATGACTAAATGCAGTAGTAACTGTTGAATATTGTCCTTTCCTCCAAAGAGTCATAAAGTTGTATTTATCTGAAGTGGGTTGGTAAAACTGATGAATGATGTGATGCCCAAAGATGTCTGAAGCAAATGGGCAACTGTTTCTGCAGACCAAGTTGAAGGATCGAGAGGATCGTAGAAGCCTACAAGTAGAACATTATGATAGGCAGATTTGGGCCCAGGGGTCCTGCTCAAACTATGGCACCAGCCAAGGACAATACAGGCTGTAAACTTCAAACCCCTACCCAGATCTAGCCAATGAACAGGACATTCTCCACAGTTGAGTGGAGAGTGGGGTATGACTTTCACACATACTCTGGTGCCCCATATTTGACCATGTCTCCTGGAGGAGGAGACCTGGTGGCACTCAGAGGAAGGATAGCAGGCTACCAAGAAGAGACTTGATACCCTATGAACATATACAGGGGGAGGAGGTCCCCCTCGGTCACAGTCATAGGGGAGGGGAATAAGGGGAAAATGGGAGGGAGGGAGGAATGGGAGGATACAAGGGATGGGATAACCATTGAGATGTAATATGAATAAATTAATAAAATAAAAAAGAGGTAATACTGAATAAAGTCTGTGAGCATTTTAAAATAGAGCTGATAGAAGAATGGACACCAGTTTTGAGACGCTTTGGTCCTGCCAACATAAGGCAAGGGTTTGCCTCCCCTAGTTTCTGAGGTAATTTATTGTAGTTCTAAGTGGCTGTTCATCCACTTTGGTTTTAGTAATTATATGCTAACAAATTATATACTAATAAAACTAAAAGTGTATACTAAAAATAATTTTTTTCTGCAGACCAAAAAAGAAAGAAAAAGAAAAAGAAAATTCCACCACAGGGCCTAAGACTAGATAGAAAGGACCTGAGGAACATTCTGCATTTCTTTTTGCCTGTATTTAAAAAAAATTACCATTGAGATCCTTTGAATATTAATTTGGAGGGTTTTGTTAAAAATATTAAACCAACATATATAGATAATGTAGATTGAGAATAATGGTGGCACAGTACTTTGCAAATGAAAGGTATAAGCAACTATCTTTCTCAGTCAAGTACAAAAATACAGCTTTTAAACAGAGAAGACTCTGGTGGGGGAAAAGGCCTCTGGTCAATTTAATATTACCAAGGAAATTACAACTGTAATGTGAGTGCTAAAGGAACAATTGGAATTTACTCAAACTTGTGTCCTTAGAAGGCAATAAATAAATGTGTCATCTTGACAGGTAAGTCCGCCTCAGGTACTCTGCACAGAAATAGGATACTTTGAATGAATGTTTTCATGTAAAGACTTCTCTTCTTATATCTGCGGGATCGCTTTGAATTCGAATGACACTTGTTTTATAAAACATATAAAAGAGGATCCAGATTCTAAGGCTTTGTTTTCACTGGGGTCCCAGGAGCTTTTCCTACATGAAGTAGCATGATCAAAGACTTCAATAAATCATCACAGCTATGTAACAAGCACAGGTAGGGAAGCCATCTCAAACGCGTGATCAAGGTCTATCAAATGCTTCAATACTTCTTTAGTGGATTTACTAAGAAACAAGGAGGAACATAGACTTCCTCATCCTACCTCTCTCCCAGGCTTTATAAAGACTGATCCAGGGCACATTATTCCATTGACAGTATTAGGATATCAGGCACAACTTAACTGGACACAAGCATAATACCTGTTATATTCAAAGACTGAAACATATGTTTTCTAAGTCTTCTCTTATCACACCTGTCACAATGTTTTTAGATTTTGTAATCAAGGAACTTGAGTATAGAGCAATTGAATGTCCAATGCACAGCAATTGAGAACCTTTTTAGCTTTGGTAACTACTGAGAAGCAGCCAGTCTGAAAGTTCTAACTAAATGAGGCAGTACTTACAGTGCAGACTTTCAGTTGTACCCAAGAACTTTTATTTTTTAAAACGCAGGGCTAATGTTCAACTGACATTTAACTGTGCAGTCATGAGGTTGCTCCAAGTCAAGGCACAGGGATCTGTGTGGAAGAAAGGGTGGAAAGACTGTTAGAGCCAGAGGTAGGAAACAACATCAAAAAAACAACACTTTCCTAATACAATAGATGGGATTCACATGTGACCTGGCCAAGCCTGTGACAGCATGCACGAGATCTTCACAAGCTTAAGCTAGATAGAGTCCCAGCATAGAGGAGGAGCAGTACCTGTGAAGTTCCACTGCTAAGAAGCTATTCATAATTGGTAGCTGCTGGAAGAAGTAAAATTAGTTTTCTTCAATGTAGAGACATTGGGTATATCAACTGCACTTCAGGGCAGGCTGTATGGTCAGGAGAAGCTGACCAGCACAAATAGGGGTCTATATTTTTTGTTTGTTTGTTTGGTTGGTTGGTTGGTGTTGTTGGTCATGGTGGTGGTGTGTGTGCTTGTTATGTTTTGTGTTTTGTTTTAAGAAAGTGAAAGCATGTTATGTTGGGTGAATAGAGGGAGGTTTAGGAAGAGTTTGGGTAGGAGAAAGAATATAATCAAAATATACAGTAGAAAATTATCAAAGATTAGATTAACACATTTAAAAAAGTAAAATATTCTTTCAGGAAGACCATCATTAGGGCCTTGGCTCCATAAATACTACCTTTATCAAATGAAGAAACATGCAGAAATGAAAAGCAGTGATCTGGAGAATTCTGTAATAATGAGAGGGATGTTTAATAGAATAATGTCAGATGAAGATATGAGTATTGGAAAAGTCTGAGATTGTTTCAGAGGCTTCATTCCAGAACACAAAGCCCTGCTGTCTCCTGGCCTCAGATTTTCACTGGCTATTTTCAACCTGTTAATAGGGTTGGTTACAATTAGGGTTGGGGTTACGGTTAACTTTTGGAGAAGTTTCCTTTTCTGTTACTTGCTTAATCATTCAGAGTAGTCCCTCTATGATAGTATTATTGACGCCATTCATTTCATCTGTGCATGTTCCTTCATATCTACACAACCCACCAAAAATTCATCAGCCATCTCCACTAAAAGCAACAGGACCTCCAAAGCTTTATCCGCAGTAATGACTTCCACTTAGGATTTCAGTCTCGGTACACTATTGACACCTGGCATAATAATGTCCAGGGTACAGTGCACTTCAGAAACAAGCCAAACAGTGACATCGTATTCAATACCAAAGCTTAGGGATCCAAGACCCCCCCCCCTCTCTCTCTCTCTGTGTGTGTGTGTGTGTGTGTGTGTGTGTGTGTGTGTGTGTGTGTGTATCACAATTCCAAGTGCAAGACCTAACACAGAGCAGGAGTTTCTTATATGTAGCTGAATAATTCAGAGACTATTTCTTTTATTCTCCTCTATAAAGTTGGGGCCATTTAATGAAACTATACTTTGGGATCACAAGTGGGTTATCCAGCATGCTGTGGAATGTGTTAAAATAAAGTATCAGGAGCATGCAGTAAAATGTGCCAATAGTTTGGTTTTTGAAAGCAAAACACTTTCTTGATAATCTCTATAGCACAGATCACACGCTGGGTAAACCTCAAGATGTTCATTCCAGTGAAGAAGAGGGAATTAAGTCAGAGAGGAGCACCGCCTCTTTGGAAGTAGGTCTGGCATATATGCAGCGGACAACTTCTACTAACTGTGATAAGCGCAAATGACTCAAACTATTTTCATTTTCCACCAAATCTCTGTGGCTTCCATGCACTTGCATTGCATTTAAGAACACTTTTCTAACAGCGAAGGATCCGGAAGTGTGACCAAGTGTGGTAACACTGCAGTTTAGCCAGATAGTGTCCATGTGGCTTCAAACATTTCACAAATCATAGACATTTTACTCTACATCAGTCTTCGCCACTTGTAACAGAGATACTGTCAAGCAAGAAAGCGGGTTAAGTTGTCAGCATACAAGAAAGTGGGAGAAACAACTCCAGGTGCCCAGAAATCAAGCCCTTCCCACTTCCAACAATGTCACAGAGAGAGAAATGGAAAGCAGAAAATATAATTGTGCTCTCTATTTCAAATAAATGCTTACAGGAACATTTCTTGTAGAAAACATAGTCAGAAGGGAAAATAAATTTTGAGAAAAGAGGTGCTACGCTTGAAATGTATTGTAAGTGTTCTCATGGTAGATGCCTGTAGCAATTCCCTGCGTGAGTCAGCTAACAGCATACACTTCATCTTCCATTAAAAGGACAATGTCAACTCTAGTTAGTGTTTCTTCAAATGACTGTTCTCAGAGAGAAAATGAAGCTGAGTGTTCTAATTACAAACGTTTAAAGGCATTATTAAATATTCTGTTTTTTCAAAAGAAACACCATGAAGTTGAAAGTTCTCAAGAGAGACACATGAAGTCAAGGCTTTGTTCTTAGTTCAGCCTGTATGTTATTGTAATATGTAGATATTTTTCAACCATCAACTCCTCAGTTTCTCTTCATAAAAATTACAGATAAAATAAGTGGCTTTTGAAGTACCCTTCAAGGTCTGACTGAAAAATGTTCTGTTTAAATTCAGGGACCCTGAGGCCAAACTGCGCGGACACAAAAATCCCCAAGTATACCCTTCCCTTTATGTGACACAGACTAACGTAATGTCTTAAGCATATATTTTCTTCATTAAAAAAACATCATACTAAAGAACCTGCAATGTAGAACCTATCACTACTATGTAATGACAGTACACCAAGAGCTCTAAGTAGATCAATGAACAAAATAGGCAGAAGTCATTATTAGTCCAGTAAAGGAGGGTTGCTACATGTGTATATTTCTCATAATCTAGACAATAACACATGTCATGAAGAAAAAAATCAATATGGAAACAAGTTTAAGACTTCAGAGTACTGGGTTCCCTGCAAGTGTCAGGGCCAGCTGGGAAATAATCCATGCCAGGGAAAGAATCAACTCAGGTCAGTTGTGCTGATTCAACACCTTCCAGAGCCTGACCAAGTAGCTTATTTTTCTTATACATTTAAAGTCAGTAAAACTTTGGGGGAAATATCTTCATGTGACAACTATCACAGCCAAGCTTCAGGGATGGCTAAACCAACCCCCCTTTACAAAGTCTGTCTACACAAAGCACCTTTGACATCTACCGTAAGAATGGGTTCTGTTCACAGAGAAGCAGTATTCAGATACTGAGGGCCTGAGGAGGAGGGACCTGCAATAAGCTTGAGGATTGACTCTACTAGCTGAGAAAGTAATGTACGTGGGGCGACTTTCATAAGGATGGGTTCTATTCACTGGGAGACAAAGCTCAGGATCACAGCCCAAATGATGCTCCAGATTTGGGTGAATTCGGGCGAAGGCTAGCTCCACAGAACGGCAAAAGATTACCAGGTTGTTAGACAACACCCTCTCAAGCTTCTGGGTGAACTCTTGAATAAAAATTCTGCGAATTTATCATTTCTGGTTTTTCTAATGCTTCCATTTCTAACAATCTTAAAGGAGAAACAGCAGCTGTAATCGAGGCCATAGTTGAATGGTGCTGTTCTAATTAATATAGGCAAGCATAAAAGAATTATAAGAAGAGCCAATACAGGACCAAGGAAAGGAGGAAAGCCGTGTTAGTCATGATGGCCATCCATAGGTCACCTGAGAGCATTTTTCTATCTCTATAAGAAAATTATTTATTTGACCATTAATAGCATAGTAAACATGACACATTAAAGCAACATATGCCAGGAAATTGTAGGCAACCAAGATTATGTTTGAGGAACAAATGCTCTATAGTAGCTCTGTTTGGTGAAACTATTGTCTTCAATTCACCCATTTCTGATTGACCTAATGTCTTTGATATAATATTAGTAGTTGTACTAATCATACAGACCATCATTGAGACATTTCTTTGTATTCAAGTACTAGTTCTGGGATAGGCAATAAAAAGCCTCTGTGCCTGCAACTGTTCCAGGATGAAAAGAATCATCACAATTCTCAGGGATAGCTCTCCTAATGCTATTGAGCGATTGCAAAGATTCACTTAGCAACACAAGTGTAACATAGCCTATTCCCACATAAACCCCAGGAAAACAGGCAGTGTAAGTAGCATTTTCACACACACATGAAAGGCCCATAACAAAGGCAGATGTTACCAGGATGTGATTAGAGGTGGAAAGAAGGAGGATATAGGTACATTCAAAGCATTGAAAAAAATGATAGAAAAATACCACTGACAGGAATAGCAGGGAAAGACCTGTATCTTATAATTGCTTCTACCATAAATCAAGTCCTAAGTAAATTTTCAAGTCTTACTATGAAGCCAGTAGAGTTTACCCTTGCTTCTGTATATTAAAATTGTGAAGGAGCATCTGCTAAATGTATACTTTTACTTATATGCTCTATAGCCTTTTTACAACTGTGATATCCTAAAGAATCCACAGTCTTCCTCATCCAGGTGATTCTTGCTCCTTCCTTTCTTTTAAGGTAATAAGAAGAGAGAATTGCTATTAGTGTGCCTTTCCTAAAAAACTGTCCTTTCTGATTGGATGGTTCAAGTATGTTAAATCAATTGTTTATAAGTTATCACTTACTTATAAAATACTAGTGTGTGTTTTAACACAGTAATAATGGAAAGTTACCAGCACATTTCTCAAATCCCCAGATTATGTCCTTTAACTCTAATAGGCGCAGCACATGGAGAAATCATGTTACTGGGGGAACTGCATGGTCTACCAGAGCCAGCTGTTACAGAGCTGCCTGATGGCAGTGTGATCCTTCCTGAAATTGCATGTGCATTGCTTGTGTTGATTTATTTGTTCAAAAGAGCAAGCCTTTTGCTGGCTGTCCTTAAATGTTATTTGTCACTCTTTGAAAATTAAGTTTGATTTTTAAATATGTTGAGCTCAGGTTTGTGTTTCCATATAACTTACAGTGGAAAGAGCAAGACAGTCATTCTTTTTTTAAATTTTTTTATTAATTTATTCTTGTTACATCTCAATGGTTATCCCATCCCTTGTATCCTCCCATTCTTCCCTCCCTCCCATTTTCCCTTTATTCTCCTCCCCTATGACTGTTCCTGAGGGGGATTTCCTCCCCCTGTATATGCTCAAGGATAGCAGGTTACCAAGAAGAGACTTAATACCCTATGACCAGTCATTCTTTTTAAATCTGTTCTTTTCATAAAATGGGATCATTTAGAAAACAACAGAGTCTACTTTTCTAAAACAAGTTATTGCTAACCACCTTCTGTGAACAAGCCAAGATTTAAATGTTTTCTTTTTCATTGAGCCAAGAACCATGTGAATTGCAACCTAAAGACCAAAAAAGAAAGATAGGAAGAAAGAAAGAAAGAAAGAAAGAAAGAAAGAAAGAAAGAAAGAAAGAAAAGAAAGAAAGAAAAGAAAAAGGAAAAGGAAAAGATTGTGTGTGTGTATGTGTGTGTGTGTAAAAGTGTATGTGACTTTATCAGAAGAGGAAAAATTAAAGGTGTTCATATTGTACCATTTGAAAATTGTTTCAGACCTATCCAAACACAAACATGTTTTAGGAGGCATGTAAGAACCTGTTGAATTCTGAGCATATCCCAACCTCCCTCTGGGCAGAAACAAACGAGTAAGCTCGTTGCAACTCGTCTCTCTTCTAATCATTTCTGCAAACATACCTTCAGAAATAAAGACGTATTTTAGCAAGTTTCACCCTTCCCTTTTCTGAAACTATGACATTATTCAAAGTTAAGTACATATTCTGTGAATTAATATTACACTGTTTCAAAGTCAATAATCTTCTTAATTTGTATGAGTGTCTATTTTCCCCTGGAATAAACATATCCTGGATGATTCCCAGCTTTCTTTTGCAAACATATCTTCTTCTAATTAGCCTTACTATAGAGCGGGTGTTTCAACAGATACCATACAAGGAAAGGAAAGCTGTTGTTATACCACTGGAGGAGTGTGGTAGAGAACTATTAGAGCTTGCCTTAATATAAATCTTCTTTCGTGCATATTAATTCTAGTTAATTTTTCCCACTCTAGAAAATAATTATATTGTTTTTGTCAAGATTATATAAGTCATATAATTATAATATACAACCATAGAATTTGAGTGCCTAAAATAACCTCTGACATTTTAGTCCATATGTCTAATTTTAGAAATTGGTATAAAAAAAATGAGTTATAAACAAACCAGGTATTTTGTAGCTTAACAAACAAGACTATCACATGGCTTTGTCTATATAGTTTTTCATAATGTTACCTTGGCACTATGTCTAGATATTTGTTACACAGTTTAATTATTTGAAAATTCTAGTTTCTTCACTATGTCTAATACCATTAGCTCATGATTATACTGAGTCGGCTTCTTTAACATCTAAGATCACAAATGAAACTGCTATGTTATGAATTTCATGTGTCACGTTATGGTTACCATCATAATTGGCATTACCATCTGGCAGCTCAAAGTGTCAATGAGATTAATATACTTTAGGAAAACATTTAACTTCAGAATTTGATCAATTGCAAATTTCACAGAAACCCTAGTTAAGGATAAATGAAACAGATGAGAATATCAGTAACTGATGATTTCATGAAAGAGCAGCAAAGTGGGTCATAAGACAAGGTTGAATGCTAATCGGAAGCAGGGGAAACAAGGCACTCAAAAGATACAGAATACAAAACAACAGGGATGCTACTCGTTTTTCTTTCTCTGTGTGAACAAGATGCTTGCTCCTATTCAGAGATCTCTCAGTCCTTGTTCTTTCTTTAAATTTAATGAGAGCTATGTGCCAAGGTAGATGGCTCTGTGTTTGACAACCTTTGTTGCTCTTGCAGAAAACCCTGGTTCAGTTCCCAGCTCAAACACTTGTAACTCCGACCCCTAGAAATCCAATACCCGCATCAGCAAACATGTGAACAGGCGTACACTTGTGCACATAAGTAAAGACAAACATTTGAATTGCATGATACCAGATTCCGATATACATCAACTAGTCATATATAAGCACATACCTCCAAATCTGATTTGAAAAATGCTTCTCTAGTAAATGCCTAAGAAAAGCCAAGATCTAAACCAGCAGTTCCTGTTCTGTACGGGAGGCATAGAGAAAACATAAAAGGTGGTGAGGTAGGACAAGTGAGCTCAGAGGAAGAATGGGAGAGGTCAGCTGCCTCTTCTCCTATCACTTTTAGGAACCTGTAGCTTCTCATTACCACTTCTGTATCTGAAACTTTCACACTCGGGACTGAGAGAGGTCTTGTTCTCTTCTGTAGACACATCTGAAACCTGTGTGGTGTGGAGGTGAATGCCCCTAACACAGCAACGTTCGGAGATGCATCACTAGAAAAGTGTAGGATCCTGGGGGCTCTTACAGCACCAATGGATCAACTGTTGAGTTCATAATTGACTAGACTATTGGGCAGTCATGAAAACTGGAGGAGGTGGAGCCTAGTTTCAGGGGATAAACAAGGGCATATCTTGTTTCCAGTCTCTACTTCTTCCTCCTACCCACTTCAGGCGTAAATGGGCTTGAAAAAAATCACATGATCCTATTGTGATCTCTGCCCTACTATGACCCCCTAAAGCAATGGAGCAAAGGAATTATGGACTGAAACCTCTGAAGTGGTGATCCATAAGCAATATTTCTGTAGCGTGTCCCAGGGATCCTCAGCCATCTGCTTCTTATCTCTCTCCTGGCCCTACTGCTCTCTGACAAGCTCTATACAACAGCAGAGTAAAATAGATGCTGAGACATACAACCATATATTAGACAGAGATCTGGAAATCTTGTGGAAGAGTTGGGAAAGAATAGAGGAAACCGACGGGAACAGGAACTTCAGAGGAAGACCAGTATTGTAGGGATGTCTTAACCCTGCTGCCTCGGCAGTGGCTGGATCAAAGCGCCCACGGCACAGGGGAGGGAGCACAGAACCGCAGCAGCCCACTGCCTCAGCTGTGGACAGAGTCATAGGGGCAGAGGTCTGACACTACCAGCACCCTCTTCCCACCAAGGCGAAAGCTATGGTGCCCTGCCTCAAGCCTTGACCTAGTACATCAATAGTAGTCTACCCCCCAAAGTCTTGGCAGTCCATTTCCAAAATGTAGCAGCCCATTCCCAAGCTGTGCTGGTCTGCTGCTTCCAGCAAGCTCCAGCTTTTCACTGGGCCCCTGTGACATGCTACCTTCTACAACCTGCAAGGAGCCCACCGCCCCACCCCCACCCCCACCATTCGGCCCACTGCACCACCATACCTTAGAGCTATGAGCATCAGGCCACTAAAATTTCAAGTGGCTTGCTGCCAATTCTCCTTCCCACCTCAGGACAGTGGGCTCCTCCTTCTTGCCTTGGGGCTGTGGAGGTAGGAGACAAAATGGTGGCTCCTGTCAGAGACTCAGCAGGAGCTGTCCATGGTGACTAGTCCTGCTTCAGCAGGCTGCTATGAAAACCTGACACCTTTCCTGCCTCAGAAAGCCTGCTGCTGTGGCTGCCATGAGAGCTGTCCATGACGACAACAACCTTTCCTGCTTCTTTCAGCCTACTGCCTTCACAATAGACTTTTAGTGCATTTTGGACACCTTGTAACTTTATTACCCCTCAAGGCAGAAAACTGGCAGGACCTCTGCCCGAGAAAGCTCTAGCAGCTGAGCTGTACTCCCAATTAGCATAATCTGGCATCAGTCCTACTAAAGGGCTGGAGATGGGCAGTTACAGAAGTCTGGGGAGTTGGGGTGGCTGGGCTGCTGGAGCTTTCTCAAGCACAGGTTTGGCCAATTTCTGCCTTGAGGGGTAATGTACTTTACACTGTGTCCATCAAGAAGGCAGTAGGCTGAAGCAGGAAAGGTTGTCATAATCCTGTACAGCTCCCGTGGAGGTAGCAGCAGGCTTTCTGATGCAGGAAAAGTATCCAGTTTTCATTGATCAATACAGGGAAGCAGGAATAGACAGCATAGACAGACAGCATCCACTGAGGTGCTGACAGGAGCTGGTGCCATTTTTTGCTCCACGTCTCTACATTCCCAGGGGCGGGAAGGACGGGTTGAGTGCCCTGAGGCAGGAAGGAGGACAGGCAGTGAGTCACTTTTAATTTTAGTGCTCCGATGCTTAAGGGTCACATAGCTCTTGAGAGTGGTGATAGTGTTAGGCACTCTGAGCTGAAGGACTCGGGGTGGGAGCAGTATGCTCCTCTCAGCTTGGGAGAGGTATTCTGTCACACAGTTGTGGGGGTTGGTAGTATTAGGCAGTGAGAAATCCCTAAATGAGTGTGTGTTTGTGTGTAGGAGTGTGTGTGTGTGTGTGTGTGTGTGTGTGTGTGTGTGTGTGTGTGTGTGTGCATGTGGCAATGGTAACAATGGACGATGTGGCCCTGGGTCTGGGCAGCAATGATTTTGGTGACTGTGGCTGTGGCAGTGGCAGTGGATTTTGATCTTACCACCACCGGCTGTGTCACTTCAGCAGATTTCCTACACAGCCACTACTGGATTTGTCCTTCCTCTCCTGGATTTGTCACTCCAATAAGTCAGGCGAAATGTCCTCATTTCTACCACAGACAGAATTCTGCCTAAAAATGGGCAAGCTTGGGTGCAGGCAGAGTCGATGGCCAAATCCTGCCAAGACAGGATAAGCAAATCCTCAATAGTTCCTGCCTCACAAATATTTCTGTCAGATATATCAGGCCAGAAGGCTGAAGAAGATTCTCCAGCATAATAGAGAGTTTTGGGTGACTATTCAGGTAGCAAACTGTCTCTGTCATCTTCTCATTTGGGAAGCTACTAACCTGCACTCCCTGCATATTCAGGTAATCAAGTTTATTCCTTCTCAAGTCTTTGGTAGAGTTGAAGACCAGGTAGCTTAGTTTTACAATGAAGCTCAGTTGTTTAGGGGTTAAGATGTTTTTAGGTCTAGATAGATGTTTTAAATTGATAGTGACAGGATGTGATGGACATTGATTTATATTCAGAATGTTAGATGCATCAAGATAGGAAAGATGTTTTCTTCAGGGCTGTCAAACACAAATAGCCAAAACACTAAGTATGTAACATTTATGTAATTCCTGATTGTGTCATGGTTCTTCTTGCTATAGGTAGTCTATTGTATGCAGGTGTAGAAATACAAATGTACATGTAAAAATTAAAAAATATTTAATTAATAAAAAAATAAAAAGAAGATATTTACTGCCAGGGGCTGGACAGATGGCTCAGCGGTAAAGAGCACCAGCTGCTCTTCCAGAGGTCCTGAGTTCAATTCCCAGCAACCATATGGTGACTTCACAACCATTTGTGATGGAATCTGGTGGCATGTGTGAAGACAGGGCCCTCATGTACACAAATAAATAAATATTTTTGAGATGGGGGGGATTTACCGCTTCCTGTGACTCTCTCATTGGAACAGAGAAGAATGAAGACACAAAGAAGAAGCAGAGCTCAGGTTCCAAGGCTCCACAGCTCCTGAGGGTTTGGGTCAACCCTCATCTGAGAGCTGCAACATCTCTGTACAGGGGGCCTTCTCTCAGTGCTTTGATGTTCCTGGGTTCCCATGCCTCATGCCTCGGGATTACTTTGGGACACTGTCTAACTCCAGCGCTGGGATACCTTCCCAGCCCTCAGAGTTGTGGGCACCCTTTCACCCAAGTCCAGAAGTTAGGCCACACCACACCACTACAGACATAGTCAACTAACCTAGGCCCACGGGGGCTCACAGAGACCGAACCATCAATCTAAGTGCATGCATAGACTGGACCTAGGCCCCCTACACTTATGGAGCAAGTGGACAGCTCAGTCTTCATGTGGGTCCCTTACCAAATAGAATGGAGACTGTCACTGACATGGACACAGGTGGCTGCTATTGGATCACATTCCCCAAGCTGGGCAGCCATGTCTGGCCTCAGTGGAAGAGGATAGGTTTAGTAATGATGCATCATGAAGTGGTGTGGCAGGATGGCACATGGGGGCATGGTCTCCCTTAGCCGAGGAGAAGGGAACGGGAGAGTGGAGGAAAAGGGTGGGGGTGGTATGAGAAGGAGAACAAGAGAGGGCTGTGACTGATATGTAAAGTGAATAAATAAATAAGTTAAATATTTCTTTAACTCATTTTTCCACAAGCATTCTGTCATGATAGCAAAAAATTGACAAACACTCTCTGTGCTGCGAACATCTATTGTTCCCTTGTCTGTTGCAGATTTAAGCACTCAATAGTGAATTCTGAAGTTAAAAAAACTCTTGACCACAAACACCTGCTTTACTGAACTAGAGTGGCTGTCAATTTGTTTAGAATTGTGTTTTGATTTTCAAATTCCCCTCCTGAATCCTATTCCTATACCCATGGTTACCAAAACTCCTCCCATCTTCACTATATTTTAAACACAACGCACTGTGGAGCCAGGGTGTGAGCATCTGGTATGAGTCTAGGGATAGAAAACTGGCTTTGTTTCAAGTTTGCCCAGATGTAGCTCATACATACGTCACAGATGAAATGTGTTTCTTGTTTGAAATCGCAGCTCTCTTGGAAAGGCTGGCCACTGTCCCAAGATTTACCTTTAGTATCTGTGAAGATCTACTCTAATCCTGCACAGCAAAATCTTTAAAGTACAGTAGTGTTCAAGCATCATAGTGAATAGTCAAGTCGACCCATTGAGATAGATGTAGGAGGAAAAGGACAAAGGTTCCAAAACGCCTTTCAACATATGGGTGGACAATGAAAATATGGTATATATATATATACAGTGGAATACTACTCAACTGTAAAAATATAAATGCAATCATGATGAAGCTAAAATATTACATCAAGTGATCTAATACAGATGCAGAAAGACAAAAACCTCATGTTCTCTCTCATCTGCAGTTCCTAGCTCCAAATCTTCAGATATATTTAAAAGCAAGGAGAATTTATAGAAATCAGGAAAATAAAGGAACTATTGGGAGGGGTTGAGAAAGAAGTGGTGGCATACAGGTGACATGAACGAGGAAACAGAGAAGCAAAGAAGGGTGTTCCAACTGGAGAAGAGAGGAATATCAATATAAAAGGATAAAGAGGGATGAAAGATCAATAAGAACAAAGGTGTTCGATAATTGCTCAAGGAACCTTTTTAATCTTATCGTTTTTTTGTACTTCTGTAAACAGTGAACAATGTACATAGTGTGTGAGTTTCATATGATCTGTTTATAGGATCAAAAAACTTTTATATTGACATAGGTATATGGCCAAGTCCTTTTCTAATCGCTCTGCCTGGCAGATCAATAGGAAGTAATCAATAAAAACAATGAGGGGTAGATAAGCCATGCAGAAGAAGCTTTTTTATTATGCCTCACTTCAGAGTTTGTCTTCGGTTGTTTGTTTGTTTGTTTGTTTGTTTTTGTACTATCCTCCAGTTTAGATTTTAGTTTCTATCTACCCCAAGAATCATTAGGATAAAAATGTAATTTTTATCACTTAGTCTCAAGTATGTCAATAGATTGACATCTTATGGGACAATGAGATGACACAGAAGAAACTAATGAAAAAGTCAAGTTGGGTGGGGAGAGACCTCAACTGCAAGTCTCAGAATGGGTTTTACTTGACCCCCCTCACTCTTTTATTTTATCCTTTCAGAGGTAACTGAGCAAGAAGCACTTAGTCACACTATCTACACCTTATTGGCAAAGAAATTTCATCAGAATAATTTGTTTCTATTTTGAGTATCACTCCACAGCATAAAGCCTATAGTTAGCTATTGCACCATCTTCATAAATATTCTTATCATTTTAAAAATCAACTATGAGAGGTAATAAATGTGTTAATCAAGTTATGGCCATTTTTATTACTCTTATTAATGTACATTTAATTAAAACATGCCCAAGTATATTCAAGGATAAATATATATGTTCATAATTTAAATGGAACCTAAAATTATGAATTGTCCAGTGTAGAGGAAGACAAAACCGTTTGGAATTGTCATGCTTATTCTATACTCAATATAAACTATATTCACAAAAATTACATATTTTAAATGACATAACTTTGGCAACTTACTAAAAAAATAAAAGTACTTAATATGAAATACTCTGGGTTTGGGCTGGGGAATAATATGGAACAGGATCTTTATAAAAAAGCGAGGAATCCTATATAATGAGGCACGTCTTTTCAACTCAGTATGTTGTTATTTTGTTTTTAATCATAAAATCAGAGTAAATGTAATCTTATAAGGAGAAACAATAGAACTTTGTTCACATATATACATACACACATATTCTCAAGAACCACAGACATCTGTGGAAATACTGTTATTAGGACTTGAAAGATATAAGACTAAAATTTACTCATTTATGGAACTAGTTATTCTAATTCTATATTTCACATGAGTTATATTTCAAATTTTATCTTAGGTTCTTTCATTTTATTATTAAATCTTAATAATAATTCAGAATTACAAGAAACATTGAGAGAGATTAGGGACTTGCTCTAGGCCATAATAGTGAGGTCAGGACTCATTGTTGATCTATCTGTTGACAAATCCTGCCATTTTTTCAAAAATAATGCTTAATCATATTAAACCCCAGGATCTTTGTGGTTTTGTTTTTGTTTTTGTTTTTGTTTTGTTTTGTTTTGTTTTGTTTGGTTCCAGATATCTTTCACGACCATAGACATATTCAAGAACTAATGGTGAGGGCATGGCATACAACATAATGTTAGATGCACTTATTATAGAATTCAGTTATTTGTTCTTATTTGAGGTCAGAAGTTATGGTATCCAATAGTGCATTTATGGTAATCTATGCTAATCCAATTGCTTCTCTGTGTCCTAAAACATGAAAGGTAAGCTTTGGTTGGTAGAAATAAACATCACATATTATCTCTGTATTTCCAGTTGAATTCTCTGCAAGAATGTCACATATTTAAAATTAAGCAAAAGGCAAATCCACTAGAGATTATTCATAATGATTGCAAAATAATCCATTTCCATTACCTAAGGGCAAAGAAGCCATCAGCATCATCCAAACGTTTACAGAATGTGGCTTCATGGTGAGGATTGACTATCTATGCCTCCTTGTCCCTTCAAATCCGTGACTACTGGCTGTCTGGCCTTCCAACCAGAATTGATTTTTGCTTGCTAATATACATGATCATTGCACATTGGAATATATGTTCAAGAGAAAATGATGACAGAGAGATGCATAATTAAAGCCTTTGTTTCAAAATACTTGTAAAAAAACAGATAACAATGAATCATATCTCTTAGTAATTATTGCACAAAATCACCTTAGAATTGAAAAAAAAACAAACCAAGTATTTCAACATCCTATCAAACATCCTGTGGAAGCTAAAGGAACATGGATTAATTATTGCACCAACGACATTGCTGTGGGAAGCAGTAGAGCACCACTTCTCTGTCTCATTGACTAGCTTGGGATAATCCTTGGTATCTTCGCTAAAATCTTTCATTACTCCACTGTCCTTCTGTGTGTGTGTAAATGGTCTCAAATTCTCCCTTGTGTCTTGAATTTATAAGGATCTAAAGAGAAAGGAAACAGAAGCTGATTCAATCCAATGTTCCTCCTTTATCAATGACCTCCATGGCCTTCTCCACCGAAGACAAGCTTAAGAAATTACTATAGAGCCATTGGGTCTATGAACACACACACACACACACACACACACACACACACACACACACGTATATATATATATATATATATATATATATATATATATATATATATATGTCCAAATCAAGACACACAAGTGAATTCTATAATTAATCCACATAGTGACAATTTGAGAATTATGTCATGAACTCAGTATTGAGTATAGCAGTCCTGTTGTTCTTAGAATGTTCATTCCCATGGTTCAATCTCTACACTGTTTATATTTGTTCAGTGCCTGTGTTCTTACAACCAAGCCTTGCTGGCAGTGTAAAGCCTTCCAAACCAGTATTTCATTTGACCTTCAAAATAACTCTGTGGGATAAAACGGATTCTCACTTAAAGACCAGGCAACTGGGAATCACAGAGACTAAGCTGTTCTTTCAGTATCACACAGCTAACAAATAGCAAGTAACTCACCACGTTTCTAAACAAAGCTGAGTGGTGTTCTTAAAGGGTTTTGTTTACCTGTACATCTATGCATTATGATTATTATCTTCTTAGGGCAAACATGGGGCATATTTTTGAAGCCAAGGCATTAAAAATCCCTGCTGATTAAAAATATCTTTCTTACGTAAGACTGAAAAGGCCAACCTCGGTAACACGTTGTTTTGTGCTTTGTGTTTTCTCTCTCTGGAAGTCTTTTAAAATGCAAATGTGTCTGGAAGGATAGCACACTCTGCTAAGGATTTTTCTCCTAATGATCTCTCCAGGATCTGATTAGTTGTTAAGGACAACAAACTGAAGATTTTCAAAGATGCTCAAAGGATACAGACACAAGGAAGAGATTAGAAAACAAGAATATCTACAATTTCAACTTCTAGATACTGGATCCTGGGGTTTATCCTGACCTTCTATTTTCTGGCCTAACTGTCATGAGAATTCCAGTCCAGTCTCGTGACCAGGGACAATGTCTTCACAGCTTTCAGAACTCATCTTTGCCCATACAGCTCTGGTTCTTAATTCTGAAGCAGACAATAACAGAGACTTAAGAGGAAGGTCACAGGGATTTCCCCACACCGCCTTCATTTTTCAGCTGACTGGAAGGTATCTCTCCTCGGAACCTCCCTTGGACCACTGCAGATCAGTTACAGCTGACTCACAAGGGTTAGTGTGAGGGAGGCCCTACCAGAATAACCTAAAAGGAGAATGAATTCAGCTTTACCCACAGGATGTGCATGCAGGAGACATGAGCCCATTAATCTTTACTAACCTGAAGCCCAGATGGTCCAGCATGCTCTGAACCATCAGTGCCTCTGAGTCCAGGGCTAGCCCTGCATGGGCCAGCAGCACTGCATGGGCCCTGCATGTGGGAAACAGCAGACATTCACTGTAGTGGTAAGACTAGGCCTTTCTGATAGAGTATCCAATAGAAGCTTAACTAAATAGTATAATAAACTAACTTGCAGCCTTTTAAGTCCCTTATTTTCACAGCAATTTGATCTATCTTAACAAATAAAGACAACATAATATTTCTTCCTGAAAATATGAATCATAATTTATTTGGAGAAAAAAAGGGTGCCTTTAGTTGAAGTTACTAGAAAATTAAATTATATTGTATTTTCAAATGATTTAAAATTAATTCCAAAGAGCAATTATGAAAAATGTGCATTTACCATATATGGAAATAAAAGTATAAAACAAACAGATTAAGAGTCCATAAAACAAAACACATTTAATATTTGCATTAATATGAATTAGCAAGTCATATCATATTTGATAGTTTTTTTTTAACTTTCCGATCAACTATATAGGACTCCAGTACTATTGGCTAGTAAATTTAGGTTGATTCCCTCTCAGATCCATTTGTATTGTGGACTGGATCTTTAGCAAATCCAGCTGAGCATTGATCTACAACTATTGATTTACACAAGAGGTGAAGCAGTTTTCAATACTTTCTCTGGTTTTGCTTGGACAGAAAGAGCCCATGGGTCTAGGTTGCATCAAGAAATACATATAGATAGTACAATCATTGGGTGAATATTAGGCAAAGAATAAAGTAGTATCAGGCTCCCATAAAATGTGTACTTCTTATAAGAATCAGTGCCCACAAATTTAAAATGTCCTCTTTTATGAGGACATAGAAGAATATAGGTTCTAAACCTATCAGGAGAATTAAAAGAAATCTACCAGGTTCTGTTATTCTGGATCCTCAGTTTCTTCTTCCAGGGGTTAGAAGGTATGTATACAAAAGCAAAAAGGAGAAAAATGTCACAAAAAATATAGCATTTTGTACTACAGGCAATTTTGCTGTAAGACACTCCTCAAGACATGAGAATTGCCTCTGTGTAAAAAGCAGCACTGAATGGGCAAAGTGTCAGAATATCTCTTGTAGCATTTATGTAACAACTTTACTCTGTCTTTGTGTCAAGGTTTCTCTCTGTGTAGCTTGGATTTCTTGAACTTGCAACCCTGTCGCCTCAGTCTCTCAAGTACTAAAGTTACAGTTTTTTTGCCTCCAAAGTCAGGTGTTTTTTTTTTTTCAGAGTTGAAATTCTGTGCTTGTTCTTGTTTCCTGACCTCCAGTTGCTCTCCTATTCTCTTAACCACTTTACCCTCCAGGCCTTGGCCTAGTTTGATGTTTTATAGCTTTTACACGTGCAGTCACAGCCACCATGAGTTCTTGTGAATAATGATTCAGTCATTCTGGCAAATTCTGGGTTTTGTTTTTTGCAGCTGTCACTACCTTTGGATATATATATATATATATATATATATATATGTATGTATGTATATGTATATATGTATATATATAGGTATATATATGTATGTATATGTAGGTATGTATATATATACACCTTTCTCTGGTCTTCATTTGTTGTTTGTTTGTTTCAACATAATATTTAGATTGATTAATTGGGATTTTGAGATAGTGCATCTTGATCGCACTTACTTCCTCATCTTGTCTTCCTTAGATGTACATCACTCCCTTATGACATCCTCCAAAGAAACAAAGAAGAAAATCAAAAACAGAAAAAAAAAATCCTAAATCTAATTTGTGTTGGCCATATACTCACTGGTGCATGGCTAAACTTCCACTGCCAGGTCCCATAAAGAAAACTGAGTCCTTCCCCACCTGATTCCCACCAGAAGCAATCAGCTGTGCAGAGCTACACTTCAGCATCCCTATCACAACTTTTAAGCGTTCTCTCCAGTGGCTTCTTTTTTAGACTGTTTCTTGTTGTGGGGGAGGGGGAGGAAGGGAGATTGTCCCAGAAGCCTCCTTTTTTTTTTCTTTTAAAAATATATTTTATTAATTTATTCATATTACATCTCAATTGTTATCCAATCCCTTGTATCCTCCAGTTCCTCCCTCCCTCCCTCCCGTTTTTCCCCTACTCCCCTCCCCTATGACTGTGACTGAGGGTGACTCCTCCCCCTTTATGTGCTCATAGGGTATCAAGTCTCTACTTGGTAGCTTGCTATCCTTCTCTGAGTGTCACCAGGTCTCCCCATCCAGGGGACATACACAGAGAAGCCCTGTCTTGAAGTTAAAAAAAAAATAACATTTTATTTTTTAAACATTTATTTCAAGACAGGGCTTCTCTGTGTAGCCTTGGCCATCCTGGACTCTCCTTGTAGACCAGGGTAGCATTAATCTCACAGAGATATGCTTGGCTCGGCTTCCCCAAGTGCTGGGATTACAGGTGTTTCGGCTGTGGACTGCTACTAAAATTTTAAATTGATAAAAAATAGTAGTTTGACTTCTGATTATCACCTGCATGCACATATCTATTTATCAGACACATGCAGAAATACATTTTATAACAAATAAGGACAAACTGTGTTGATCCAATATAAATCAAGGCTATAATGGTAGCACATGGCAGAATTGACACAAGTAGAATGCAAAGAGGGAATATTGTGCTGCCCTTGGCTGTGACACCGGCTGGGCGGAGCGCTCACTTCCACCCTAGGTAACGGAAACCTTCAATGTCTCTCACTTTCACCTGTGAGTCTGCAGTCATCAGTACCACTGCAAAAGAAGCTTCTTTGCACTTTACAGTCAGCAACAACATAGGTCCTGGACAGGAATGACATGATTTTTGGTGACAGTAGAGACCATAGACATTCACGTGGCCTCTGGTGGCAGCACAGGCCTATGGATATCAACATGGCCTCCTGTGAGAGTGCAAACATGGCCATCCTACAATCTCTTATTCTTTGCACATTTATTGGTTATGAACTTCTTTATGTTCTGTCATCTACTGCTAAAAGAAACATTTCTGATGAGGGCTGAAAGGTACACTCATCTATGGGTATAAATATAAGAATTTGGGGGCGGGCAATTTATTGCTATGTCCACTTAGCAAAATATTTTTCACTGGAATTCATGGTACTAGACATGAATGTGGAGTTGGCCACTAATATAATCAGGTAACAGTTGGGCTCCCATGACATTCTTGCCCTATTTTACCATGGAACTTATCTTACCAAGACAGTCACTACTCTAGTTTATAAGGTTTATACCTGAATAAGATTATTGACTACTTTTATCTTCCTGTAGAGTGCACAGGACCTCTAAGAACTTTGAAAAAAACACCTGGTAGGTCTGAAGCTTCTAGGTGAGTACCCATTTAATATCTCAAGGCCCCATGCCCTAAGTGCATGGTGTCTTAAGATATAGACTCTTATCATCATGTTCTGGAGTAAAAATTCATGTACATTGGCAATAGCCTTATTGTCTGGGAGGAGTATATAATAAAATCCCTCTGACTAACAACATGAAAGTAAGTAAACCATACCTGTCACCGGGCTTTTCATTTGATAGCTTATGGAATCTAGAAAAGAAATTGTCCTCCAACCACAGGATAACTCCCTTTACATTTCTCTTTCATGTGTGCATTTTAAGATGATTCTACAGTAGTAGTTTTCTATTGCCATTTCCAAAGGACTTTAGTTTTACTGCCCTCATAATACTCTCCCTTCCACCCTCTCCTTCCATCTCCTACCCCATTTAATACTTTCTATTCCATCACCGTCCCATATTACCTGTGCTCAATTCCCCCTTCTTTTGAAGTATCCCAATTGCCCTGACTTATGGGTAATCCATCTTAAACACATATATCTAAAGATTCAGAGATAGTACATGTATATGTGGTAATTTTCTCCCATGGTCTCAGTTATTTCACTCAGGATGACTATTTCCAGCTCTGTTCACTACATAATTATTTCTTTTCTTCAAAGCTGAGTAATATTGCATTTTGTATCAGAGCCACATTATCCTTGTCCTTCTGTCGTGGATATATACACTTTTTCCACTTCTTGTTTGCTGTCAATAGGACACAATGAACATGGATAATAAGGAATCACTGCAGTACAGTATTAAGTCCTTTAGGATATGATCAGCTCATACGGTAGATCTCTTCGTATATGTTTAAGGAACTTGACATATTGATTTCTATAATGACTACACAACTTAGAACTATAAATCAAAAGTTAGTAGCTGTTTTCTTTTTCCACATCCACATGAGCATATGCTGCCTTTGGTTTTGCTTTTGCTGTTTCGTATTAGCCGTATTGACTAGGGTAAGAAGAAATCTCAAAGTAGCTTTATTTTTCATTTCCTTGGTGGCTAAGGATGTTGAATATTTCAAAATATTTCTCATTCATTTGGATTTCTTCTTTTCAGAACACTAAGTTTCATCCATTGATATGGTGTTTATTTTTTATTGGTATTTAGGAGTTTTTAAAGTTATTTTCATGTTTTATACACTAACTCTCTGTCAGATGTGCAACTGGAAAAGTTATTTTATCCACCCAATAGACCTCTTCACTTGAATGATGATATCTTTTGCAGCACAGAAGCTTTTTAGCTTCATGAAGTCCTATTTGTCAATTGTTGGTCTTAACGTATGTGCCACTGGAAAAAGTTCTTTTCTGTGTCTGTAAGGTGATGTATTATTGGTGACCAGGATAATACAAGGCTTTCTCTGGGGCTCTGGTATATGGAGAAGGGAGGTAGTGCTGGGCATATGAATATGCTTGTCAAAGAAATAAACAGGGCAGAGCCAGTAATGACTTGGGAAAACTGTTACTTTTGATCACAAGAAGCCAACTCTTTCTCCATAAAGGGCTATGGTTAGCAGTCTCAAGACCACTAAATGCTTGGTCTCTGATGCCGGGGAAGTATCCTGTGTTCCCTTTTTGCAGTATTGCTTGATTAGCTTTGTGCTGACTTTGTCCCATTGTATGATAGTTTTTTACTGACACTGTCCCATTTTTTTCCATTCAGGAAAACTGTACATAAAATATTTCACTTCTTTAATAAACTTGCGTGCATGTACTATCAGCTTGTGCAAGGCTTCCTGAATCCAAACTTTTCTTATCTTTCGTATCTTTTCTCATGTCCTGGGCCTCCCTTTTAGGACATCGTCACTATAGAATGGCCTGATTGGTCCAGATCAATGTTATCCCCTACTTCCTCCTATAACAGATTCATGGAATCAGATCTTACATTGATGCCCTTGATCCATTTGTATTTGAGTTTTATAGAGAGTGATAGATAAGAACATGGTTTTACTCTTTGGTGTATAGCTACACAATTTAGGCAGCACCATTTGTTGAAGATTCTGTCTCTGGTACATTATTTGGTTTGCCTCTTTGTCAAAAAAAATCAGGTGGCTGTATGATCATTAGCATAGATCTGGGTTCTCAAATATATTTTATTGATCAGTGTCTATGTATTTATCTTATTGCCATGTTGTGTTAATTTTTATTTTTATGTGTGTTTATGTATGTAAATGAGAGAGAAAAGGAGACGGAGAGAGACAGAGACAGAGAGAGAAAGAGGGAACTGCAAACAATTATGAGCTGCTGGACATCATAGGGGCTGGTAAATTGAATTCAGGTTCTTTACAAGATCAATATGTGTGCATACAAGCAGAGCCATCTTTCAGCACCTCCATGCTAGTCTCGTTATTGTAACTCTGTTGTATAACTTCAAATCAGACATATTGTTTTCCCTGTAGCATTTTTATTGTGCAGGGTTTATTGGTGTTTTTTGAGTCTTTCACTCTTTCATATGAATGGTGAGGTTACTTTTCAATTTCTATGAAGAATTACATTGGAATTTTGATGGGGACTTCATGAAATTATAAGTTGTTTTGCGTAAAATGAGTATTTTCACCATATTGAACTTATCAATCTATGAACATGGAATTTTTTTAATCTACTGACACCATATTCAATTTTGGTTTTGATATCACAGCACTTTCATTAAATTCTTATTTCACTTAAAAAATATTGTGAAGAGGATTGTTTCTCTGATTTCTTATGCTTGTTGTTGCATACAAAAACAACATTAATTTTGTGTTAATTCGTATCCTGCTACTTTGCTTAACAAGCTTATCACATGGTAAAAATGTCTTGTAGAGATATTTGGCTATATATGTATATAGCCAACAAATAAACATGGTTTGACTTCTTCCTTTCTTATTTGTAACCTTTTCTTAATTCCCTTAACTTGTTTTATTGCTCTAGCTAAGATTTCGACCACTATATTGTAGAAGAATAGAGACATCCTTATCAGGATGTGCATTGTAGAGGAGAGTAAGACATCCTTATCTTGTTCTTGATTTTATTCAAAATTCTATTCTTTCAGCTGTTCCTAATAATTTGGCTGTGGGCACATTGTATACTGTCTTCTGGTTCTTTTAGACTTTTATCATGAAGAAATTTTCTTTCTTTCTTTCTTTCTTTTTTTTTAGTCAATAACCATTTATGCACCTAATAAAATATATCTCTAGTTTCTTACCTGTGGTTTATGTGGCAGATTACATTGAACTATGCCTGCATCACTGGCATGAAACTTACTGGACATGCAGGATAATTTTTGAATATGTTCTTAATTCAGTTTGGAGATATTTTAATGAGAATTTTGTATGTCTGTGTTAATCATGGACATTGTCCGATAACTCTGTTTTGTTTTGCTTTCTTTTGTTTTTTTTGTCCCTTGGGCTTATCTGGTTTGGTATCAGGGAAATAATGACTTTTTATTTTTTATTAATTTATTTATTTATTCACTTTTCATCCTGGTGGTAGGTTGTCTTCTTCTCCTCCTAGGCCCACGGTCCCTCCCTCTTCCTCTGTCCCCCTCCCCTGTTCCTCAAAAAAGAGGATCCACTACCTGCCCACCTACCACAGCACATTGAGTCGCACCATGACTGAGTGCTTCTTCTTGCCTTGTGGCCTGGCAGGGCAGTCCTGCCAGGGGGAAGTGATAAAAAAAAAGCAGGCAACCAAGTGAAATAATGACATTGTAAAAACACATGAAGATATTCCTTGCTTTTAGATTTTACGTAATTTGAATAGTATTGATGCTAGTTCTTTTTTTTTATTAATTTATTCTTGTTACATCTCAATGGTTATCCCATCCCCTGTATCCTCCCATTCTTCCCTCCCTCCCATTTTCCCCTTACTCCCCTCCCCTATGACTGTTCCTGAGGGGGATTATCTCCCCCTGTATATGCTCATAGGGTATTAAGTCTCTTCTTGGTAACCTGCTGTCCTTCCTCTGAGTGCCACCAGGTCTCCCCCTCCAGGAGACATGGTCAAATGTGAGGCACCAGAGTACGTGAGAAAGTCATATCCCACTCTCCACTCAATTGTGGAGAATGTTCTGACCATTGGCTAGATCTGGGTAGGGGTTTAAAGTTTACTGCCTGTATTGTCCTTGGCTGGTGCCTTAGTTTGAGTGGGACCCCTGTGCCCAAATCTGCCTATCATAATGTTCTACTTGTAGGTTTCTAGGACCCTCTGGATCCTTCTACTTTGCTATTCTCCCATGCTTCTCTCATCTAGAGTCCCATTAGGATGTCCTCCCCTCTGTCCCAGCTTCCTGGTAAGTGAAGGCTTTCGTGGGACATGCCCCTTGGGCTAGTATGCAGATATAAGTGAGTATATACCATTTGAGTCTTTCTGCTCATTATTGTCATTTCTAGCTCAATCCATTTATCCACAAACTTCAGGAATTCCTTGTTTTTTTTAGCTGAGTAGTATTCCATAGTGTATATGTACCACAGTTTCTTTATCCATTCTTCTACTGAGGGACACTTAGGCTGTTTCCAGGTTCTGGCTATTATGAATAAGGCTGCTTTTATGCTTTTATGCCAACCTTTAGACATCTTGCTGTCTCTGTTTTTGTTGGGTAGCTTCCAGAGTTGGATGGAGGGAGTCTGATGATAGATTCACTTGTTTTCTCGCGATTTCCATAGGCTGGAAGCTCTGATGCTTCACTGGTGTGGATGGCAGGAGGTTAGCCCTGTCGTTTTGGGCTCTCACAGCCAGTGATCCTCAGCTCCTCTGTGCTGTGGGTCCTGCAATAATTCTGGGTCTCTGAATGAGCGTTGGGTCAGGCCAAGGAATCCACAGCCTTCTGGGTCCCCTGCCAAGTCCAGCCAGGGATACTGGGCCCAAACCAAGCGTGGAGTTCAGCTAGATTCTCAGGGCCTGAACCATCTGCCGAGCTCAGCTAGGGATTCTGGGCCCAAAATGCACACAGGGTCCAGCCAGAATTTTTGGGCTGGGACTGCGCACCAAGCTCTGCTAGGGGCTTTTGGCCCAAAGTGAGTGCTGTGGTCAGTTATTGACTCAGGGCCCGAACTGTCCGCCAAGCTCAGCCAGGAATTCTGGATTCAAACTGCACACTGTGTCCAACCAGAGTCTTAGACCCGGGACTGTGCCAAAGCTCAATTAGAGTCTCTGGGCCCAATCTTTCTGCCAAGCAGTTAGGGACTCTGGCCCCAAACTGCATGCCGAGCTCCACCCGAGTCTCCAGGGCAGAATTGTGCACCGAGCTTAGCCAGTGACTCTGGATTCACACTGCGCACTGAGTTCAGCCTGGGACTCTGGGCCTAAACTGCGTGGATAGTCCAGCCAGAGTCTTAGTGCCGCGGAGCCTGTGTGCACAGCTCAGCTAGAGTCTCTTGGCCCAAACTGCCTGGCAGGTCCAGCTAGGGCCTCTGGGCTGAATCTGCATGCTGACCTCAGCCTGCACCAGCACCCCAGAACTGCCTGCTGAGCTGAGCTAGTGTCTAGGGCAGAACTACTTGCTGCGCTGAGCTAGCGCCTAGGGTGGAACTGAGCACTCTGGCCAGCCTGCGTCACAGCAGAACTGTGGCAAAACTGAGTTAGCGCCTTCAGTGGAACTGAGTGCTCCCCCCAGCCTGTGTCACAGCACGAGAACTGCGGCTGCGCTGAGCTAGCGCCTAGGGTGGAACTGAGCGCTCCGTTCAGCCTGCATCACAGCAGGAGAACTGCCGCTGAGCTGAGCTCGTGACTCAGGCAGAATTTCTTGCTGAGCTGAGCCAGCGTCTCCAGGGCACAGCACACTGAGCTGAACCCGGGACTCTGGGGCTGAACTGTCTGCCAAGTCCAGTTTGGGTCTTAAGGCACCACGAGACCCAAATCCTGTCCAGAGTCTCCTCTCCCACAGTAACTCCCACTGGCCACCACACCAGTAGCCTCCACCGGAAGGCTCTGAGCTGCAAACCTCAGCCACCACTACTGGTGCCGCTGGTGCCACTGCTGCTGCTGTCTCTGCCGCTGCTGCTCTGATCCGAGAAAATCCGTGCTCCTCCCATATGCAGGGGCATGCAGGTCCTCCGCACCCTGGTCCCTCCGAACCGTGGAGCACTCTTGCTGCCATGGTGTGGGGACCTTGGTGTTCCTGGCTCAGAAATCTGTGCAATTCCCTGAATTGTTCACTGGAGCTTCCAAACATGTTCCACACTGCTCGCCGCCATCTTGGATCTTCCTAGATGCTAGTTCTTTCTTGAAGGTCTGACTGAACTATTCTGAATCCATAGGATTTTTCTTTAAGTTAGTAGATATTTAATTATTGCTTCCCTTTCATAGGCATATATTATTAATAGTTTTATCTTGGCTTAACTTTGGTATGTCATATGCCTTTAGAAATCAACCATTGCCTTTAGATTTCTCAATATAGTTGAATACACATTTTTAAAATATGTCATTAGAATTCCCTGAATTTCACCAGTGTATGTTATAATGTCTTGAACTTTATTAATTTGATTCTTCTCTTCCTTTCAGTTAATTTGGCTAAGGGTTTGTCAGACTTGTTTATCCACTAAGAAACAAACTTTAATTTTTTTTTCCTTTTTTCAATTAGTTTCTGATACTCTTATGCTCATCTCTTCCTCTGTAAGTTTTAGGGATATGGTTGTTTGTTCTTGGTTTTGGAAGGTGCTCAGGTTCACCATTGATTTATTACTTTGAGATTGTTCAAATTTTCTGATGTGGGCACTTAACACTATAAATTCCTCTCTGAGGATGGCATCACTGTCTTCTATAAATTTTGGCATGTTCTGTTTTCGTTTTTATTCAATTCTAGGAACACTTTGTTTCATTTTTGTTTTCTCTGGTGGTGTCATGATTACTCAGCAGCGTACTATTTTATTTAGTTTCCATGAGCTTATTAGTTCCTGTAGTTTGTATGTTTGTTAATATATAGCTTTGCTCCATTTTGGCCTGATAGTATTATGAAGGGTGTCATTTTAGTTTTCTATATTTGGTGATACTTTTTTCTATTGTAGCATGTGGTCAATTTGATAGAAAGTTCCATGGGCTGCAGAGAAGAAGGTATACTTTTTGGTATTTTGTGGAATTCTTCATATTTGGATTAGGCTCATTTGACTAATAATGCCATTTAATTCCATTTTTTTAGTTATTGTTCAAATGATCTGTCTATTAGTGATAGTAGGGTTTTGAATAGCCAACAATTGCTATATTGTGCATAATCTGTGGTTTTATGTCTCTTATGAAATTTGTTTTTCCTGTGTTTGCTGTGTATATGTTTAGACTGTTCCTTTAATAATGTTGATGAAATTCTCTTCCTTCCTTATGTCTTTGGGTTAGTTTTACTTCGACATCAGTTTTGTTAGATATTAGAATAACTATCAGTTCTTTCTTAAGTTGACTTACTTGGAATACTTTTTTCCATCTTTTTACCCTAAAGTTATATCTATTATTAATTCTGAGGTACATTTCTTGAAGGTAACAGAAAGTTGGATACTATTTTCTAACTAGTTTTTAATACTTTGTGTCTTTTTATTAGGGGAATTAAGAGCGTTAATAGTAAACTCTGATTACTATTAGAGTATGAATATGATCTTCATATTCTCCTGAATATGATCTTCAAATTCTTCTTCTTTGTCCGCCATTCCTGAATCTATGATCTTCACAAGATTCATTCTTTTTTAAATTTTTTATTAATTTATTCTTGTTACATCTCAATGGTTATCCCATCCCTTGTATCCTCCCATTCTTCCCTCCCTCCCATTTTCCCCTTATTGCCCTCCCCTATGACTGTTCCTGAGGGAGATTACCTCCCCCTGTATATGCTCATAGAGTATCAAGTCTCTTCTTGACCAAGAAGATCCATTCTTTTAGTAAGGATTTCTACTGAGGTTTTTGTTTGACTTATTGAGTTTTGCATTTTGAGCATCATTCCACATTGGCATTTCTTGAACAATTATGTCTATTTATTGAATTTTATTTTTGTGTCTTTAATTGAATTCTCCAGTTTACTCTCTTTATTTTTATTTTTCTGGGATATATTCATAGCCTACTTTTATTGTTTGAACACAGTTTTAATCACTCTTTTGCATTCCTTTTCTGAAAGATTTTTCAGGTCATTCTCATTTGGCTTTTTACCACTATAAGATTAGTAATTTGGGGAGGGGTAGGTCATACTGTTTTTTCACTTTTTTTTTTTGAAACACGATTTTCCTGTGTAGCCTTGGCTGTCCTTGTTTTGTAGGCTGGCCTCGAACTCACAGGCATCCTCCTGCCTCTCCCTCCCTGAGGCCAGGATTAAAGGCATGAGACAACATGCCAAGCTTTTCTTGCTATTTTTGTTTCTGCACTGGACTTGATCATCCAAAAATGTCTGTGTTAGTTGAGTCTTTCTTTTTGCTCAAATTGCTTTCCTGCCTTCAGTGCAGGTCTTAACAGTGTTCAGGAGAGAATTTAGTATAAGAATGGTGAAAAGCCCTTTTCTTTTGTGGAACTGGTATAAATGGCTGCTACTCTCTGTCTGAATAGACACAACCTAAGTGTCAGCACACTCCACGCTGGCCCTGCCCTCTGCTTTCGGGTGATATGACTCTCTACATCTACGTTCTATTTTGGATAAGTTCTAGTCAATGATTAGATATCCAGAAGTTGTGTCTCTAGTCAGATAGTCTATATGGTTGATGGCAGGCCCAACCTGGGAGTCCTGGGAATCAAAATTCCAAAGTAATGGTGTCTTCTCTTGTGGGATAGACCTGGTCTCGGGCGTAGAGATAGGAGAAACCAAAGGAATAAGGTAATCTGGCAGAACTGGAAGGTGAGGTTCCAGAGGAGCTAGAAGGCTTATTGGGTAAGGTCCAGCAATATCTGTAGCTCAAAAGTGAGGCAACCGAGGAGTGCCTAAAGTGTAGTAAGGAACACAGCCTAGTTAAGAGATGGAGGAGAGAGGTTACAGAAGAGCCAGAGGCCCTTCAGATAAGGAGGGGCCAACTTGGCCACAGGAAGAAGGGAAGTCCTTAGTCAATCCTCCTGGCTGGTATGTGTATTGTTTTCCTATGTCTGATCATACATACCCTTCAAAGCAAAAGTGATGTCTTGTTTAGAATTAGGGTTATGGGAGGGATGCTACCGGAGATCCCTGTACAACACAGACTTTGCAGTAAACGTGAGACTTGAGTCTTAAACTCTCCTCAATATGATTTTTAGATAAAAGACCAATTTTACCTAAAATAAAATGATTGAAAACTATGCATTGCCTAGCATATCTATGTCTTTAAAATTCTATAAGCTGCCAAAGTTATTATTGTATTATTAGTAAGATACAATCCATAAATACCAAGAAAAGGGGTCAATGTAGAATAATTAACTTCTCAAGGCAGGAATAAAAGCAGAAAATATCATTCATTCCAGGTAGCCCGGATTGACACCACATAGCACAAACATGGCAGAAGTCAAATGCAGTATGTTTTCACCATGGCCACAAAACTGCATTTGCTCTAAGTTCTCCTTCTTTACTCATCAAAATTTTTCTGTGTTGAGATTTCAGGGATTGTGTTACCTTGGTAGCAGTGTGTGAGCGTGCTTGGAAATTATATTCGGTTTACTTTCTCTTCCATTTAACACTTATTTATTAATAATTTTGAACACCATGCTTGCCCCTGAGATCATAAGCATAACCTTAACAGGCTTTTCTTCAAGTAGCATGAACATTTAAATGTAACTGTATGCAGTTAAGAGGACAATATGTAAACCTTCTGGAAGGAGAGGTGGGGCAGAACCTAAAACTCTATCCTGTGTCATGAAGAAATAGTTTCCAGGAGGTAAAATACTATGTAAGTAGACATCAGTGGTCTGATTAGGATATAGCTGAATAAAGACAAAGAAAGAAGCAGAAAAAGTAATTTTTTTACTTGAAAAATTAGTTTGATGTAAAAAAAGGAAAGTACCTGTGAAGCAAGACTAATGCACTTTGTTGAGCTAATATGAAGGTTAAATAAATCATATTCTACATCCATAATTTCCAAACAATTTAAGTGATGAAGTAAAATGAGAAAATCACCTATGTTGATGGAAATTTCCCTTTCTAAAGCCAATGTATTTGTAAACATGATAAAGTCCACTTTTGATATTCTGCCTGTTAAATTTCGCTCTAATATCAAAGCCATTCCAATCTAAATTCCCAACAGCTATCAGGTTATTCATTTTGTTCTTTAAATTTCCACTCTCCTTGAATAGGAAAAATGGGCATCATCGTATGATTAAATATATTCAAAATATACAACACACAGAAACATAACATTTTACATGCTAAGTCTCGGGGGAAGTCTACTGCGGAAGTGCAATAGTCATACTACAGTATCAGCCTTCTCCAAGGATCTTACTGCTTAACTTCATGTTTGTGTGTATGTGTGTTCATGTGTGCATGCGGGTGTGGGGGTGTGCATGTGTGTGTGTGTGTGTGTGTGTGTGTGTGTGTGTGTGTGTGTATGCCAGTGCTCATGTGTGTATGTTTATTCTAACTAACCATGGGGGAAGTGACCTAAGAAATATGCGTACTCTACAGTTAGACCTCTCCCTGCTAAAGCATTGTTTTCCAATGCTGAAACCATGACAGAAAACCCTTATTAGTTTGTTCCAAGTTGTTCCATAAAAAGCATCAGAAGTCTCTTCTTGGTAGCCTGCTATCTTTCCTCTGAGTGCCACCAGGTCTTCTCCTCCAGGGGACATGGTCAAATATGAGGTGCCAGAGTACGTGTGATAGCAGGCTACCAAGAAGAGACTTGATACCCTATGAGCATATACAGGAGGAGGAAATCCTCCTCAGGAACAGTTATAGGGGAGGGGAGTAAGGGGAAAATGGGAGGGAGGGAAGAATGGGAGGATACAAGGGATGGGATAACCATTGAGATGTAACAAGAATAAATTAATTTTTAAAAAAGCATCAGAAGGAGTGAAGAGTGTTGAATTTTCTTTTTCCTGCTCTTTAGAGTAAAGAATTGATCTTTTGAAACAGTCTTGTTAATCACTAGCCTCTGAAAGAATGTAAGTGGTAGTGGATGTTTCTGTCCAGGAAGAACTCTGGCTTATTTCACAACTGGTAACTTGAAATGGATCCAGAAAACTCCAAGCTTTTGTTCTTTGTATCCTTGTGCCTAAAACAGTCTTTTATCAGTTGTTAAATTCTGGGCTTTAGAGCCTCTAAGGAACGAGGTATTTGTCACTAATGTTTTGCTTAGTATTAAAGAGTAGAGTATTAAATTTTCATACAAAATCTAAAATATATATATAAATATAACTTTCCACTTTTCTTAATCTCAGAAAAGAGAGTCTGTCTAGAAAAATTGACCAAAGTTCAAATAAAAACTTTAAACTTAATAAACTCATTTTGTATCCTTTCTCTGTCAGTTACCAAAAATGCATTCTTTAAAAACTAAAAACTAAAAAAAAAAAGAAAAAAAGAAAAGCATTTAAGCTAAGGTTCATGGTCTTAATCTCACTGAATTCCCACTCACACCTAATAGTACATAACTCATAGTTTTCTAAGAGGAGATGACAGGAAATAACAAAGTGTTTCACAAAATTCCTGTATCTCCATTTGTTAGGTAACCCCCGGCTTACAAACATATTTTCAAATGAACAACAGGAGACTTAAAAATTATTAAATCAATCCATTAGTTTCAAATGCACATGTTGTTTAATCTTTCATGCAACATATGTGCTTTAACTGTTTGTTGCTTGATTTTTAATTGCCAAGGAGAATCTAAAATACCAGAGATCGTGTGACACTTAAACCACAGGACTGGTGCTGTAGGGCATTTATGAGTACCATCAAGGCATGAAGGATTGGATGATATGTGGAACTGTCAGTGCACAAATGCAGATGAGCCCAAGCTCAAAGTGAGTCTAACTACTCCATATGCACTGCTCCTAGGATGCTTTGTAGAGTAGCGCTGTTCTGAAAAAAAAAATAACTTTGTCTTATATTTAAAAAAAAAAAAAACCCTGAAAGATCCTGGAATGCCATTTCTTTCCAAAAGAGTAGCCATATTTGAATTTTCTTAGCAGCTTGCTGAGAGAGTGCAAAGCTAACAAGAATCAAAACAGACTCTTTACATAGTTTGTTTGGGTCTAGAGGAAATCTGTCCATGAGCTTTTGTGAGGGGGCCAACATGTCAGCATATGCCTGACTACAGTGAGTTTATCTTTCAATTGATTTAGTCCATTCTGGGGAATCAAGATGATGCAAGAATATGGCACATAACCAAACTCGTTCTCTTTCATTGACAGAAATGATAGAAACATATTTATTTCTTTGGTTCACGTAGTGAGAAAAGACAGCATCCGAGGCTGCTTTTAAATTCCTATTGCGGTTGTCTTGTCCCTGCTTTGAGTTGTCACTAATATCTTGATTGACATGGTTCAATTAGTAGAAATGCTTGCGAGTACCCAAGAATGGCAAGAATCCATTGTGTCATTTCTTGGGGTTTACAGACAGGCACAAAACTGTGCTCTGTTAATGGAGGCTTTGGCCTCTAAGTGCTTGAAATTGGGCTGCAAAGGTAGCATACACACTTTACGACAGCCTTAACACCCCTTCTCAGCGCATTTTGTTCTCCGTTTCTTTGGCATGCATATAGAGCAGCCGTACGAAGTAAAGCTAAACCAGAATTAGGCAGCGGAGTTGAAGATACCTTAGGCTTCTTCTACACATAGAATTTCTCCAGCTTCTGTATCAGACACAATCTGGAGTGAATCTGACAGCAGGTGCTGGGGAGGCATAGCTAAAGCAAGACTGGAGATTGAACATTGTACCAGGTCCATCTTTATGGAAACATAAGTGAAGTATTCCGGGCACACATTCCCAGGTAGACTAGGGGAACAAGCAGAACTAGAGCCAAGGTCTCATGGAAGTAACAAATTGGCGCCCAACATTTAGGCCTACTGGTAAAATAACTGCAATAAGTGGCCTTGCAGAAAAGTGCTGAATTAGAAACTGGGTGCAGTGGTACATGCCTAAAATTCAAAGAACTGAGGCAATGGGATTGCAAGGTAGAAGCCATCCTTGGCTAACAAGTCAAACTCTTGATAAAAAGCAAACAAATAACTAAGAAAAATAAGTGAATTAGGAAAATAGGGTTTAGTTGGATAAGACCCTGGAGTATCACGGGGGGAAATTTGAATTCGTATGCCAAATCAATTTGGTGTCATTGTGGATTAGAGGGGTAAAAAAACCCATAACATTAATGTTAATACAGAAAAGATAATATTAACCTGTTTTATAGAATATTTTTACAGAAAAAGAAAATCATTAAAGAGTAAGTTCATTATGCATCCCCAACAGAGGCAGGGAAGCCCAGGATGTAATGCCTAGATGACGCTTCACCAGTATTGGCAGCCAAAAATGGCAGCTAAGGAGAGAGTAGTAAAGACACAAATGGAAAACCAGAGTGGAGGCACACTGCAGAAGGCTCTGAAGCTTAGTCAAATGAACCTGTGCTTGGTCCTTCAGAAGCTGGCCTTCTCTCATATCTCTTACTTATTTACCTCCAAGACCAGCTTTGGGTCCTATTTTCTCTCCTTATCCATCTGCCTCACGGTGGAGAGGTACACGCATCTGTTCCGAGTCTCCTGTCAATTTCTCCACGAGGCAGATGGTCTGTTCCTGTTTCCAGACTTTGCCAGACCCCCCTGAGTTTTTCATGCTCTGTCCCTGGGGATTTATTGCCAGAGTGGCAACAGTTGCCATGTGGCAGATGAGCCTACACAATAAGTTTCAGCAGATGAATTCACCCAGGAACCATCAAGCACATTAGCTCCTGCCCCTTGCAAAAGTTGTCACACTCTTATAAGACTGGCATGGTGAAGAAGGCCAGCACAGTTCAGACTTGCACCTAAGTGAATTCTATTCAGTGTTTGTCTTGAGTTAGCAATCCTCTGTTTCTGATCCCTGGAAAGATTTCACTATGAGATTATTTTGAATGGACTAGAAGACAAAGAAAAATAATGCTGTGCCCACCTTTAAAGTTGAATCTACTGTAGTCCCTTTTAATCTTGTACATAGTTCAATCAAATCATTGGCATCACCCCCAAATGTTCTAGAGTGCATCACCAACAAGAACCAGGTCAGTCTACGGTCCTTGTCTGATTAACCCAGATCCTTAATCTCCTGTTGAATATAACTGCATTATTAACTACCCAGACTGTGTTTTACTAAGACTGTCATATGTTCATTGTCTAGACCACACTTTCTAATTATGTAAGGCAGACTTCAACAAACTATCTGGGTCTGTAACAGATAATCAAATTATGTAATTATCAACCAAAAGGAACCAACCAAATCTGGGATGAATCCACATAAATTCATTGTTCCTAGGTCTGTACAAATATGGAAAGCCCGGGAGAGCTCTATGGGAAAAAGAGTTATAGATGTATTTATAGCATGAGATAGATTCTCCAACTATAGGTAGTGACATGGCTTGACAATTACGCATAATATGAACATTTGCCTGCGGTTACTACTCATCAGTTAATTAGAATGTATTCAATCCTGGTCTAATACACTGTTCAGTTTCTTTCCAGCTAGAATTGAATTATTGCTGTGTCTAGGCACAGGAGTTTCAAGGCTTGTAGCCAAATATTTCAAATGAATAATTCTCTATAATTTTAACTGACTACTCCGAACTTTGGTTATTCCTTTGTAGTAGATTCATTAGACAGTGGATATAAGGAAGATAAAAGGAAAGGGGAGCAAGGAGAGGAATATTATATGTAGAAATAAAGTCTTTTTACCATTTGGAACTGAGAATATCATCACCAGAAACAGTTGAGAATTTTTTTTAAATGCTTAGAATCGTTCCTCTTTTTGGGGGGAGGGTCAATAAGACCACAGTCCTCTCAAGCTTTTGAAATGGTTGCTTCAAACATACCATACCACTAAGAGCTAAGCATTCTTCTCAAATATCATAATATTATTTTTTAAAGCAAGAAACATTATGAAGATAGTGTTTTTTAAAACATCAAAACTGGGCCTAAAGTTCTTTCCAGTACACTTCAGAACAGATCTTCTCAATGTGCATTCAGTGGCATCACTCAGCTCTTCTTTTTAAACTCTTTGTGTTAGAACACTTTCTGATTTATAATCTTTAAAAAGGAAAAGACTAGAACAGTGGTACAGCCCTAGAATCTGTGAACGAGGGCTCTCATTTGCACACGGAGGTGTCATTCTCTTTATGTTCATGTCCTATCGAACTCTAAACCTATCACCGAGCTCAAGATATAATCTCTTTTCATAATCTGGATTTCACTGAGAAAGACATGGGAAAGACAGAATTTGTAAGACAAGAATTGAAAGAAATAGTTGCAGAAAGGGACTGTAAACAGACCACCCTACATGCAGGGATGGAGTTTGGAATAAAAATGGTGGCCACATCTCAAATCTAACTGTGTTAATTTCCTGGTCATCTAAGGTTTTGGCAAAATGTCTTCACATTTTTTAGGGCATTTATAAATGTCTAGACAAGACCTCTTGAGAGCGAAATGAGAACTTTTCCTACCAGAACTCTACTCTTGTGCGTATTTCTAGTCTGGCTTCAACTGGAGTGTCTGAAGCATGGATTCTGGTAAAATTTTTAAGTCTCATTCACAGTTTTTCTTTGTTTTCTACACGAGAGCACATACTTTAATGTCCCAGCAAAAATAAAACACCATATAAGGAAGTTGAAGGTGGAAAGATAAAAGTGACAGTTATGATCATATTTCATTATATATGTAGGAAATCCTCAAGAGAAGTGGAAAAATTAAAAGCCATAAGTGACTATTAGATTATAACAAGAAAAACTACTGCGAAAATGTGCTTTTGGTTTAATCTCCACTATTATTACTGGCTTTATTTAAAATAAAGATAGCAAGGGCCCCTGGTAACCAAACTGAGCTCTAAAGCAGTCTGGGACACAAGGTCTTCACAGTGTCTTGCATTCTTCCTTACGTTAGAGACCACTTAGCCCTGGAGAACAAGATGACTAACACCCAACAATTAGATGCTACAATATTCTGTTACAAAGAAGCAATGCAAGCAGAGATAATGTGCCCTTGCTCTTGTCATAGGACATTTTTAGAACTAAGCAGCTGATTTCATTTTCTAATGAAAAAAAAATCTGTAAATTTTAATTGTACTGTGAGAGGGCGAAAAAACTCATTTGCAGTTGAATCCAATTACAACTCATTTGTGATTAAGATTTGGTATTTAATATTGATGGATTTGCATTGTTTTCTTGTTTCTCTCTATGGAGAACTCAATATGAACAATATATTGAACAAAGAGTACACAAATGACCATTGTTTCTTTACACTATAAATATTGGATGGGATTCATATTGTAACTACAAAAGAGTCATTTGTTGAGTAGTTTAAATAAAAACATGAATATGCATAAATAAAGAGCACCAGAGCTTCTGCCTAATGGAATTCCATAGAAAGACATTACACAGCATTTACATAGAAATTGCAAGTGAGAAACACAGTGGCTTACCTTCTCCAATTTCCAAACATTCTCAGGACAATGGATAGATAACACACATGGATAGATAATGCTTCCTACATGGTTTGTTGAAAGATTTACTCTTAATATTCATTTGATTTAAGAGCTAAGCAGTTTGTAGCCATTCAATGTTATTACTGACAAAATTTCTTTCGCCAATATATCCTGTATTATTTTATTCCAAGTTAATGAATTCACAAGATGAGAAAATTTACCTTTTATTTTAGAATTTATATTTAGTGTTTGTAAGAGGGAGAAAAATAAAACATCATCACAAAAAAATCACAGTGAGAAATACAAGGAGGTAAAGAAGTTATAGTCCAGATACATAAGATCATTAAATGTATTCGGTAAGCAAAACATACTGGAAAGAAGTGGTTCTCAACCTCTCTAATGCTGCAACCCTTCACTACAGTTCCTTACATTGTGGTGACTCTCAACTATAAAGTTATTTTCATTGCTACCTCATAACTGTAATTTTGCTACTGTTTTGAGTTGTAATTTAAATATCTGTATTTTCTGATGATCTTAGGCAACCTCTGGGAAGGGTCATTCAACCCCTCAAAAGGGTCACAACCCACAGGTTGTAAACCGCTGCTTTAAAAGCATCTAAATTTAAGTGGAGAAAAGATATTACATTTAAAGTGACAAAAGAAACTATGATATGATGCTTAACATTTTAAAAGACAAATAACTGGAGGAGATAATAGACAAAATATGGAAGAGAAATACCATCATGAAATACATAAAAAATTAACAATTATTTTTCTACTTTGAGAATTATAATTTTCCTCTTTATATTTTAGAAAATTTACAATTTGTACAAGCATGCATTACTTTAAAAACTGGGACCTTGCAGTGTTTTGAGAACACAGTGTGTTTCTCCTGTATTAAGTACTTCCCATCCCAAGGGGAAAAATGACTATCAGGTACACATTTATTATAACCCATTTCCTTAAAAATTTGCAAGCCAAAGAGAGGAAATCAGGAACCGAGGTGATTACAATTGTTTCAACAAATCTGAAGCTATCCCTATAGGTGCTGCTGGCCAAGGCTCATTCCATAACAATTGCTTCACTTGCTTAAGTGTTCTCTGCCAATCCCTAGCACCCTGATTCAGCTGATAGACATGGTCGTCCAATGTTCTCATACTTTCTTCCCAGAAACCTCAGCCAGTTAGGCTTTGGAATCAAATCTAGCACCCATGGGAACAATCTTCCCATAATATTTTGGCATTTTAAGACATTTTCAAATGAGGAGATTTTGTAAAACACATCTTTCTTGAACTTCCAACAATGAACCTCATTGAGTACATTGCTCAAAATAAGATGACAGCTCTTCACACCTCATAAAATATTTTACTCTGTTGACAAATGCTGATGCAGTGATGCTTTTGTGTCTGTTTCTGAGACCAGGAATGGAAACCGAGTTCTCATAGGACTGAAAGCAGTTCAGCAGACATTAGATTAGGTGTTACAATACTATAATCTTTTAAATAAAAGACAAAAAAACTTATTCTTGAGAACTGTTTGGAGAAAACTAATATTTTATATTCAAAAAATTGAAAGCACTATCATCAGCAAGACCTAGGCTAGAAACTGGGCTGAAGATGGCATTTATATCATTGGAAAATATTTCCTGTAAGGGATACTATAGTAAAGACTCATTACTTGATCACAAGTTCAAATAACATGTAGTATATTCATAAATAAGACCTTATTTATGAATAAGCAAAAGTATTAACTTAGACAAATTTAAAGAGCTAGAATGAATACTGTGAAGACTGTGGGCCCTTTAAAATGTCCAGGAGAGTTTGTACTGTGAAAATATTCAATTGTAATGATCCATCATATACTAAAGTTTCTTAATTTTTATTTTTTGCTTTTGAACCTTTAATGACAAAAAAAAATATACTATGGAGCTCAAGTACATGATGGTCAGTGAGTCACTGGGGGGTGAGAGGGATCATCAGGGTCACACATGACATACTTAGTTAACAGACTGTAAAGAAGAAAAATAAATATTTGTTTTTTTAGCTAGGTATGTTGGCAACTACTTGAATATTACCCAGTTACTAATACTATGTCTCACAGATTGGCCACCAAAAGCACAAAGAGATATTTTGTTTGGCAGGCTTTAGCCCATTGGTTTCTATGCTTTATGAAGACTGTAGTTTATTGCCATCAGTGACTCCCAACTGCTACATTGAGAAGATTAACATTAATTTAAAACAAATAAAACACTATTTGCAATTAGTGTTGTTCACCTGGAATAGTAAAACCTACATTTATTGTGAAACCAAAATTAATAATATTCTATTAATTTATTCGTTGTTAATTCATTTTGGAAACTTCTACATGTATAACAGCATTAGGCAGAAGAGAGGATTATAAATGAAAAGGTGCATGTCCCTTCTTTTAAGGAACTTTAAGTTTAATAAAATATTTACATAAAATAAATGTTTTATTAACGATATTATTATTAGTTAAATTAGTTCCTTTAGCTATAATAGGCCCTGCACTATTGCTCCTTCCTTCCGTACTTCCTGGTACAGCATGCCTCTCCACTTACATCCAGAAAATGCCATATGAATCACATGAAAGGAGGCATATAGGAGACAGATAGGACCTTTGCTAGCCTCTGTGTCATTGTGGAATTGCTGGCTCCTTATAAAACACAGAGGAGGAACTTTCTGACCACTCTTAGATGAGGACAGCTATTTATTGCTTTTGAATGTTTAATATATGCTCAACTCTCTGCTGGGCACATAGGGTGCAATGGACAAGGGAATGCCTCGGGTTCTACCAAGAAGAATTAACTGAAGAAGAGACTGGTCCACACTAGTCATCACAACAGGGTATCTTCGTCTACAAGTTGCCAACAAATTAAGATGTCATCTAAAGGTACTGTTTAAAAGGCCTTTGAGCTCTGCCTAATGTTTGGTTGTAGGTCTCAGCATCTGTTTCCAATTTGCTTCTGGGTGGAGCCTCTCAGAGATGAGCTTGGGGAATCTTATGGGGGAGTAAGGAGGGGAAGGATAGAAGGTCCTGGAGAAGACAAGAAATCCTCAGGAAGACCAACAGTGTCAACTAAGCTGGGCCCATAGAGGCTTACAGAGACTGAAGCATCAGCCAGAGCATGCATGGACTGAACCTAGGCCAGTGACACATATGTAACTGATGGACAGCTTCATCTTCATGTGGGTCCCCTAGCAAGCGGAGTTGGGGGTCATAGTGACGTAGACTCTAGTGACTTCTTTTGGATCCCTTTCCCCTAGCTGGGCTGCCTTGCCTGGCCTCATTGGAAGAGGACGTTCTTAGTCCTGATGTGACTTGATGTGCAGGGGTGGGCTTGTAAAGTGGGAAGGGTGTCCTTTTTTTCTGAGGAGAAAGGGAGATGGGAAAGAGGGAAGAAGGGTAGGAGGGTGAGCCCAGGAGGAGAGGAAGGACGTGGGTTGAGGTTGGACTATTAGAAGAATACATGAATAGATTTAATAAAATAAAAAATAGTAAAAATAAATAAAAGGTGTTTGAATCAGACAGCTACTGTCCCAAGATTAAGGAATGAAATCCTTGGAGACTGTTAGGCTATAACTTATGACTAGGAGCTAAATCTACCTATAGAAGTAATTCACAATAGTGAGGGAAAAGCAGAGGAAACTCTAAAGTAGAGGAAAAGTGTAAAAGATTCAAATCCAAACATTCTTAGGGTCAAAAAAATATATTTTACTGAATTCATTGATATCCAACACTCATATTTCTTCAATGTTTTGTATTTTCACCAGGCTTGAACTTATGCTAACTCCTTATTTCTATTTTCCAATTTGAAAATAAAGGCATCAGAATCTTGATAATCACTTGAGAACACTTTACATATTGTAGTCCATCTTTTTTTTTTTTTTATTCATCTGGTGTGCTTTTCTATACAACAAGTACTGTAGATAACAGAAACTGTGGTTTGACAGGCTTGTAGGAACACTTATCCCAGAGCCCAACAGTGGACAATGGTTTGGATATGGACTCAGTATATTTTTAGTTTAGCCCTACTAGGTCATAGGTCATAGGAATAATACAAAGTATGGACAATGGCCATAGCCTATTTGTGCTATTGCAAAGGGATGTATGAGAATGTGTAAATTATAAATTATATGCTTGCTCCATATGGTTTTTAAAAACTGTGAAGTTCAATAGCATAGCCTTAGCATAGCCTTCTTGTCCATAAAAACAGACAGAAGGGAGAAAGAACAACAATGTACGTGGGTAAAAAGTAGAAGAAAGTAAAATTCATCTAGAAATTGATTCCTTCAATAAGCAGTACATTCCAGAGATTATGGCATCAGTGCATTTGAGAGGACAGACTCCTCATGAAACCTGCAGCACTTCCCACCTATCAACATTATTACACTGACAGTTAAATTTCCAACATTTGAACATGAATGGATGCATATTCAAGCTATGGCACCATGATCTAGTACTGTCAATATCGTTTAGATAAAATTAACATGTGCATACTTATTGGAGTATAGGAGCATGTAATTGTCAAAGGGTCTGTGGTAATTTAAAAGACATGGTTTGAAATGGCCCTTCTAGAAGCTTATATTTGAATGACTGGTCCCCAATTGATGGAGCTGTTTGGGAAGGATTTGTAGATGTGATCTTGGTGGAAGAAGTGTGCCACTACTGTGGGAAAAATTTACTTGAGGTTTCAAAAGTCCAGGCCATTCCTAGTTAGTTTTCTCTCCTTGTGGGTAAGAATATGAGTTTCTTGTCCCTTTTTTTTGAACTATTTTCCTTCAGTTTTTAGTTTGTTTCTTGGATTTATTCTTGTCCTATTTTTATGTGTTTGTTTTTGTTGTATCTTATTATATATTTATTATACTGTGCTATAATATTATACTATTATATTATATTATCATTATCCCATTAAAGCCTGTTTAGTTTCTAATGAGCAACAGAGAGGGGGTGGATCCAGATGTGAGAGAGATGGCAAGGAACTGGAAGAGGTAATGAGAGGAAAAACCATAATCAGGATATATTATGTCAGAAAAATATCTATTTCAATGAAAGGAAAACAAAGAAATAAAACCCTTAAGCTTAGCTACTTCTCAAGCGCCATGCCTGCCTGCTGCCATGCTTTCTGACAGGATAGTCATGGACTTACCCTCTGAAACTGTAAGTCCAATAAACTCTATTTTATATGTTGCTTTGGTTGTAATGTTTTATCTCAGCAAATGAAAAGTAACTAAGGTTGTATCCATGTCCCCAGTGATTCCAGAAGTCTGATTTCCTGATGCTTGTTGCATTTCTTTGGATTAGCAGAACATGGAAATGACTAATCATAGCTTTTAGGCCGATGTCACATATGAGCCATGGCTGAACAGCTATTTACAAAGTATAAGTATACATAAGAATAACCCCTTCTGGTCCCAGTAGAATATTTTCAGGACTGTACTGACTCTAGACAGGAAGTGTGATTCTTCTTTGTCACTAGCCCCAACTTTACCACACTGGGTATTTTAAATTACCTTCCCTTAAATTTAAAATTTCAGGTTCAGATTCTGACATCAAATTCACAGTTTTTAAAAGTGGTAAACACCTTGAAAATTAAATGACAGTGTACCTGTAGCATAGATGAGACAAAGTAACATGGCATAAATTTGCCAATGAATTGGTATTTAAAAATAAATAAATAAAACTTGGAATATTCTGAGTCTTTGTGTGGCAAATAATGTGAGTTAAAGCCATTGTCGGCTGCTGTGAATAGATACATTGTGTTTTAATTCATTTGCGTGGTGAAATCATAATACTCTGGGCATGTTTGAATTGTGTTCACTATAAAACAGAGAGCCAATTCCCCAAGCCATTACATTTAGAGCCTGTTATTTGATCTATTAAGCTCTATAGCTTTCTTCCCTTCCACCATTGATCTGTGTTGAAGAGCCTGAAGCTTTTGTCTTCCAAAGCAGACTGCAGTTTGCATTGTTTCCATTAGATGGCGCAGGAGATATTTTTAAGCACCAAACAAACAGGAACCTGTGAGAGAGCTCTACTTGATCAACAACTAACAAGCACCTTGATAGAAGGACTCTGATTCAAGGTGTTTCCAGGGAGGAGTCATTTTATGATGTAGGAACCATCGTTCTTAAATGCACTAGTAAAGTAACACAACTTCACTGGCAATTGAACTCAATTGTTTCTTAGTGTATAGCCTGATTTCGTTTCAACCGTGGAGAACATAAACAGTTATACCAAGTGTTGCATAACCTGTGAGAGGGGCGCGTTTACCATGAGGAGCCAGGCTCAAAGCTAAAGCCCAAACTAAATTAATCAAGCAGTTCTGAAATCTTCCCAGCTGTGCATAATCACCAGCACTTGTTTGCAGTCCATATGGAGCTATTTTTGTCCGTTGCTCTCCCAGTCTTCCTACTCACACTAACACTTTTGTCTTCTAATAATTTAGGATGGTATGCTTTTTAATACTTTGAATAAGTGTAAACCTTGCCATGTCTAACTGACGTTTCTCCAAGTGTCATTCTTTGTAAGCACTACATGTATGCATTCATGGCTTTCAGGACTTCTTCGGGAATTGAATACCTTTGCCGCATTCGGCTATTGTTAACCTCAAGTGTCTATTTCCCACTTCCCCCTTCTACAGTAGCCTAAACATTTATGTTTTCAGTCCACGCTGCACTTGGAAAACTATGCCTTCAGGTTAACACCAAGGCCTGTAACAGCACTCACAAGTGGACTGCTTCAAGTATCTTGCAGCAAGGAACACTGTAAGGGAAATAAAAAGGAAGGCAGCAGAGCCGCACTGCATTGTGAGCCCATTACATGTCCTTTTATATTATACAGTGAGGCAGAGTGAGGGTGGACCTCATTTATACACGGTGCCACCGCATTACACCAGAAGTGAAGTGTTTCTAAGGTGAATCGAGGACTCAAAGTAAAACACCTTGAAAAACAGTGCAGCGAACGATGACTCATTGTTCCAGAGGATGTCTTGGATACAGAACAATTAGAAAGAAGGGGATTGCGAGCCTAGCTGAAGTGGCTTGCTTAAAAATTGGAAAAGCATAAGCAGTAAACTCCAAGAGGTTTTTATTAGTGTCTCATAGTAATACTGATGGCAGAACTCACTTAGCACAATTAGCATGGCTTATCAATTTAAGAGAGCTAACTAACTATAACAAAAGAGAAACAAAATTAAGATAAGAAAGGCAGTTATAAAATGTGAGTTTGACTGTGCTATGATGGTCTTATCCGGGACTCACAATGGCTATAGCATGGAGCAGCATGCTATATGTCTGAACTCACCTGTAAGCCATGGTGAAAAGAGGGCACTTTGTGTGAAGAACAAAGTTACGTTTCCTTTGCATGACCGAAGAATTACTCTGTATGTCAAGGACAATAGTATGTTTTCACTTTTATCATTAAAGAAAATATTTCTAATTTTATTTAATGGATACTTGTGTCATATGGGTTATGAGTTGATATTCTAGAAGAAAAAGAATGACTCTGTGTTTGTAATCCCTGGCTATAACATAGATTCTGTGTTTGTAATCGCTGGCTATGACATAGCTTTTTTGGGAAATGATAATGTATACCACAAAGTTTTTTTAAAAAGTGATAACATTTACTCGAAAGAATTCCTCCCAAGGATCTTTTATTGTACAGGATTGTTTTAGTTATTCTGGTTTGTTTGTTTGTTTGTTAGTTCATTCGGTTTTTGATATTGTTCTTTTTCCATAAGCAGTTGATAATTGATATTTCAATGTCTTTTTAAAAATTGCATAGGTATTTTGATAGGGATTGCATTGAATCTGTAAATTGCTTTTGGTAGGATGGCCAGTTTTATTATGTTAATTCTCCCAATCTACAAACAAGGGAGATACTTCCATCTTCTGATTTCATCTTCAATCTCCTTCTTCAGAGATTTGAAGTGTTTTTTTTTTTTTCAAACAAGTCTTTCACTTGCTTGGCTAGAGTTACTCCTAGATATTTTTTGTTGCTTGTGGCTATCGTAAAGGGTGTAGTTTTCCTAATCTCTCTCTCAGTATGATTGTCATTTGTATATAGGAAGGCTACTGACTTTTTTGAGTTAATTTTGTAGCCAGGCACTTTGCTGAAGATGTTTATCAGCTGTAGGAGTTTTCTGGTGGAATTTTGGGGGTCACTTATGTACACTATCATATCATCTGTGAATAGGGATAATTTGACTTCCTCCTTTCCCATTTGGATCCCCTTGATCTTCCTTTCTTGTCTTATGGCTCTGACTAGAAATTCAAGAACTATACTGAAGAGGTATGGAGAGAGTAGACAGCCTTGTTTGGTCCCTGATTTTAGAGGAATTTCCTTGAGTTTCTCTCCATTTAATTTGATTTTGGCTATTAGCTTGCTGTATATAGCCTTTATTATGGTTAGGTATGTGCCTTGTATCCCTGATCACTCCAAAACTTTAAACATTAATGGGTGTTGGATTTTGTCAAATGCTTTTTCAGCATCTAAGGATATGATGATTTTTTTTTCCTTTCAGTTTGCTTATATGCTGCTTTCAGAATGGTTCCATGCTTAAATGGTCTGACATGATACTTGTCTAGGGCTTTGTGCTTTGAAGCGCTACAAAGCAAGAGGATAAAATGGGAGTGCTAAATTCTATAGATTTACAGAAGGGTTTCTAATCCAGAAATATAAACAGGTTCTGAGGACAAGTCTACTTTCCCTACAAGACTTCTAATTCTTCCTGAGTCCATCCTGGTAGCAAACTACAATTGCAATGAATAACCAACCCCTTGAACTGGTCTTCTTGGGTCCCTGACAAGTGATTTCATTCAGAAAAAAACTCACAGTTCAATTCAAGATTATAGACTAAAGTATGAGGTGAACCATAATAGGAAACTTAAGTTGCTTTATTTTGTAAAATATGCCTTTCCCCGGTTTTTACACTTATTTCTATGAGTCAACACTATTACACACAATATCAGGCCTTCCAAAAACAAATTGTCTTTGAGCTTTAATGTAATGTGGTCTTCTTCAAATAACCTTTATCATAGACATGTGTCCTTTATGTTTTCTACCAACTATTGAAATGTAAGAAATATTTATGCTAAATGACTTTTAGGCTACCATAAAAGTAAACAAAGGAGCCTGAGATAGAAAGTTATAACATACACAACTGTAGTACTAAATAATCTGATTAACATAACATTCAGCCACTTCTTACTTCCTATAGTTTATAATGTCAAAGAAATGGATTAGAACCATGATTAAGGGTTTTTCTTGAGTGGGCTAAAGGCAATGATTTGTGTAAATATACGTACTCTCATAAAGTCAAGGAACAAAATTTTTGTCATAAATAGATCCTACTTAGTAAGAAAAACTTACTTTGACCACCTCTGGCAGTTTTGTTAAATGTATGTTTGGATGACATGACATGACGACATGAAAGTCTCATCTCAGTTCAGCCTGCTGGATTACCACAGGACAGACTGTTGGAAGGATGTGCAATGGGAAGCCAAGATCAGCCTGTTCTTCATGTGTGTGCTCACATGCACCTTCAGAGTCTGTAGGTCACACATAAGCACGGATAGATTCTGTTTAGGGATCATTACATGCACTCAACTTTAGGCAGGGCTGTCATTTTCATTTAGAGTCAAATCTTCCAAGCTGTTTGGCTGTTGACAGTCCAGTTCTTTAGGGTTGTATCACCAGATCCCCATTTCCTTGACATGTACTTCCCCTTCGTCTTGGAGCTGACACTGAAAATAACTTGTTGGAGTCTGGGAATCTCTGTAGCATGCTATTTTGCCTGTACTGATTTGAATGAGAAAGTCCCCTGTGGGTTCAGATGTTTAAATGTTTGTTCCCCAGTTAGTGACAATGTTTGAGAAGGCTTAGGAGTTGTGGTCTTTTTGGAGAAAGTGTGTTACTGGAAATAGGCTTTGAGAGTTAAAGACTCACACTGTTTGAATTCACTCTTTGCTTCCTGCTTGTGATTTGAGAGGTCAGCTCTAAGGCCTGCTGCCCTCATATCCTGCCATGAGGGACTCTTAAATTCTGGAACTATTAGTTCAAATAACATCTTCTTTCTATATTGTCTTGGTAAAACGATGTTTCTTTACAGCAACAGAAACCCAAACTAATGCAGCAGCAGACCAGAAGATCAAGGTCAGGGTTGGGGCGTAAATTTTGCCTCCATGTGAGATTTACTTTGCCCACTTATAAAATCAAGTGATGGATTCTTTGAAGCTCAAAGCTTGTGAATAATATCCTCATACCCAGCAATATATGTAAATACATATGCAAATTATGAAGAGATAAAAGATGCTGATACTTTTCATTTGTTCTGATTTCAGTTTCTAAGACCTCTGTTCTGCAGACTAGGAATTGGTAATAAGAACAACTTTAAAAGAATCTTCTCGCATTTATCTTGTGTTTCTTTTTTGTCAGACAGTACAAAGAAAATTAAGTTTTTTTCTCCTCACTATACATATAATACTCAGAAGTGAAAGCTTAATTATCTTGTCAGAATTATGGCATCTCCTTTCTTGAACTGCTGTATCCACCTTCCCAAAAGGTTTGAAAAAAAAAGAAGAAACCTTCCCAGCACATTAACTATAGAAACTGCACATCCATGGCAATCTTGCCCTCGAATACTGCTTCCTGTCATTGCTGGTGGTTTTTATCCCTCTGAGCAAGCACATGCCTTAAGCATTTGTCAAGAATTTTTCTAAAGTACAGAGCCTCAATTGTTCTGCGAGGTGTGGCCCATCAGGTTGCAAAGAGGAAGCAGATCCAAGCAGCTAATTAGCATGTACCAAAATCATCTTTTTCAAGAAGACAAAAAAATAAAAGTAAAGAAGTTGACAATTCCAGTGTTCCTACCAGTTAATTTTCACTTTCTTACTGTTGACTTTTTAGTATTCTACTGTCTCAGAAAGTGGTGCTCCCAGAAGCATCGCAAATACTGGAGCAGATCCTCTCAATAAGTAAGCTTTCCCTTGGGTCTAAATTATTTACCTTTGAAAGCTGCATAAACTCCTTCCAGAAGCTAAGAGACTGAGTGTGCTTTGCAAATTGCTCCTTTAGCTTACAAAGTATAATTCTAGGGATTTACAGTGCTTCTGTCTACTGGAAAAGATTGACAACCTCTTCCACATTCACTCTTAGGAGATTCTCCTTGTAACACAGAAGTTGGCCTTCCTGACTAAGTTCTCTTCCTTGATATAATCCTTTCCTTTCATGATAACTCCTGAGCTCTGGAATTGCAGAGATTTTGTTCCCAAGTATTCACATGCTAGTGCTACTGGATGAACTTTATGGTTTTATTGTTTTTTTTCTACCTTTTTATTTTGAATATTTATTTCTTTTTTAATTAATTGATTAGTTTATTTGCTTTACATCATAGCCCCCTCCCTTCTCTCCTCCCGTTCCCATCCTCCCTCCCTCTTCCCCTATCTTTTTTCCTCTATTCCTCAGAAGAGGGGAGTCCCCCTATCTATCCACACCAATTCATCTGGGCTCATCAGAACTAGGCTCATCCTCTTCCCCTGTGGCCTGGTGAGACAGCCTCACCAGGGAGGAGTGATCAAAAGGCAAGCAATACAGTCCATGTCAGAGATAGACCCTGCTTCCCTTACTAGGGGGCCCATACGAAGACTGAGCTTCTCATCTGCTGCTACATTTGTGTGGCAGGGCCTAGGTCCAAACTATGCATGGTCCTTGGTTGGTGCTTCACTCTTGGCAAAGCCCTTTGGGCCCTGGTTTAGTTGGGTCTGTTGGTCTTCTTGTGAAGCTCCTGTCACCTCTAGGTCTTTCTATCTGCCCCCACCCTCTACTTTCCACCAGATTTTCTATGCTTCACATGGACTGCAAGTCTGCACATCTCTTTAGATCCATTGCTGAGTGTAGCCTCTCAGGACAACAATGCTCCATAATGCAATGCAAGCATAGCAGGGTATCATTAATAGCGTCACCAGCTGGCCCTCTCCCATGGGGTGGGCCTCAGGTTGGGCCAGGCATTGGTTGGACATTCCCTCAATTTCTACTCTATATTTATCCCTGCACATTTTGTAGCCAGGGTTCTTTACATTATCCTGTGCTGTTAGTGTTTTTATCTTCCCTAATGAAGAACACTACACATGAGATAAGATACCATGCTTTTTCTTACTAGTTATAATCAATAATGTGATTAACTTTGTCATAGTTCTATTACTTTTGAAAATAAAAGATACAATCAATTTATGAGTTCTAAGATTCTCCACAAAAAAAAAATTAGGGAGATAACTGAAGAGAAATGACATCCTTGTAATGAATTCATGCTCTTGAGTGTCTTGTGATTTGACCTTCTTTATCCAGCTTGACCACCAGCCAACACTGTTAAGCAAGTTTCATTATTTATTTTGGAGGTTTTAAATCAACTCACAATCTCCTCGACACCCTACCTCTTCATGTAAAATGTCTTACTTGCTTGCCTGCCTTGCTGCAGGATGCTTATGAATTATCCAATTCTTAAGACACCTTTTCCTCAAGAATAAATATTTCCTAATGGTAATGTTGATTTTAATCTAAAAGTAGGCAGAAGAAAAAAATGTTTCTGGAGGAAAAGAGACTGGTAGTCAAAAAAGACGGGCAAGGATCCATGCCTTAGAACAAATGAAATATTCCATAATTTACCATTACTTTGCATGTATAATTCCATTATGAATAAAAAACAGTCACCTTTTTAAAAAACCATAAATAGCATAGGCTCTTGAAAGACTGTCTATGAGTTCATGTGTTGGTAAGTCCAAAGAGCTATTACACACTGGGCATAACATACCATCTGTTGGTAGAATGCAGAGTTAACACTGTTTTTCTTTAGAATATAGCATTTCAATTATCTTTGTATATTTTTAAGTGAAAGTTTCATAACAAGAGGGATTTCTGTATCATGACTGAAAGTGTCAACATAAACATTTGCCAACTTCATTATTTATCTTTGTCCCAAGGTTAGACGTTAGCAAGCAAACCTCAAGACAGTAGCATCATTCAACATTGCTTATGTAAATCAGCTGACTGGGCAGAAATCTTATGTCTGTGGTCAAAGCTTGATCATTGTCACTTCTGATACAACCTTTAGCCAAAGCAAACCCCAGAGACCAGTTGCAGGATTACTTATTGAGAGCTATGTATACAAGAGTGAAAAAAAAAAAGACTCTGGCCATTTTTCCAAACAGTTTTCAATAATATGAATAACATTTTTATATTCTAGAAGAGACTCAAAGACATTTCTCCTACTACCTCAAATCAAGTAAATAATATTTAGCTCTAAGTAATAGTCTATCCCAACAACAATAAAATGAAAACAGTAAATTTATCATTGGGTCTTTGATGGAAAATCCTATTCTATTTTTTTTTTCCTAAATGTAAACAATTTTCAAGGCTAATTAGTTAGACCACATGAAATTCCATGATTTTTACTCAAATGTATGTCTTTCTATGATTTTCACTTAAAATTATGTCTTTCTGTGAATCCTTTATTTTTGTCTTCATTGTTTCATTACATGACTTTTTTATGCTAGGACAAAACCCTGACCTTCACACTTGCTAGGCAGGTGACCACTCCAACACTGAGCTGAATGACCAACTCCCCTTCTATCTATTCTTGTTTTTGAAGCTAATAGAGCACTATATTAATTTACGTAAAATAGTTTTAAATGTTTATTAGGTGGTATTACACACACACACACACACACACATACACACATTCTAAACATATTGATACCTAAACCCAGCTTGCCTTTGGTTAGCCCTGAGAAACTACATGGTCTATCTGCAAAGAAATGCCTGGGCAACTCTATAGGACTGCATATACTCCAACCCTGACTCTTTGTATCCTCCTGGGAAATTCTTTTCTCTGTTCTCATTATAAAAACTTGACAAAAAAATCTTAAATTACTGAGTCTCACATTTATTTCTACACGTGTAACTAATTGGATTTAGCACAGTATTTTTTTAATGCATTAACCAGGTCAGTATGCTGAATATATTTTACTTCAGACCTGCTATTAAGCCTGAATACTTGTGACCAAGATAGTTTTGAGAAAGCATCTTTTGTTGTTAGCAAATGTGCTTCCTCTAAAGAAGAGAACCTTTCATGAGGATGAAAAACAGAGCATCTTTTTACATTATAACTGAGAAACATATAATATTTGAAGTCAGTGAGGCTTTCGGTAGCACACTACAGGGTAACTTATGAAACAAGTGTTGCCATTAAAATGTGCACATGGTGCCCTATGGGCTTATGTGGACCACTGCTCTTGTAAACAAGAATGAAATGTGAGCTATCCACACTGGGTGTGTTCCTTAAGAATAGTGTTTCATTCCAGACTCCCAATAAAAAAATCCTTTAAGAAAATGATTGGTAACAGAAAAAGCCTTTCATTACAATACAGCATAGTAAAAATAATCTTTCTTGTTGCAAGCCAACAGTTATACTTGGTAGACAATGGGTCTGATTGAGGGAGAATTCATAGTTCCCTAAATGGTCTTCTCCTTATTTTTCACACTTAGGACATATATGTGGAATAATGAATCCCTGTAGGGAGAGTGATACAGTTTCTCCAAAATAGCAAGAGTAGGTAACAGCACCAGCAGTGACCAGTAGAGTCAGGCAGCTTCCCCCTATTTCACTGATAACAGTGTCAGTGGACATCACAAGATGGCCTCTTGGCCTGTTAGGAAAAGCAGGAGCCGAAGGCCACATCCTTCAAAGACTGGCTGTGAGATCTTTAGCAACTCATTAGACGACCTCAGTTTAGGGGTCTCTGAAAAGACACAAGGAGAGCTTCTTCCCTCTACTGGAAGACTAGTGAACAGGACCCTAAATGACTCAAGGTCAGAGTATACTAAAGGTGCTGTAGAATGGTAAGGATCACTACAGTCATTAGACTGGAGGCAGAAGAATGAGGCGAGGCAAATGAACACTGAAGTCAAGTGAACTGAATTTGGATCCCAACACTGCTCCTGACCCTCTGACCCGCTAGTCAGCCTCATTCAGGTCTTTTACATGGAGCCCACTGAGAGTAGAAAGAACAAAATGAGGTGCTGAGAAACAAGAATGATTTTAACCATCTCCTCCCCTATATCAAGATGTATTTTAATGCCACAATAGGGCAGATGCAAAGGGACACTGTAGAGTGTGTGAGATAATGGAGGAGGCAGGATTTCTGATGCCTATGGAGTTACTTGAGTGCCACAGGGCATGCAACATCTCATCTGGGTCTTAAAGGATGAGTAGACAAGAAGGCAGGAAGGGAAGATTTAGGAGGTGAGACTAAAAAGGCTGAGATGTGAAGGGCTTTTCATGGTACACTGAGTACTTTGGGCACAGGACAGGTGAGAATAAGTACAAATGCTGGTGGGTACATAGAAAATGCCACTCCTATTAGACGACAGCAGAGAAGGAATCATTCTTAGGTCTGGTTTTCCATCAACACGTGGGACAGGCAGAAGCCCCATCTTTGTCTCAATATGGCCTCAGCCTCTGAAGCTTTCTCCACTACCTACAAAGGACTTGTTGGCTTACATGCATAGTTCCCACATGGTAAGAGCAAGTTTTCTAGGACCTCTAACGACCTTGAGGGTGCATTGATGTGTGGGATTCAGGAATGTGGGGAGGAGGATGGACTCTCATGAACTGCAAGGCAGTGTTCAGCATCCTTGTTCTTTGTACTCAATCGGCTCTTTGTACTCCTACAGCTCCAGTTATATATTGACATAAGATGCTGTCTCCTCCAGTCTTTAATGTGCCTTCTCATGAGTAGCATCCCAACCCAACTACCATTCTCATTTCCGTTTCTCTCTCTGTCTCTCTGTCTCTCTCTGTCTCTGTCTCTCTGTCTTTGTCTCTGTCTTTCTTTTTCTTCCTTTGCTTTTTTTTTTTTTTTTTTTTTTTTTTTTTTTTTTTTTGAGACATGCTCTCTCTACGTATCCTTATCAGGTTTGGAACTCACTATTTTCCTTTTGGTTTCTTTTACATATACTTTTAACAGAGTATTTTACACTTTCATTTACAATTTCATTAGTTTCTATCCATTCCTTATCTTGTTCCTACCACTGTGTTGTTAAAGCCTCTCTAAGTGCTACTATCATTTGTTTAAGCCTCGGCAGGATTTCTGGCCCAGCTGAGTACTAGGAATAAGCCTGGAAAGCCAAAGTATTTATAAAGCTTGAATTCATGTATGAGAACACAGAACAAAAGACCAAATTCTATCCCTAGATAAAAACATTCAAAGGCCTTTACAAACATGTTAACTTGGTTTCTATATGAAGCAGTATGGATGACTTGGTTTTTCTCTATATTAATATGTGATTTTAAAAATATTTCCCAATTAATATATTTTACATTTCTTTTCATTAAAATACAACATGAAGAATATAACATTCTTTTAAAACCATCTTTTAACAAAATAGTTTCACTTTTAATATAGTTTTGTTTTATTCCTGATTTTAATCTGTCACAAATTTAAGAATGTGGTAGAATTATTATATGCTTATCTAAAAATTGAAGAAAATGGGGAGATGAAAGGCTGCAAGGAGGTGTGCCGGAAAGGAAGGGGAAAGTACAAAGAGAGCAAAGAGAGAGGTTGATTTTGAGCTTTATCTCCACGGACATTCTTCCTTTATTGACAAGCTAACTGGCAGGTCCAGTAGCCTCAGTGTGGAAAGGGGACTTAGTCTTACCATTGTGGCAATCTGTGTCCTGTTCAGATTCTAAGTAGAGTGAGAACTTTAGAAAGACTAGAGTTTAACTCAGAAGCCAACCAAAAGGCTATGCTGCTAAATGCAAGGCATAGAAAAGTAACCATAGCTAGTAGAGAGTAGCTAGGGAAAAGCTGTTCAGATCCAGAATTGGTAAGTTATCATAGATAATGTCTACATAAAATTAGATGTTCATGAGTAGCCAGTATAACAAAAGAGCAGAAACAGATAACACAAAACAGAAAGAATGAGTCTAGAGAAAGTCTTAAGAATCATGAGTAATTTCAGTGGTTCTATCAAGCTTCTGAGAGTGGAAAAGTCCTCAACTAATTCTCTGAGCTATATATTTATATTCTCAACTGCCAGTTAAATGCTGCCATTTGATTATCACACACAAATTGAGAGGTGAATTTTTCCAACCCCCACCTTCCCTCCTAACCATATGCCCATTCTTTGAATCATTATGCCCACTGAAGGTAACAACTGCCACACTTCACCTAGCTGTCCTAGAGAGAAACTTTAATCATCCTGATACCTTGCCTTCCATCATAACTGTGTGTTATAGGTTATACCAGGCACTGAGTTAAAGACTGGAAAGCACTTAGCCCGGTGTCAGGACAGAGCATGTATTTCAGTACACGTTAGCTGTGTCTCTTCTTCAGTCTTACTCAACACTTTACTTTTTCACTTCCACATTCTGCGTCAGGACTGTCTTCTGATCGAATGCTATACTTCCACCAGAAACCCAATCCCATTGCCACCATCCTTTGTTAAGTGTTCTAATATATCACCAGGCAGTTCCATTGTAACAGTTTTTTTAATTGAATCAAAGATATGCATATGTGTTTTTATCTATTGGACCAAGCTAAACATGCTATCCATCCATCTTCATCTTTGTGTAGGAGCTATTTCTGAAAGCACCTTTAGCCTAGTACTGCTTATAAGAGTCAATTATCCACAGAATTCTCTGTAATTTTAAGCCTTGTCCACAATCCCTTGTGGACTTGTAGTGTATATAGATGGTCTCAGAAATAGCATACACCAGTCAATTTCAATTTTCAGTTCATCTCCTTGGCCCACATGACTGCTGGGGGGCCAACCAAATCTATATAGCAACATTGTATTTACAGTGCTTCTGATTCAGCCCAGAGATGCCGTTCAGATAAACAATGAAATAGACATCAGTTGGTTTTGGCCATGACTCCAAAGTTAGAAGAAATCCTTCCTTATCCAAGAAACAATTGCTTTTAGTCACCCCCCAATTTAGTAATTAGAAATCTCTATTCTCCACCATTCAGGAGTGCTTCAGGAAGGAATTAGCAATCCATGCCAAGCAGATCATAACGTACTAGAAAACTATTCTAGATTAAAGAGTGTGGTTTTGGGCCTAGCCACAATCTAAACCAACACATCGAAACAACATTTCTTTCAAAGAGAAATTACACAGATCACCAGTTCTTGGAGAATGAGCAAGAGCCCCTAAAACTTGATGGGCAAGTTAATTAACTTCCTTGTGGTTTAAATTAAAATCAAATTCATCCCAGTTGTAGCTACAAGAATCCTAATAACGTCCAGCACTACTTTAGAGCAGAACCCAGACTGCATCTTTTTAAATTCTTCTCTCATATATTACATCCTCATGAACAGTTTCTCCTGACTCCTCTCCTCCCAGACCCTCCCACTCCACACCTTCCCCCTCTCCCAAATCCACTCCTCAGCTTCCCAGGGGATGTCTATCAAACATGGCACATCAAATTGCAATAAGACTAGGCACATTTGTAGGCTGGGCAAAGCAACCCAGTAGAAGAAAAATCACCCCCCCCCACCCAAACCAGACAAAAGAATAAGAGACAGCTGTCCCCCAAGCCCTGCTCCCACTATTAGAAGTCCCACAAGAATACCAAGTTGCACTACTATAAAATAAATGAAGAGAGCCTGGAGTACAGGCTCCCTGATTGTTGTTCCTTCTCTGTGAGCCCTTAGGAGCCCAGTTTAGTTGATTCTGTGGATTCTGTGGGGTTTCTTGTGGTGTCCTTGACCCTTCTTGCGTCTAAATTCCCTCCTCCCCCCTCTTCCACAGGATCCCCATGCTATGCCTATGTTTGGCTGTAAATCTCTGCATCTGCTCCCATCAGTCTCTGGATTAAGCCTTTCTGATGATTATGCTAGGCTCCAGTCTACAACTATAGCAGAATATCACTAGGAATCATTTCATTAATTAAAAAAAAAGTTGATTATTTGGTTCTTACCTAGGTCTTTGGGCTCTCCAGCCGCTGGTTCTTTTCCCTCCAGGCAATGTCAAGGGTGGGCTCCCTCTACTGGTATGGGTCTTAACCACCTAGACTGCCTTTTTCCTTGAGCAAATCCTTGTTAAGAACTGAGCCTCAATAAAGCAACCAAAAACTTATCCAACCCTCTTTAAGGGAAATAGGGCATTTCTTAATGTTTCTTCTGGCTGATTTGGGATAAACAATACCCTTGTAGGGGCCCAAATAAAGTTGAGGGAAAAGGCTCAACAAGCTAGAAATAGCATTTATGGTCCAGTTTCTAAGTGCTGAGAAATTCCAGGCTTAGTTAAAGTCCTGTGTGGGACAGTCTGAAATGCTGGACCAATTGGGATCAGAAGCTTTCTTCGAGGGTGTCCTTTTCTGATGAGGAACCACAGCTGAAGCACTTGGTGCTGGAACATGAAGGATGCAGTGTGCTGAGAGGAATGAATCCTGTCAGGTTTGATCCAGCATCATTGTCCTGTTCATTTATTCTGAAAACATATAATTTCTCACAGTCCTAAAAGTATAAATATATGAAGTGTGCATGATGCACAGAACAATTAAGACTGGTTCTCTGCTCTTTGTATGAGCAGAAGAAAGGCATTGTAAATTTTCATTCATGCCATATGAAGAATGGCATCCAATAATAAGTCACATGGATTCTGTAACCAACAAGAAGCATTGTCTATGCATTGACATTCGTGTCTCAGCTTGGGCTATAGAGGTTTATTTTCATTGGGAGTTGGTTTTAAGTTACTAATGGTCTTATTCAGAAAGAAAACAAGATTGGACTCAGAGATGTCTCTCTTTCTTAGGTTTGGAGATAGGGGTTGAAGAGAAAAAATGGGGAATATAGAAATATATAGGGATGATTGAACAAAAGTACATTATTGAATCTATTTCTCCAATTAATACCTCACAAGGTTATTTTTAATTCACTAGTATAGAACTTTTTATCTTTATGCAAAAATAAGTTTAATTTTGATACATTGATAGAAAATTCAAATTTAAGATTATTCTTCATAAACAATATATATTTATATATTTCTACTCTAATATGAAGTTTTGTACCCATACAATTCAACTATAATACATGGCTTACTCCTAATACTTTGGAACTGCTATTGCAGGCTGCTTAGCATAATTAAGTAATACAAGTTAATTGTTAGTTGAACAAATCATGGTTTTATCAATTAGTCTTCTGTTTCTATCACAAGAATATACATTCTAGGCTTAACAGATAAATATGATTCTACAGATAGATAAGGTAAAATAGTAAGGCCTTCAAAAACCTCAGAGACCTACAGAATATGGCATTTAATGATGTTTTTATTAATTTAAAGATTCTTTGACGACAAGACAGATTAACTTTTAGCAACACCCAGCCTACCTCAAAGACGATGATGAGCATCAGTGAATTTCCTTATGAAGATGGCTTCAAATGCGGCAAACCAGCCACTGGGCAAAATGTAATCATTTCGGCCATAGACAGTGTTCTGCCCAAAAATGGGCAAGCTTGGATGCCGGCAGAGTTGATGGCCTAACTCTGTCAAGACAGGGTAAGCAAGTCCTCAATAGTTCCTGCCTCACAAACATGTCTGTCAGATATACTGGGGCAGAGGCTGAAGATGATGCTCCAACGTTATAGACAGCTTGAATGACTGTGAAGGAATCAAACTGCCCTTGTCGTTTTCTCATTTTGGAAGCTGCTTACCTGCACTTCTTGTCTACTCAGATAATTAATTTTATTCCTTCTCAAGTCTCTGATTGGGTTGAAGACCAGATAGTTTAGTTTTACAATTAATCATAGTTGTTTAGGGGTAAAGATGTTTTTACATCTAGATAGACGTTTTAGGTTGATAAAGATGAGATACGACAGATATTGATTTACATTCAGAATTGTAAATGCACCAAGATAGGAGAGATGTTTTCTTCAAGGGTGCCAAACACAAATCGCCACCTTATGAATTTAATATTTATATAATTCCTGATTGTTTGGGTGGTTCTTCTTGCTCTAGGTTGTTTATTGTATATATGTGTTAAAATATAAATGTATATGTAAAATTAAAAAATAAATAAAAAGAAGAAAAACTGAAGAGAGAGAGAGAGAGAGAGAGAGAGAGAGAGAGAGAGAGAGAGAGAGAGAGAGAACTGCACCTCTGCTGGATGAATTGTTTCTCAGCAGGCCCATGCTCTAGAGTCGCCTCTTATAATTCAGAGCCAACAGAATGAGTAAGAATTTCAACTTCTTTTCTCATTCTTTTCCCAGAAGCCAAGGTTTATAAAACACTCTTATCAAAAGCAAGATAATAAACTCCTTATTATGCAGATCAGAGCTGTCAGCGTTGCTCCTTCTTAATGCCACCAGAATGGACGTTGACAGCACTGAAGCAAACACTACTATGATGCAATAAAATTTATTTACAAACATTGAAATTTCAATTTCATGGGGTTTGTTACAACAAAATTATCATTTCTTCTGTCCAATTTAACTCTAAAATTTGAAAGTGTCCTTAGCTCACAGGCCTTAAACAAACTATACATTTCTAGACTCTCTCTGGCTCACAGGCACCATTCATCTTCCCTATCAGATTTTGGCTAAAAAATGAAATTTATGAATCCATTCTTAAATATATCTCCTAAAGAATAACTGATGTCTGTCATCCATGTAAATATTCGTCCAAGGCTTTCTGAGTAATGGATAAAATAAACTTAGTGTAATACATTTTTTAAAAATCAGAGAAAAAGAGAATTCTGATTGTTAAATAAAGCAATTGTACAGATTCCCAATATTTTTTTTCTAGTAAAATTTCTGCAGAGGTGGACTTGAAGAGTTGCCATTTTGGAAGGCACCCAACCCTGCCATCTAAGAAAGGGTGGGCCCTCCCAGTCAACACATAGATAAAGCTAACAGTGTGTGGAAATGAGGAAAACTATATAGACAGACCTTTGAACTTTCATTGTGAATCCTGAGTTTTTACTCTGATAAGTTCTGTGCTGGCAGTATATCCATGGTTGAATGACACCAGACGTAAGACTCAAAAATGACTAATTTATCATTTTCAATTAATCTAAAGTTTTCTGATAGTCAAACATTATCATAATTACCAAGTCAATTTCCCTATGGAGTTTAAGCATTCATGTAGGAAATGAAGTAATTTCTCATACTTAAGTTGAAATGTCTTTAACTGTAATAAAGATAAAATGATAGCACACTGTGGCCATGAAAAGGAGAAGACAGTGGTTGTACCTCAAGCCTATAATCTCTAGCTGTACTTGTAAACATGGTGTGCTTATCAGAACTCCTACTACAGGTGCAAACATCTGTCTGTAGGTACATTCAAACCTCTACAGGTATTTGGTTTGTTGAGCAATTACTGCTCTAAGATCCTGAAAAAACATATCTGTCATGCAAGAGTGAGAATTTTGGACTGGCAATATTAACAAACAAGAACATGTCCTATTTTGGGTTTGTGCAAAGCAGAACATCAGAGGCTATCATGCACATGGCTCCAAGCCCTCTTTCACTCCAGCCCAAAGTGGTTCCCTTCCAGACCCTCCATCTATTGCTTTCCTCTTCCTTTTCCATTCCCCGGGATTTTGCTTAGTCTCCTATCAAAGATTAAAACATACATGAACAGTGGCCAATTTCTTAAATTCCTATTCACTGAGAACATTCAAAGACTTCCAAATATAATTGCTAGTTACCGACATCTTGTAAATAAAACTTTAGCGTCAGGTGTCTCTTACTATATTCATATAAACTTTGTGGCAGGAAAAAAAATATTCTCAGAGCTTGGCCTGTTCTCAAAGTGGGGAAAAAGTTAGGTCTCATGACCATCACTCCTGTGAGTGCAATGATGCAGCACCAAAAGGGATTTTGCAGATGTAATGAAATACCTACACCACTGATCTCAAGAGGGGAAGCTGTATATGATTAATCCCTGCGGACCCAGTGAAATCATCTAACTCTAAAAACCAGAAATTGGAGTAAAGGGGAAAGCCAAAATAATTCAACGTTTAAGAGGGACTTCATCAATGAATGATGGAAAATGGAGATATGTGAGAAGGGACACAGATGGCCTTCATGTCTAGGATAATGCTACCAGGAGTCTTGAGCTATAGACTTTGTCCCCTTAACCCCAATAAGTGAGTTCTACCAACAAGGTTCAGAACTTGGATATGGGTTCTTCTGTGAAGACTTCAGATAAAACCCGAAGATTGTGAGGTCTTTCTCAGAAAATCAGCAATACCATTCAGACTTCTAATTCATAGGCAGCTATATGCTCCTGTGTGCTATTTTAAGTCACTAAACTGATGGTGGCTTGTTACTCAAGAACAGAGAACCCTATACGGGAAGCAGCAGAGAATGAAATGAAAGAAAACGTTGCCTGCAAGATGCTTATATCCTTTCAAGTAAAGAAAGCTAGAGAATACTAAACATTGTTGGAAAGTTAATAGTATCACATGTTTGACACTGATATGAACTATTAAGGGGAAGTGCTAGTGCAGTAAAAGTAAAGAGAAATGATGCTGGAAAATGCAGGAGCCGGTACTCTGTTTAATTGCCATGACACATCTATTGATTGCAATAGATGCCCAAAAGAGGTATTCAGAGAGGTACTCAGGACCTTGTTGAAAAAAGTAGTGTTTTAGTGAAGAACTTAAAGGAGAAAAAAATAAAAGAGCTACACAGTACTCACAGTAAAAACATAAAAAGCATGGGAAACAACATAAGTAAGACATCATAGACAGAGCTATAATGAACTCACCAGCCTCATGTTTCCCCAAGTCCTGGTATGAACTCCTCTGTTCAGCCTCACTCCCCACTTCCGTTTCTTCTCTTCCCAGAATCCAAATGCAAATGGTGGAAAAGCAACATTTCAACATTCTCACTATGTAAATTGCATGAGTAAAGGACATCTGGAGAAGGCCCTTCTTAATTAAGTCTTATTGGCTAAACTGATCAACTTAGTGTCTGCCAAAGCAGAGCCTAAGTTTTCCCCATTATTTCATCCTTCTGCTGGTCCTATCCCCCTCAACTATGTGAAATTTCCATCCTCTACTCCACAAGCATATGTGGTTACTCCAACATTACATACATTGTCAGAACCTTAGTACTCTATTTCTTTAACGCATCTGCTCTTTCCTCTAGATTAAACATAGCTTGAAACCCAAAACTATATGTTCTCTATGTCTTATAACCACATAGTTGATAAGAAGAATTACAGTGTTTGCTGAATACATATGCATGAAGTTGTCTCCTTTTTATTTCATCACATCTTATTTGTAGAAGTCTATTGAAACAGTATTGCCAAATGACACATTAAAATGATGAAAATAACTGCCTTTTTCTTGCTCCACTTTTGAAAAATTGAACTTATATTTGAGCCAAATGCTTTCTAATCTTGTTCAAAATGCTTCTTGGCCCTCAAATATCCTTTATAAAGACATTTTGAGTTGGAAGACAAGGTAATAAAAACTAAAATACAACCCCAGGCCTGCATCCTATCTAACATATTACCAGTGTTGTTACTTACAATGGTCAAAGATATGGGGAATTTCCACATAATTTTATATACCAGAGAAACATCATAACCATTATGATGGTAAAATTATTCCGTTTATAAAACCAATTGTTATGCAATAGTTCTACTACAAACACTTGGGATTAAACAAAGAGCTTTTCCTAGTTTGTCTTGTTTTGATTTGCTGTGAGAGGAAAGTAGGCACTGAACTTTAGACTCTCTCAAGAGCTGACATCCTAGCAAGAATGAAGTGTAAAGAACTGATGTAATCTTATCCTAGAATGAAGGGAGGGAACAGTGGGGCAAAAAGAAGAAAGAGATGTAAATGGTATATATGTTAACTGGAGTTCAGTCCTACTAGTGAACTCTGGGAGACAGTAAAGGACATATTCCCAATATGAGCAACAGAAGATTGGCACTACAGTAAATATCCCTCAAATAAACTCCATCATTTGCCAAAAGGAATTAAATTATCCTCAGTTATCATTAGCTCTGCATTTTGGCTGAAGGGAAGTGCTTTCTTTCAGACAACAGCGTATGGTATGAGATCCTATCAGAATGTTCCCAGAAGACTAGATGCTAGTCTGAGTATGCTACCAAGAGTACCAAACACAGAAGTTCTAGAGGGTTTGTGCTCATCTTTAACACTCTTTTTTAGACAGGGTACATAACATTTCATATCTGCCCAACATTTTTCTGTTCTGTAACAGATGAGGCTCAAGGTCTCTTCCTTTCCCACCCCACATTAATGTACTCATCAGTCCCAACCATATCTGAACCAAATCATAACACCCAGAACTTTATAATTACCTGAGAACACCAAATGCATTTTCTATACACTTGATTTTAAAGATATTTTTCTTATACTAGTTTAATTTGATGTTTAATCAAGTGAATCTCCTCACTAAATAAACATATTTATAAGCACTGGAGGAATTGGATACTTTCATTGAACAACATTTATCTGAATAAGACTCAAATTATAGTCAAAGGTATATAAAATTAGGAAATAAAATTAAGCAAATTGATATAATTTTCACTCTTCTATTTATTTTTTATTTTTTGAGCAAATATATACTTATACTTGTGGGTGGAAAGAAAATTACTAATGGATATTGACTCTGGTGAGATATAATATTAATGATACATTTATATTTTGTATTATGCAGTTTCATGGACTTAAATTTGTTTACCTGAAGTCTCAAGTTTGCATGTGATGGGATCTGGGCTTAAATTTTCCTGATTTCCTTTCTAAACAAGATTCAATAGAGGAGGAGAAGAAAGAGCAAGAGGAGGAGGAGGAGGAAGAGGAAGAGACAGACATATATTTGAAGATGATGTCATGCAATTATAGGTGCTGAGAAGTTCACATTAACCTTTACACGACCTGGAAGTTGAGGGACGTGGTGGTATGTTGAGTCCAAACCTAAAGGCCTGAGAATCAGAAACTGTCTAGTATTTGAGGGCAGGATAAAATGGATGACCTGGTCTTACCTAAGACAGCTATATGACCCCTGCTTTCTTTTACTTGTCCTCAAAGGAAAGGATGATGTCTTTTCACATTGATAAGGGAGATTTTCATTACTCAATACACTATTCAAACACTAGCCTTTTCCAGAAATTTCTTTACAAATCTCAGTCGTTTAACAGCTGCTTGGGTATTCCATAGCTCAGTCAGGCTTACATATAAAATTAGCCATGACCTTTTCTGATACCACCTTTGTACCTAGTGTCTTCACTAAAGCAAAATGCCTCAAGAAAGAAGCAAGACATATCTAAGTAAGAATATCTTTAACTTCATGGTGAATAGAAATGAACAAACACATTACTAAGTATTCACGGAGTGGACACTCAATGGCGTATCTATTTATGAATGAAGATTTTAAGAAGGAAAACTTGGAAAGATTTCATGGAATAGATGCCACTTAAGCAGGTTTTAGAAAGAAATAGAGTAAGATGTGAAAGTATTGCAGACATACAAGATTTGAATAAAATATAATACAGAAACTAAAAGAGGTCAACAGACTGGTCTCCAGAACAATATTGACAGAGTGTTTTCTCAGTTGTATTCATTCGAATATCACATTTTGCACAACCATGGGATACCTGCCCTGCCATTGAATTAATATAGCATTTCAAAGAGGTATCTGTGGGTCTGCTTGCTTTTATTAAATTAAGTAATAGTGTCTGTAAAATCATGACTAAACTTTTTAAGAAACCATTAAACCATCATTTCAACTTACCTCACATGCCAGTTCCATGAGTATAGCACCTCCTCAGAGCCAATCTTACCTGGTCTTTGTTTTTCAATTCTGACCCTTAGGATCTGAGCCATCTAAAGGTTCATTTTCTCATTTGTAACATTATGAGTATTAACTGGTGTTGGACATGTGGCTCTCACTAAAAGTATTCCTCATTTGAATCACCACTCCACTCTTCCAGCAGCATGAAGAAGCAGAGACTTTGGTTTTGCAGAGCCAGGAAAAGAAGTGGAGAGTTCAGCATCGAAAGGGACAAGAAGCCCTTCTTTAGAAAAGCAGAGAAGGATGTGGTGGTCACTAGGAACTTTGGGAGAAGTGCAAGATGGTGAGAGGACCTGTGAATACCATTTGACGACAAGTATCAACTGTAGCCCAAGTTCTATTTAAGCAAAGCTTCTATGAAATCTACGTGATCTAGTAACATTTCAGAGACAGTTTATGTTATGAGAAAACATTGGCTTGAATCCGACATGAAAAAAATGGGAAGCTAATATTCTTTGGAGAAATTAGCAGGAAAATGGCCAGCAGGAATGCAAAATAAAATAGGAAGGACAGGTGATGAAGGCAAAGAAAGAGAGGAAACCTATTGATACATGCAGGCACAATAGAGTCTCAGGTGTGAGTGGGGGAGACAGGTGAAAGTTAAATGAAAACACCAAGTTGTTCACACACTTCATTCTGTCAATCCTTTCACCAGGAGCTTAGAGCCAGAAAAAAAAAGAAAAAAAGAAAGAAAGAAAGAAAGAAAGAAAGAAAGAAAGAAAGAAAGAAAAAGAAAGAAAAAAGAAAGCAGGAAAGTAGGAAATACTGGAAATACTTTAATAAAATCATGATTTTTTTTTTATCTATCTACAACTTCAGTTTCTGGTTTTTGAGCATTTTTTTCTCTCTATCTGTGTTTGAAATGCTTATGGCAGCCCCTTAAGACCTTCCATTTTTCTCACCTGAACTGTTATTGATTTAGAATTCCCACTGGTGATGCGGATGAGCTTCAGGGTCAAATGAACAAGATTGGAAATAATGTGCAGCAGTTTTTCTCTCTCCCAACCGCATCCACATGCTGAAAAACATGTTCTTTTAAAGACAATGATGTTGGAATCTCAGGGCTCCCTTTGTTTTTTTTTTTCTGCATTAACAACCTAGCTAAAGCTAATTATACGAAGAAATATCTAAAAAAAAATATTGACAAACTTTGCAATCTCACCCCTAAATCCTTTTACTGGATGCTGAGGTTGGCCAGTTCTCTTGACACACTGTGACTCATTATGTTTAAAGATAAAGTGGGGGCATTTTGCAACACAAAATGGATAAATGTGAGTCAGGTTAAATTATTTTAAGTAATGGTATACCTGAGCAACTCGTCTGACTCATGCCTACTATTGGAGGAGAGGATAACCCAGCCCTGTTTAGAAGACACATACGACTCCTAAACACAAAGTAAGTACCTATGCTTCCTAGTTGAACAGATAGTAAGTAGCTAGAAATAAGCAGTGTTTTCAGATATACTATAGATAAATAGATGGTCTTCTAAACTCTCAGAGACCTACAGAATATAGCATTTTAAATGTTTTTTTTTAAATTATTGTAAGAAGAGAGTTGAAACCCTGTGAGCATATAAAGGGGGAAGAGGTCCCCCTCATACACAGTCATAGGGGAGAGGGGTAAGGGGAAAATTGGACGGAGGGAGGGAAGAATGGGAGGATACAAGGGATGGGATAATTGAGATGTAATATGAATAAATTAATAAAATATATTAAAAATAAAAAATGAATCCTTTTGACAATAAGACATGTAAGTTCCTGACAGCACTCCCAGCCAACCTCAAAGAAGATATAGGGCATACGAGAGCCTTATGATGGAATTTCCTTCAAAAGTGGCAAGCCAGCCACTGGGAGAAAAACTTAATTCAACTACAGACAGTATGTTGTCCAACCTATGGCCAAGCAGGACTCCAGAGAAGTCAGTTGCCGAGCTTTGTCATAATTCATGCTTCACAAAACAGTTGGTCAGATACTCTGTCCCTGAAGGATAAAGATAATGCCCCAACACTACAGAGAAAATATGAGTGAGAGTCCAGGAAGCCAGCTGTCTGTCATTTCTATGCTCTGTATTTCCTACAAACCCAGGTATTATTTATTCCTTTTAAGGTCTCTGATGAGGTTGAAAACTAGAAAGTTATAGTCTCACAACTAAGCTTAAAGTTGTTTAAGATTTTAAAAGTGGTTTTTAAAGGATACTTTTAAGTCTGAGTTCGTAAGATTTATAACCACATATAATCTAGACTTGAGAAAGGAAAGGCAGCCATGAGATTGGGATTGCAACTGTACCAAACGTGCAGCTTGCTTACTTTTTTTTTTTTTTTTTTACTCCTCAGCCACATGGAAATAAAGCTGAGCATTCATAACCACTAGACTTCCAGAATTCAAAATGCCAGGATTTTGTTTGCTTGTTTTTGTTTTTTGCCTTTGTTTGGCTTTTAGATTCTCTGTGTTCACTTTTCCTGGGTCAGGAAACTGGTATTAATTCGTGAAGCGTGTTAGTTAGTGTGAGCTTTGGAAGAATTTCTTGAACTTAATTTCCTGGTTACACAGTCACATTTTCAGTGATGAAAGCCCACATTCCACAAAACGAAAGCCTCATATTCTCTGAAACATAACTTTTCCTTACTGAAACTCGTGACCTAAAATAAGTGTCTCTATATAATGTAGTGATTATTAGTAACGATTCCTCTAGTTGGTGGCATAGGATAGCTACATAAAGTACCAGATGGTAGTAAAGCTACTGATGAGAGCAAAGACATGAGGTCTCAAGGGGACTCTGTGTCTTTCAGTGGCATCCAGAGGTTCACTGAGCAAAAAGGGGCACGTGTGTAGAGTGTCCACCACATCCTGTGCTCTGAGCTGTCTCGGTCCTCGTGAGCTGCTACTGCATTTTGTGGTGCTGTTGGAAGTGATTCTTATTGCTGTTTTTAAAGAAGAAGAATTTAAGTTCGAAAATTAAATAAGCCCAAGGCCACGTGGTGCCACTGTTACCTCCGCGAAGAAAGACAGAAATGTTCATGGGTCAATAAAGGGCCAAGAGATAACCCGTTTCCGAGATGGTTTCAAGAAACAGTGTCTGCTTTATTGCACATGAGCAACCACCTATATAGTAGAAGCCTACAGACTGTGGGTGGCTAGCACATTAGCTCAGATTGGATACTGACTGCTCATATCACCGGGGTCTCTATGCAGAAGAGGCACATTAAAGGAGATGTGGGTGTGCACACTCATCTGCAGGCCAGCTACCAGCTACTCATGATAGTTCAGAGTTCAGTGTCCAGACTTCAGAAGTATGATGATGTGCCGTGCTTCTTATTGAGAAGTGCAGTGTGCCAAGTAGGCTGGCCACAGGGTCATGTCAAAACTCATACTCATTATAGGATGCCTAGAGGGGTGAATAAAAGGGCAAATCTCAGGATGAGTCAAGTTTCGACATTTCTTTATCAAATACATTTTAATTACTTGAAATATTTTGTTGCTATTTCTTCCAATAGGCATTTTCAAACCACTCCACTTCAAATATGCCCTTAATTATTATAACCATCACCAAGCAAAGCATGCCCTCTTACAAGTAAGTGTGTCTCAAATAATTGATGTTTATGGTGCTGCAAAATGACATAACCCATTCTGTAATAGCATTATCTCCATTTTGATATTTCAAATATGAAGCATATTTTTTTTTCTTAACCTCAGATTGCATTTAAAGGACAAACGACCTTTGCTAGCTCCCTTCTCCATGCTAAGCAGCATTCATTGACAATGTATGCTCACAAGAAAGCCTGACAGCAGAGTGGCACTGCAGAGAAAATAAATAACATTTCCCCTTTGGAAAAGGCAAGAGCTCTCCCAGGTGGAGGCTGCGTAAACAGTTATTATTGTTCTGAACTTCAAACCCGGTTGATTATGCACTTCAGAGGGGGCAGAATCTAAAAGGAAGGCAAGGTGAGACTTCTTAGGTCCGTTATTTACTGGGGCCTCTGACAGAAGCATGCAGATGGTGAAGGGTTATTGGAGCCGGTTTCAGCATTCTGAAGGAAGAGCTCTAGCAGCAGCTTTCTAATTGAATCTCAAAAGACTGTAATTGTGTTCCACTCGGTAGTCAGCCTCCATTCCATGCGGCTACAGTCGGTTGTAGGTAATCAGATTACTCGTGGGTTACTGCCTGCAGCCTGCAGGAGAGTGCCAACAGGAGAAGGCAAAGTGTTGTAGGGTTAATGAAGCTTAATATGGTGCCAATACCATACTGAGCCATCGCCTCCAGAGTGAGAAAGGATTATATCCCATGTTAATATGCCATTTGACCCGTGCCAGAGAAGCGGTCTAAATCACTGAGTAAGTATGTAAGTCACCACAGAGGAGTGTTTGCCATGCCAGCTCTCATTGCTGGGAAAACAAGTTGTTCCCTCGGTTGCGAATGGTAACTCTCAGGCGCTTTAAATTGCGGGTTCAATGTTGGCTCTGCTCACCTCTGGAAAGGCCATGCAGCCATTGGATTCTCTGAGTTGGAGCCAATGTGAGGAAACTGACATACATTTTTTTTTTTTTTTTTTTTTTTTTTGCCAAAATGATCTCAACTTCTCTGGAGACTGCATCTTAGGCTGAAGTACTGCGACTGCCCGACGTTCATCAGTAACTTTAGTTCTTCAGGTTGGCCTGTGATAAGTTGTTTACGCCATTTTCTGCCTCAGAGTTATTACCGCTGACTAAGTTTGTGACTAATAATGTCTCAAATTAATACTTGGGAGAAGGTTTAACAAGCTGGAAAGGAAAATAGCAGTGCTCATACAGTCTGCGCTGCAACTGCGAACGCTCAGCCTCCTGGCGATTGGCGCACAGTGAGGCGCTGTCTCCCTGAGAGATGGCACCGACACTGTCTCCTCATCCTCTGATGAGGCTGAGAAGGGAGAAGAAAGAACTCTCAGAAGCTGTGCGTACATTAGGAGGTCGGTCTATCAGCAAACTTTGATTGTGCTCTTAAACGCAGAAATATTTACAGTTTAAAGCATGCTCCAAGATTTTGGAGCACTCCATCCTGAGTAGCGTATCTTCATCATAGCCCTCCTCTCAAGGCTGGCGGATCTATGCAGAAGGGGAAGCAGAAAGGCTGTAAGAGTCGGAGGTGATGCTGGACTCCAAGGAAAGAATGTCTTCCGGAAATAAACAAACAAACAAACAAACAAAACACATGTGCATAGGAGCTCACTGATAATGGGAAGGCCTTCCCTAGACAGGAATAAATTCAAACCAGACACAATCCCAGCCCTGACATGGGAAAGTGGACACAATATTCCACCGTTAACAAAGGGAAGTTATTTGTAATTGATAGCTGATAGGAGAGGCAAAATCTGTCCCTTTTCACCGAAGCATAGCCACCTGGTTTATCAATAACACAAATGGACTCCATTTTAGGTGAGCTTTTTGTTTCATTTCAGTATTTTTTTGTTTTTGTTTTTGTTTTTGTTTTTGTTTGCTTGGGTTGATTTTTGAGCTCCTGTTATCATTTTGTTGTTTTTGTTTCTTGAGAGAAAGAACAAGAACTTGAGAGGGTAGAGAGGTGAGGGGATCAGGGAGGAGTTAGGGGAAGGAACAATGCATTTTTTTTAATTTAAAAGGTCTGCTTTAAACATCAGAAGTCATTTAATGTAGTCTTCACAGTGGAACTGCAGAGATGCTTCAGCAGTCAGGAGCCTGTGCTGCTGTATTGGATGGTGGCTCTCACTACCATCTATAACTTCAGTTCTAAGGGACCTGACCTCTTCTTCTGATTCTGTGGATATCAAGCACACATATGGTGCACTTATATACATATAGGCAAAACACACACACAGACACCACATACACACACACACACACACACAGAGAGAGAGAGAGAGAGAGAGAGAGAGAGAGAGAGAGAGAGAGAGAGACTAAAACATCTTAAACACTTGCCCAAATTATTTCAATTGTGTGGTTATAGAGGCAAAAGAACCAGGCTCCTCGGCACACTGTGCTACTCTGTTCATTTCTGTCCTGCTATTTACCTTTATTTCTTGTTTAAAACAGAAAATACATGTTCAGTATACAAATTTCAAAAGCTGCACTTGTGTAACATGAAATGAAATTCATTTCTTATTATAGTTAGTGACTGTGCACACTTTCAGAAATGTGTTATAAATACATCTACATATATCTGCTTTGGTACTTATGTGTGTGTGTGTATGCCCAGAGCCATGTGTATACATGCATTCTAATTCTGATTTTGGGAGAGCTTAGTTTTGCAGAGATTTGTGTATGTATTTTCTTTTTCTAAAAAAAAAAAAGAGAGATAACTGATAGATTTAAAATGTGCAATATGATGTGTTTTTACATGACACATAACCATATAACTAGATTATTTACATATCTCATGTGCTTGGTATGAATCATTGTAATCAATAGTTTTCTGAAATTCAGTTAAGTGGAATAGCATAGTGTATGCTTTTATGTCTTCATTCTTTTTCAGTGAGCATTATGCCTACGCAGTGTAATCTCTGCCTCTGTGTGAACAGTTTCTTTCACTGCTGTGTAATGGTCCACAATCAACTTGTATTAAATTTAATTGGGGTTTTGGTTATTTCCAGACTAATGCTATAATAAGTAAAACAACTGTGAATATTCTCTATGTATTTCTAGGTAACGATCATTACTCATTCCCAGGGATTAACACCCCAAACCAAAATCCCGGTTGGTGGGCAAACGTGTGCTTCATTCTGGGAAAGATTGACACCAGTCTCTCAAATTCCATTAGCAAACATCATCTAAGCACAGAGCAATAAGCACAATTGGCCCATACTTGTGAGCTTGTGGCGCATCAGTCACCTGAGCCTTAACAATCACGATAGGCAACTTCCTACACCTTTAACATGGATTTCCCTGAAAAGTATGACGCTCACGCTTTTTAAGCTCAATGAAAAATTAAACATTCTCCTTAGCAGAGTGCCTAGTTAAATACATATTCATTGAAAAAAATTAACTGGGGGGCAGGAGTGATGTCTCGGCAATTAAAAACTCTTGTTGCTCTTGTGGGGGGAATCTGGGTTGAGGTTCCAGCGCCCACATAGAGCATACAACTGCTCCTAACTCCATTCCAGGGGATACAGTGCCATCTTCCCACCTCTGAAGGCACTGGGCATGCACACAGTGTACAAACATACTTGCATACAAACCACATGTAAAAAAAAGAAAGAAAGAAAAAAGAAAAGAAAAGAAAATGCTCCAAAAGCTAATCTTTTTTTTTTTTCTTTTGCACTGCTTATTTATTTCCAGGTACTTACTGGCAGCCCATGATAAACTGTTTGAAAATACTTTCTCTTTAAATTTTGTCTTTGGTAAACTGAGTTTAGTATCCATTTTCATTTATTTACTGTGAAAATATTTCCTTTTAAACTGCACAATTTGATAAACTTTGGCATGTGTTAACTCCTCAGGACCTGTCACTGCAGTCATGGTTGTGAACATATCCAAACCCACAATTGTTTCCCATAGTCCTTTGTAATTCATTCTTCCCTTCGAAAACCCGCCTCTACTGGCAGCCTCCCGTGCTTTCTTTTACGGGAAGACACCTGGCATTTCCAAGAATTCGCTATGAAAGTAACAACAGACTACAGATTCCTTATATTTGGCTTCTTTCACTTGCAACAATAACTTTGAGATCTACCTGTTGATTTCAACAGTAGTTTTATTTTTATACCTTGGTAGTATTTCATAGAATGGAACTACCACAGATTTTTAAATGACTTGCCTGTTGATGAATTGGAGGGAGGTATTTTAGTCTTTGATATAAAGGTGGTAAGCTTATTATGATCAAGTCCTTGTATGGATATATATTTTTTTTCAATCACCGTGAATAATACCGAGAAATATGATGTCTGGGGTGTCTGGTAAGAGTCCACTTCATTCCTTTTTAAAACGTCAATCTGTTCTCCAAAGTGATTTTGCCTTTTTTTTTTTCTATCTGCAGACAGCTTTTGAGAGTTCCTGCTGTTATATAATGATGGCATTGCCTGATGTAGTGTTTTAAACACCTTAGCCATGGGTACCGCAGTGAAGCTTCGTTCTCATTCATTCTCTAATGAATTGACTTGAAGTGTGCATTCATGCCCTTTCTGTCTACCATACGTGTTTTGATGAAATGTCACTTCAGACGTTTTGGTCATTTTCAAGTTGATTTGTCTTTTTGTTGACTTTTGTGGGTTTTTTTTTTTTTGCATATTCTAGACACAATTTCTTTACCAGAAATATGCTACTCCTGTCTGTCCCTGATACATTATTTTCATAATAACAATTTTTTTAAAAAAAACATTTATTTTAATGTTAAGACAGTTGTCTTGGCCTTGTTAAGTAGAAAAGAGGAGGGAGGGAAGAATGGGAGGATACAAGGGATGGGATAACCATTGAGATGTAACAAGAATAAATTAATAAAGAAAAAAAGTAGTAGTTCATAATTTTCTGCTATATTTGAGAATTATTTGCCAAACCCCACAGACTACACATTCTTTTATATTTGTCTTTTCTTATTTACAACAATTGTCTTGAAATCTATTTATGTTATTTCTTTCAACAGTAGTTTTATTTGCATTGGTTAATAGTATTCTATCAAATAGATATACCCCATATTAAATAATTCATCTGTTGATGGGTATATAACTCATTTATCTAAGAAAATTTCCAGTATTCTGAAAATGCAAACTTAACTCTTCCATGTTAGCAGTTGAGTCATCTCAAGTTAATGATGGTGTAGCTTGTTCACTAAGGCTGAGGGCATTCCCTGTAGTTTTCACAATGTCTACCACATCACCACAGGTAGTTTAAAATAATTATGGTTTCCCCCAAATAAATAGCTTTAACATCTTGTAAAAGGAAGACCAGTTGATTCTGTATGTGCAAGGGCCAGTTCAGGACACTGTTTTGTTTTGGTCACCAGATAGAAAAATATATTTAATGTTGTTCTTTTTTTCTCACACTTATTTTGCTAAAATATATTCTGAAATGGTTTTTATTCACAGATAACAATTGTCTATGAATAAAATCTCATGGAGTGTATAAAATGCTGATGAAATGAATAAGGCTAGCAGTGTTATCAATAGCAGTTGTGTCGCTCTATAAAATGTAGAATCAGGTTGACTTTGAACTCACTATGTATCCCAAGCTGACTTTGATGCTGATTCTTCCATCTCTACAAGATGGGACTTGGGTGTGTGCCACCATGTTTGCTTAAAGTCAGCAGCTCCAGGACTACACAAGCTTCTCTTTGTCTGAGCTTTAGTAGGCACCATCCAATCACTTCCTCCAGAGGAACGTAAGATTGGCTGACAGCATCTCACTTTTTATGTCTGTGGAATTTTAGAGCTGGCTATTGAGTTTTCACTGACATCATTCATTCTTAGGAATTTCCTTCTTTTCTTACAGATCTCACTAGTAAATGTGATTGATCTTCTAAAATGCAACTTTTGATATCTTTTTCGTGTCCTATTTTGTATTTTATTGTTTGCCTTCTCATCTGACATTCTTTTTTGCACTTGGTTTCAGACTTATTTTTCTTTCTTTCTTTCTTTCTTTCTTTCTTCCTTCCTTTCTTTCTCTCCTTCCTTTCTTCTTTCCTTCTGGCTTCCTATGTTAAAAGCTTAAAAGCCCAAACCCTTTCTTCTCATTAGTGGTTTTGCTGGTAACTTTTTTTCCCCAAAGTATTGTTTAACTGCTATCCACAGATTGTGTTGCCTTCATTTTTACTCACTTCAGAACAGCTTCTCGTTTTCCTTTTAATTTGCTCTTTTTTTTTCTTTTGTTTTTTTAGTAGTATATGTTTATTTTATAAATATTTGGGGATTCTTTAGACACCATTCTCTCATTAATATGTATTTTAATTCTATTGTGATGAGAGACGGAAAATGTTCTACTTAAGATTTACTTTAATAATAACTAAAGCTTTTTGTATTAGCCAAAAACATGTGTTGAAAGGCACATCCATGTGCTTTTGAAAAATATCATACTCTTCTACCATTGGGTAGAGTGTTGCATAAATGCCAAGTATTACTTTTTCAAGTCAACACTTATTTGTTTATGTGTGTGGTCCTTTAAACTACTAAAAAAGTTTTTAAATTATGAATAAATTAATAAAATATATTTTTTTAAAATTTAAATATAATTGTAAGATTTGTCTCTGTGTGTTCTACCAAATTATCATTATGTATTTTTAAATACAATTACTGTATACATAAACTAAAGGTATTTGTGTTTTCTTGATAATTTAACCGATAATTGTCCAATATTTATGTAGCTATTTCAGGATTTATTTATTAATGCTTGTATTTATATTTTCTGTAAAGGCACAGATAGTGAGTATTTTGACACTTTCTGATTCCCTGGCTTCTTTGCATATCAGTGTTACTTGTATAGAAAATGAACTTGCTGATGGTCCATTAGTTGTCTGCATAATTTGTTTGTTTATTCGAGGGTGAGAGGAGATTATACTCAGAGAAGTACAAATATTTCATATCTATTTTCACGACATGCAATTTGAATTCTCTCATCTCTCCTTATAAACTATCCTACAGTGCATCTTCATACACATCTTCATATGTCCTTACTACATAAGATTCTCCCTTCAGCAAAAGGACATCTGTGGAAAGTGTCATGGCTCAACTAGATATCTCTTGATGTAACCTGGGATTTTCTCTCTATCATACACTTGCGGCTAAGGCTGGTACCTAGGTGAGACTGGAGCTAGCATGTGAACAGCTGGAACCCCAACCACTGTCCCCCGTGAGAGGTCTCAGTTTCCTCAGATCATGGCCACTGGCTTTCAGAAACCAGTGTGTGATGAGATACTTGTGACAAAGGTACATATCCCAGCCTTAGGAAACACCACGGTTAGACTGTATGTATAGCAGGTGAATTTTAAGCCGTATTTAAAATTGAGGATTCAGTTCTGTGTCCTAAAGCTGTGACTCTTAGACCACCTTGTAGACTCAAATTATTTGCCTTATTCTCACATACAAACTATATTTCTCTTCTCCCTTATGTCTTCTAAAATTCCTATTATGAAACTTGCAATATTAAGGTCATGTTTAGAATGTTACCTAAAGTAAGTCAAGATGAGTAAAGCGGCTTAGATACAGTATCTCGAGTTCACTTTACGTGGATCTAGATCTGTGAACTATTGTCTACCTCCTACAAATCCAAAGTAAATGACAGAAACATGGCTTCCTTTTGCAAATTGCAACCACCTCTGGTTGTAACTTAATATTCTCCTCTACCTGCTTTCTTCCCACAGAATTTTGGGCGTACCAAGGTTTCTTTGTGCCATATAGTCAACCTCTGTCTCAACCCAAACTGGCATTAATTCTGTCAATACCCTTACCTTAACATTTTATGGATTTTCTATAACTCATGTTATAGTTCACTAAAAATCCACTCACACAAATAGTTTTTGGATAACTTTTCTCTATCTTCAAGTCCAAACAAATTTTTTGTTGAACAATACACAGTTTATTAGAAGCCTTGATTTTCAGTGGAGACCGCTGGTGTTTCACGGCTCATCGTACAGGTAGATGGCCTTTTAATCTTTTTGAACAGCTGTCTTTGACACCACCTGCAACCGTTCTGAAATGAAGAGTTTAAATGTTATTTTTGAATCATGTTTTCCTGATAGTAACCTGGATTAGATCTTTGAATGCACTCCGTTTCCTAATTTGAAAGCAGTTTACCACCTGGAGTTGTTGGTAAAAAAGAAACCGCTTCTGATCCCGAGTCCTGCGTCAGTTTATTTTAAGCTTTAATTTCTTCAGTTCCCTCATGTGGTTGTAGGCAGCCAGAAGAAGTAGGCTCTTCAACACTGTGCTCAGTTATCTCCTCAGGCGGCTGCTCCAGCTCTGTGGATCTCTTTCCTTTCCACATTACAATAGGCAGCAGGGCCACTAAAGCCCAAGGGTCCACTTTCCACTTTTGGAACAGAAGTTCTAAGGACAAGTGTATCAAGAAAAAAGCCAATGAAGTGGTGATGCTTTTCAGGACCTTGTTGCAGAAGTCATGAGGCATAATTTCCTGTGCATCTATTTCTATCCCAGGGGAAAGGAATTCGACTCTCCCCATATTATAAATAGTTGAGCACCCTAATTGATTTTTTTTTAAATTTCTCTATGACAAGCTTTCCAGATTCTTCAGAGTTTGTTAACAAATTCTAGTCCCTTATCTAGATATGCCTCATGTCATAGTCTGAAAGGCAGTATGATGTGTTTCCAGGTTAGCTACGACATTGCCTGTGATGGATCTAAAGTATTTTCTGTTCCTTCATAGGAACATTGCAATCCACTTCACACACAAGTCATGACTTTTGGTGGTTGTCCTTCATAGTTCAGATGGTCAAAGGCTGCAAGTTAAGAGAGTTTGTTTTCACTGGGGAGAAGGGGAATTAAAAATAAGAATTGTTACCTGATATAAAATTTGAAGCTATTTTTGTTATAACATGTAATGTTTGATAAATATATACCTAGCATAATCAGGTTAAATGTGTTTATCATTCCTTTATGGTGAAAGCATCCAAACTCTTTCTTTGTCATTGTTATGAAACACTTACCAAAACCAAATTGGCGAGGAAAGATGGCTCCCTGGTTACAGATCATCATAGAAGGATTCTAAGGCCAGAAGCAAGAGTAGAAATCTTGAGGCAGCAACTCCAGCAGAGGGCAGGGAGGAATCCTGCTGCTTGCTGTCTTGCTCCTAGGCTGAAGGTCACCCAGCTCTCTTACAGCCCATGCCCATCTACCTAGGGGTGGTACCACCCACAGTGAGCTGGCCCATCCTACATCAACTTACATGAAATAGATACAATGATTGTAGATTCTACATGCAACTATGTTCCTGGGTATTTACCTTTCTGTGCTCAGTTTACTTCACTTAAGAGTCTCCAGTGTCACTGATAGTTTTGTAAATGGGAGGATTTTGTTCTTTGATGCACAAAATGTGGAGCATTGTAAATATTTACCACATTTTTAATACACTGTCTTTGATGAATGAATATTTGTATTGTTTCTATTTCTTACCTCTTGATATAGGGCTGGCTACAATACACACGGGAATGTAGATGTATACTTGCTATACTAATTTTATTTCTTTTGAGTTTATACTCATTACTGAGGACTGATGAAACATATGCTAATTCAGTGTTCAGTGTGAGTGTATGTGTGTGTGAGTTTTCCATATCGGCTATATGAATTTACATTCTCACCAAGATTATTCAAAGGTTCTTTTTTTAATCTATATCCTTTTCAAGGCTTGTTATCTTTCATCTTTTTGATAATAGCAATTCCTATGATAATGAGGCAACATTTTATAATTTTGATTAGCACTTTCCTGCTGATCAGTGATGTTGAAACTTTGTGATACACCAGATAATTATTTTTATATTTTTCTTTAAAAAATGGCTATTTAATCATATGGCCCATTTTAAATTACATTATGTAGTTTATTGTTAAGGAAGTTTTTTTTTTTTTTTTAGTTTTTATGTATAATGGAAAGTATCCTCATCTCAAATGTATATTTTGAAAATATAGTATCTCATCCTTTATGCTGTTTCTTCACTCTGGAGATTGCTTCTTTTCCTGTACATACACTTTTAATTTGATATAATTCCATTTTCTGAATTTTATTTTGCCTTTTGAGTTTGTTGTTTCTGGACTTTGAGTGTCTATGCTAAAAAAAAAAGCCATTACACATTCCAATTACTTGAAGTTCTTTTTCTGAGATTCTTTTTCTACTAGTTTTAGTGTTTAGGGGTCTTACACTGATTTTTAATTCATATTAACTTAGTTTTTTGTAGATAAAAAGATATGGGGTATACTTACACCCTCTGTCTTGTGGATACCCAGTTTCCCCAGCACCACATGATGAAAATCCTGTCCCTCGTTCAGTGTGCATCCTGAGAAGCTGTGTCTGAACAAAACATCTATGTGGCATCTCACCATGCAGCCATGCAAGCAGTTCTTCCTCACAATATAGGGTTTTGGTGTTCGAAGAGCAAGAATATCAAGAAAGAGTCTGAAGTAGCCCTGCTTTTTATGGTCTGTCTGATCCTTTTAGGGTTCATGAATATATTTTCATTCTTCCCAAAAAGAAAAGAATTTGAAACCACTGCTGATAGGTGTGCTGCTAAATTTACAACCATATTTAAATTTTTCCCTAGTCTTTTTCTCATTGTTCACTGTGTGGATGTATGCACACATCATACTTTTTATTTTAAAACATCATAAGTTTTGTGTGGGCATGTCTAGAGAATGGAGCAGAAGTTCATGTGTGTGCAGGTGACTGTGAGTGAAGGCCAAAGGACAATATCAGGCATCTTTCCTCAGATGGCGTCCATCTTTTTTTGAGATAGAGTCCTTCACTTGGGTACAATTTCCCAAGTCAGCCAGTCTAGCTAATGGGTGAGTGTCGGGATCTTCTCTGTGTCAGTTTTCTCTGTGTTGTGATTACAAATAGGGTCCAGCATTCTTGGCTTCTTAAAAGAGTGAGTGTTATGGCTTAATGTTGGGTCCTCATGCTTTTACAAGGCAAGCAATGTACATACTGAGACAGCTTCTCATCCCCAAAGTTTAAAAATGTAAGTTGGAAAAAAAATGAACCAAAGAAAACTAGAATTTTAGAATGATCTTAAAGAAGTAGCAACACACCAAGAAGCATATCTATATTCAGACAACCACAACAGAACACTAATTAAGAGATAGAACGTCACTGAGGTAAAAAATGTGAAAACATAAGAAAATGCCATGTATATTACTGTGTATGTGAAATTATCCAAGCAGGGTGATGATATTTTATAAAATCTCTGAGACCTGGGAAGGGGTTATCACTTGGTTCACTGTCATGCTTACTATACTAAGTCACATAATAATTTTAGATATCTTAAGTGGGAAATAAGCATGTGCTGTGCTTGTTCTTTGACTTCAGACATGGAACTAAGAGGTAGAGGTGATAAAGGGACATTTTCAAGCTCTGACAACCTGCTCTCTGTGTATTTCTCCATCATAAAAGTATTTCTGCAAGATACAAAGAAACCCATCTAGAGGCACTCATGTACTAGGAAGATTCTATTTATATCTTAAAGAGTCAGTGATTATGAAACAAACAAAGATGTAACTGTTTGTGACAAAATTGTCTATGTAAAGTCTGTCTCAAAATATGTCCAGCAAGGATTCAAAGGAGTCTGAAAAACACTGTGTACCCAATGTCTCAGAAAAATGACAGAATTTCACTTGACCAACTGATTCAATAGCAGGTAGTTCAGCGCTTTTAGGTCATTTGCTTTAATGGCCCGTTTACACATATATCTTTAAGAACATAGCAAATAGTGTTAGTAGGATGCTACAATTGAAATACATTGTAAAGTAGTGGCATAGCTTTGATGTAAATCCATTGTATGGTTTCAAAGGAAAAAAGAAACCTTTGGAAAACAGAACATTCTGAATCAAGTTCATCTATAATGTAAAACTAGGCTGCTCCTTTTGCTATTTTTGTCATTTTTCAATACTCATTCACTAAGGACCTAGAAAATTCAAAGATGAATAAAATACTCACTTCCATAGCAAACCCAAAGGCTAATATGAAAACAAGATATTGATATTAACAACAAAGTATAGTAAAGACAAAAGACAGTACCACCTGCCATATTTCAGCAACTATATCTGGCTGTAATGTGTTATAAACTGCCATCATGACAAATGCCACTTCCAATTTTACAATAAAGAACTGTTTGAATCGCACTCTGAGTCTTAATGGGTGTTTTCTGTAACTGAAATCAGTATCCAAAGCCTGAAAAATGTTTTTGTGTCAGAGGTATAAACATCTGGGAAATGTAGTTTAGATGTTGAAAAATGGCTATTTTGTTGGCTTAGGGAAAAATGGCAATGAGTATTTGAAAATAGGAACAATTGTATGAAATTGGGATGAAATGATCCAGAAAATAGAGTATGCTATGGTTTGTATAACCAACAAAAAAATGTACAAGAAAATGATATAGTTCCTCACAGAAGGTGTTTATATTAAAGACACAAACATTACTGAGTGTCTGAAAGGTGCTAGGCACTACATTGTGTGCTTCCCATTGCATGTTATAAATGAGCTTTCATAGTAACACAATATAGTAAGTATTGTCATAAATCAGAGACAGAAATGGGGGAGGGCAATTTCTGAGGACAAAACCTGACAGATAATTTAGTGTAAAAATAGGCAGTCAGCTAAAAAAACACAACAAATATACTCCTGGATTTAAAAATATGACAACATCTTAAATAGTTGGTTTATCAAAGCTAAATAAATAATAAACCACCAACTGAAAGATGTCTAAGCAACCGGCAAATATGGAAATTGAAGATCCACATAGTACAACGTCAGACAGCGAGCACCCTTCCTGGGAGTGTGAGCAAAACTGTAGTCACAGAACATTCTGACTAATAAGTCCATTCTTTATATGGAAATAGGAATAAAGCATCATGGGAGGAATAAATTTAGACAATATATGCCACATACATAGATGGTTGCAGGTAGTCAGTATTTGTATCATATTTGTTCTCCTGCTTAAAGAAGGCCATGATAATCCCAGAAGGCAAATGCTCTTTATTGTTTTAAAGTCTTTAAAGTCTTAAGTTCTTTTTCCAAACAGAGAATTACTTAATTCCTTCTAAATTACGATTTCCCAAGAGAGTTAAATAAGAAATAACTTTTCAGCCCCAACTAGAGCAGAATTATTCCACTATCTTAAAAACATCATTCAGTCATATGAAACTTCATGGGTTTTCCACATTCATTTTTTCCTTCAGTAACACTGAAAGGAAAATACTAGCAACTTGTGAAGTCTATGAACTGCAATAACTGCCCCAGAAAGACGTGCCCACTGGTACACTACTGTTGAGAACATCATGGGAGTAAGCAGCCACTTTCTGATTGGATTTAAGTTCCACTCAACAGGACAAAAACCATACTTGATTCCATTGTCAGACAAAGAGCAGAGGGCTAGATAGGCCATAGGCCCTTAGAGAGAAACTGCCACTATTATTTTGCTAAATAAATATAGTATTAGACTGATTCCTAATGTCTTACCATTGTACCCATAGACATCTCTCCACCCTCATCTGGGAAGCTTCTATTTGAAAGAACTGGTGATTAACAGAAAGATCCACAACTGGCAAAGGCACGGAAAAAAAAAAGCAAGAGACAATAGGATGGTTAGCCCTAAAGACAACGTCTACATCTCATTCTTCTTCCCAAGGTTCAAGGTACCATGCAAAAGATGGTGGAAAGAACATCAGAGCCAGAGGTAGTAGATGACGACAGGGAAACAGTGTCTTATGCACACAGCTCACAGCAGTTGCTATAGCATACACAATACCTGTAAAAGCTCAAACCAGAACTAATCTGGGGATGGAGAGGGGCACAAAATTTCGCCCTTAGCCACAGAGCTATTGGCATTCATTGTGAGAGGGAAAGGCAGTTTTCTCTAATAATATAGCCCCTAGTAAATCTACCAGTCCTTGGTGGAAGACCACATACATACCCAAGAATGTGTCAGCAGCATAAACTGGCCTTGATGGAAAACAAAAGTGGGAAACAAAGTTGGATGGATATGGAATGGGGGTTGATCCTGCAAAGAGATGAGAGTGGTCAAAACGCACCCTACAAAATTCTTAAAGAACTAATGAAGTTTAGGAAGAAAAAAAGAAAGACAAAGTATAAACTAAAAAAATATATAATAATCCTGTAAAATTAATCTTCTTATATAGGTTCTTATAATGTTCACTCAGAGGTGAAGGCATCATGGGAAGAGTCAACTGAAAATCTGGAAAGAAGAAACAAAGAACAAATATTACCACAGTCCCTCAGTTCCATTCAAGAAGAATGTTTTTCATGTCACATGTGTCGTCCCTAATGTGGATTTTAACCTCTCGCTGAAGATGCCAGCCTGGCCACGCTTTCCCTCAGTGGCATGTGTTTGTCACTATGGGGTATTTTCAATGTGCACAGCAAAAGTGTTGTTATGCCAACCACTGTTATCCCAGTAAATCTTCAGCCTCCAGCATCACTGACACCAGCTGTTTCTGTTAAGGGAGAAAGTGTAATCATTTTCTTCAAGTAGTTTTTTACGTCATGAATCTAGTAGGCCCATTATGCTTTTGTTCAATCTAGTTTACTGAACTAGATCTTATTTTTAAATTTGAGGTGGATCTTGACAAACTGAAATGTATTTTTTAATATCTCTGTGATCTAAAATAAAACTTTTATGCAGGAGCACTATGGGGAAAATAAGAGTGTGCAGGCAAACACCAAGAGAGCTATGTTATTGTTAATCAGCATGCCTTTTATTTTGAAAAGCAAACAAATAGGCAATGCTATTATGACATATATACAGGATGTGTAATTCATTTTAGCCAATTGTATCTGAAATAGCACAATCACTATCTAAAAGAAACACATCATGACACAGAAAGTGGTTCTAGGTGAAGGTTGGCTTCTGGAATGTCTGAGCCAGTGGCATCCTTCTGTCTCTAGCTGCCTCCTTCTCCCAATTTCCATCAGGATTTGAAAACTTAGGAAAGTGATAGTTCCGAGGGCTCTGAAGGCTATTAGGAATGCATAATATTGACTATGTCACACACACACACAAAAAGAAGTGAGGATCTTAAGGTCTTTCTGTAGTCATCTTATAAAGACACTTCTCAGTCTAGCTTGCTTGGGATTTTGTTTGTTCTTAATATGGTTTTAAAAAATATTTTGACATTATAATTATAGAATTATGATCTTCGCTTTCTCCCCTCCAATCTTCTTATGTTTGACCCCCTGATTGCCTTTTTCTTTAATTGTTGGTCTCTCTCTCTCCCTCCCTCTCCCTCTCCCTCTCCCTCACTCTCTCTCCCTCCCATGTGTCTGTGTGTGTGTGTGTGTGTGTGTGCAGATGCACATACATGCTCGTATGTATGTGTCTTTGCACTCATGTGTGGGTATGTGTATAATTCTAAATGCATAAATGCAACCTGTCATTCTGTATAATGTTACTTATAAGTATATGTTTTCAAGGGCAGACCCTTTGGAAACCCAGCTAGTGTGTTCTTACTTGGAGAAAATCCTTTAATTAATTTCAGTATTCCTCAGCTGTTTATAGTTCTTCACCTAGGGTTAAAACCTTGTGAGAATTCACACATTGCAAGGCTATTTGTGTCTTCCTTATTCAGGTCATAGTAAGTCAGCCATGTTGGTGAGACTTCATGGATGTCATTGCTGACATTTCTAAAAGACACTATCTCATAGCAAACTCCACCAGTTCTTTGACTCTTATATTCTTCCTGCTTTGTCTTCCACAATGATCCCCGAGCTTAAGGTAGATATGTTGTAAATGTAGCATTCGGGACAGTAATTGTCTCTGCTGTGGAGAGAATTTTCCTTGATGGGAGATGAGGACTATACTTATATGTTGGCATAAGGATAAGTATTTCTCATATAGTTAGAAATTATTCTGATTCAGTAAATAATCAGTAGTATCACTTCCCCTTTAAGATCTATGACTTCATTAGCCCTGAACAGTTGGATTGGCTTTCAGTACCAGCCATAATTTCTTTCTAGTTGAGTGGGTCCACTAGAGAGCTGTCTCTATCATCTTTGACTCCTAACTGAAAATCACCAGATGTGAGTACATAACCTACCTGAGGTTTTGACCTATCTTTTTAAATTTTTTTTTTAGTGACTGCTGCTGATCAAGGGAAGGTTTTTCTGTTTAGGAGTTTGGGTCAATAGAAATCATAAAGAATATTCTTATGATTAAGTTTTTTTTTTACTTGTTTTCTCAATTTAGTAATGCCTTAGGGTTTCTTTTGCTGTGTGAGAACAGGCTAACAAAAAAAAAAGCAACTTGGGGAGTAAAGGATTTATCTCATCTTACAACTTTCAAGTCACACTGCATCACTAAAAGAAATCAGGGCAGGAACTCAAGGGAGGCAACAAGACGCCATAGAGGAGCTCTGCTTTCTTATATATTCTAGGACCAACTGCCCAGGGGCATGATAGCCCATACATGGCTGGGCCTTCCTATGCAAATCATTAATCAAGAAAGTACCACATTCCTCTGTTGAGAATTCTCTGTTTAGTTCTGTCCCTCATTTTTAATTGGATGATTTCATTTGCTGGTGATTCATTTCTTGAGTTCTTTATATAGTTTAGTTATTAGCCCTTTGTCAGATGTAGGGTTGGTGAAGACCTTTGCCCAGTCTGTAGGCTGTCATTTTCCTCTGTTGACAGTTTCCTTTGCCTTACAGAAGCTTTTCAGTTTCACTAGGCAGATTTATTAATTGTTGATCTTAGAGTCAGGGCTGTTGGTGTTCCATTCAGAAAGTTATCTCCTGTACCAATGAGTTCCAGGTTCTCCCCCACTTTTTCTTCTAACAGATTTAGTGTGTCTGGTTTTATGTTGAGGTCTTTAATCCACTTGGACTTAACTTTTGTGCAAAGTGATGACTGAATCTATTTGCATTTTTCTACCTGTAGACAACCAGTTAGACCAGCATCATTTATTGAAGATGCTGTCTTTTTTTTTTTTTTTTCCCATTGTAGGGTTTTGGTTTCTTTGTAAAAAAAAAAAAAAAAATTCAAGTGTCCTTAGGTGTGTGGGTTTATTTATGGGTTGAGAAACACTTAACAAAATGCTGAATATCCTTAATCACATGGAAAATGCAAATCAAAACAAATCCAAGATTCCATCTTACACACCTGTCAGAATGGCTAAGAACAAAAACTCAAGTGACAGCACATGCTGATGAGGATGTGGAGAAAGAGGAACACTCCTTCATTGCTGATGGGAGTGCAAACTTGTACAATCACTTTGAAAATCAACCTGGTGCTTTCTCAGAAAATTGGGAATAGTGCTCTGGCAAGACCCAGCTAAACCACTCCTGGGCATATAGCCAAAAGATGCTCCACCATACAAGAACATTTGCTGATCTATGGTCATAGCATCTTTTTTTTTGTAAGAGTTTGAATTTGGAAATAATCTAGATATTATTCAACCAAAGAGTGGATAAAGAAATTGTGGAACATTTACACAATGGAATACTACTCAGATTTTAAAAACAAGGAAATCTTGAAATTTCCAGGCAAATGAATAGAACTGGAAAAGATCATCCTGAGTAAGGTAACCCAGAACAGAAAGAAATGTATGGTATATATATATTGAATAAGTGGATATTAGCCATATAATACAGGACAACCATACTACAATCTACAGACCTAAAGAAGCTAAATAACAAGGAGGGCACTAAAGAGAATGCTTAATTCTCATTCAGAAGGACAAATAGAATAGACACCAGAAGAGGTTGAAGAGAAGGAACAGGACCAGGACCTACCTTAGAGGTCCTCTGAAAGACTCCATCCAGCAGGGGATCGGAGAAGGAGGGGCCTGCAATCAGGATATAATGTGAATAAATTAAAAATAATTAAATTTAATTTTTAAAAGAAAGAAAATGCCACATAGGCTTGCCCAAGGGGCATTTTCTCACTTGAAGTTCCAATTCCCAGATAACTAGATTGTTTCAAGTTGACAAAACCCTAACCAAGACAAGTGATTTCTTGCGAAAATGGGAATTAGGTTCTGATAATGAAAATCTTCCAAGCCTTCACATGCTATTTGACACATGTCAAAAGATTGTTTATTAACATGTTCAAAGAAAAGCAAAAGACGATGTATACACAGTGATTTTTCAAATGTTGCTTGTGTATTACCAATTATGAGAGTAATCCATATTGAAATTCTTTAATATAATTTTTTTACCTTGGGATTCAAATAGCATATTTGCTTTTTAGGCTTTAAATTTTGTTTTCTCATCTGATCATCACAGATGATCACAGCTTCACTACTAGTTTTGTAATGCACATCGTTTCACCCTCCATGACTTCCACTACCCACAGTCCCCCAGATCCTGAAAATATTAAATGGGGTTATCCAGAAATATGCACCGATTTTAAAAGGATGTATATTGGGCATACAGTAAATTATATTGCAGATGAATGTACACTAAATTATAATAAATGATTTTACTAAAGTAATTTTATTGAAGCATATTGTGATTTTTTTCTATATAATTGTTCATAGTTACTGTTAATCTCTTACTATGATTTGTTTATAAATGAAAATGTATAAAAGTAATTTTAGTAACTCATGGAAAGCCTATGATATTACAACCGTCCCTTCAGCCCTGTTCTTCATAACTACCTATTGGAGACTGGAACAACTCGCCAGCCCATAACCACTGCCACACTGCTAGTGAATGGTTGCTACAGCACAAGGAAACAGTGTCGAACAAGAGCACCATAAACTCTGCAAGGAGGCCCTTGAGAGTCTGTTTCCTGCTAGTATCTACGTGGCTCCTCACCAAAGACTATCAGTATGTTCAGACATTCTGACCCAAGGGCAGTGGGCATTAGAGATGTATTCTGGCTGAGATGCAGGGTGGGCTGACTCTAATCCCTCTGGGGATCACCTGGATTTATACTGAGACCAGATTAGAAGGTGTTTCTCTCCTAAGGACGTCCTCACTAAAACTTTGGAATCCTTTATCACCAACTAAATTTGGATTTTATCTAGCCAAATAGGTTTCTTTTACTCCTAACCTCCCACCTAGGCAATATTCTGGCTTTTCATTATTGTTATTCCCAAGAACACACTAAGAAATAAAAAGTTTTATATCGCATGGTTTCTTAAAAACAATGGGATACTTATTCATTAACTAAGAAGAATCACTTGAATTCTTGGAAGATTTCCAGTATCAGAACCTAATTACCATTTTCGCAAGAAATCACATGTCTTGGTTAGGTTTTTGTCAACTTGAAACAATCTAGAGCTATCTGGGAAGAGCTAAGTGCTCCCCCATTTGTAATCATTTTATATTTTCCGTTTTTTCAGATTGACACAACTAACATGTATTGCACTTTTTACCTGTTGCAAAAATATTTTTGAAAATTATATAACAAGTTACATCCGCCTATTCATAAAAGTTCATGTGTTGTGTATTGCTACAAATACTACTCATGTTGTATGTGCGCACTATTTGACACACATGGTAAATACCAATGTAGATCCTGTAGATCAAAGGACAGTTGATAATGGTAAGCATATTAGTTGTCATGTCAGCAGAATCCTAAGCCTGTGAGTTTCGCATATTTTGCCTAAAGGAGTGGTACATGAAGGGCAAACAAAAAATAATTTATAAAATATTATGGGCAAATGGCTACAGAAAAACCATGGAGCATAGGATAGGAGGAATATTAGACAGGAAAAAATGTTCCTTGATCTTACACCATTTCTGCTGATCATTTTTCTATGGCTTAGAAAATATCATAGAACACAGGGATCCTGTTTAAAGGCAGGAGTAATGTGGTATAATGTGGAAAAAAAATCAGAAATGCTCTTTAAATCCTGGGATCACTCCAGTGAGTCACCATGATACAGCAACCCTCCTTAATAAACTGGCTTCCCAGCAGTGTGGTGTCAGTTCCCGATTCCAAAGACCTTCACCTCTGAGCACCATGAGAACATAGAGAAGATTTGGAGTAAGGGCTACTCCCTATTTTCACAACAGAGCAGTGGAGAATGGACTGTGTTCTGTACTCTGTCCTGCGGTCTGCCATTTCCTCAGGTGTTTCCTCTTCTGCAGGCTGCTCCATGTTTTACGAAAGATGGTGGCATTTTATCTGAAAGCACTTGGCAAATGGTCATTGAGTCTAGGAGGCTGCAATTTAACAAATGGCTTCCTCACGCAAACTGGAAGTATGATACAGAATGATCAACAACTGTGCCAACATTTGAAAAACAGTAAGGAGCTCTAAAATATCCAATAGCTGAGACCAGCACTAGAGTTAATCACCAGTGCTAGAAACTTGTGGTCTATGTCAGCAACATAAAATATCTCTCACTTTATTATGCTTCTTATGAATATTTTTTTCCTAACATGTCATTAAGCAAATGGCTCCCAAAGAACCCAGTGCTGACATAACAATAGAATCAAAACACATTATGGTCAGAGGAATTGTTTACTACTGTTGTTTACTACTGATAAAAGACTCACCTTCTAAAACCTTAACAAACACAGCAGCACAGACAAAGCTTAATCCTTTTGGTTTTTGCTACAGCGAGGATAGGTCCCGCTCATAATTGTGCTGTCCAATTTCAGACACACTCGGCTAAAGGAAAACCTACCCATAATGCCGCTTAGCATATGGATCCCTTGTCCACAGGCCCGCTGAAGTCTTTTCCAACTACCTCTCAAGTTCCACTCCCAGAATCACTGAATTGGAGCTTCACTTGCTGACATTGTGGGAAAATAATGCAAACTGGTGGTTGTCACTACAGCAGTTTTGAAAAGTCTTCTTCAAAGCTGAAATCCTGTGCCCATCTCTTCAGCAGAAACTTTGCTTTCTTTAGACATGTCATTAAAGGTGACTAAAGGCCACCTTCATTTCCACTGCTATGGAGTGTGTGTGTGTGTGTGTGTGTGTGTGTGTGTGTGTGTGTGTGTGTGTGTATGTGTGTGTGTGCGCGCACACGCGCGCATGTGCACGCATGTGTGTGTGTATGTGTGTGTGTGTGTACTTCTCTATGGTCCCAGGTGTGTCACCTGTGATCAGAGAGATGAATATACTGTCTTATTAAAGCTGGAGTCATGTTCTCACTGTCATACTAGAAGAGACACTTTGTTCTTTCCCTTATCTCTACCCCAGGCCCCAAAGGAAATGCTATTGCTTGCTTTCCCAAGGCCTCCATCAGCTGTTCCTCCTTGTCTCTCTAACTCTTACAATCAGAGACAATCTTAAGATGAAGTCTTTATTGAAGGGCTCCTGGATGATGGACTTTCTCCTTTACTCCAGTAACACTGTGCTTAGTCCTAGTACGTAAACAACACAGGGGTTCCAAGCCATCACATTTTCAACAGCCCTGGGGGTATTATCAAGAGCTAAGTATCCCATGAGGTCACAGTGATCTGAATATGAATGAGGTAGAGATTCAGGCAGAAACTTACCATCAAGTTGGCCAGACAATCAGGCAAATTAAATCTGTGATAAATGATACAACACAACTCTTCCAGAGAGTAATCGATCAAATAGATGGAAGCAAAGTCCTTAGATTTTAGCATTCCTATGTTGACAAAGACGTCCTTACAGAGAGCAGTTGAAAACAGAAGATGAAGCCACAATGCATATGTAATGACTGGGAGGTTATTAGAGGAGACAACGAACCACCTTGTTGAAAAAATTTCATGGAAACCGGTAAACATTGGATGATATTTAATTGGATATCAGGTGTGAGTAGAACATTTACTTCTTTCCCTAAACGATGAGAGAGTTTTGATTTATTTATGGGCTATACTGAAGGAAAGCTATGCCTTGACTCACAGAGGTTTGATTTTTAAAGTTTTAAAAATCAACTTTTAAAATGAAAATACCACCAAGGAGAATAGGATCTTAGTAAAAATCTGTCAGTTGTCAGTTAACACCTTAGCAGGGCACAGGATGCTGTGAGATGCCAAGAACAGACAGGAGAACGCTGCTCCTGACGAGGTGGGAGAGCACCCAATATCCGCTGCTTCACAGTTGCGCCTGGGAGTCAGCCAGAGAATCCCAGCTGGTCCTGCTTTGACAATCTTCATCTCCTCCAATTGCCTGGGACACAGAAACACAAGCAAGCCTCTGCACATTACTCTTCTCTCACTAAGATCAGTGTGCAAGTAAATAAGGGTATAGATTGCAGAAGCAAGCTGAGAGTTACGTAAGTATAAGTCTGATTCTCCAAACAGTACCCAGAGAAAGCATCTGAGTGAAATGTGGTTCAATAGAAGAGAAGGCCACCTTCCATCTTTATCCCTGCTCTATTCATCACAACCTCCCTTCTGCTCTTCCCTTCCACACAAACATTCAGTGTTACTTAGAATGATGGGTGCTATGAGGAAATGTCTGTGTTTTTTTCTATGTGTTTGCACACCTATATTTAAACATAACGCACACATTAATGTAATCCAGTTGCTTGGTCATTGTGCCAAGCACTACTTTTTGTAGTCTTAGGTACATTCAGATTTCAGGGCTAATAAATCCCTAATAATATTAGTAAAATTGATGACAACTACTACTTCTATTAATAATAATAATAATTTATTAGCATGTACTAAGTATTCTCCATGTTCTAAATAGGACAGCAAACATTTGATCATTATTTTAGCTTTACAAGTAATAATTATTTAAATGTATTATAATTAGAGGCAAAGAAGCTCAAATAAAAGATCTCATAATTAATCCTCTCAATCTTCAAGCCTTTCTTTGACTTGGCCATTGTTCTCAGCTGGGGAGATATTCTTCTAAATATGTCATCAATATACCCATGAAAGCATGCAAAACAGCAAATTTTCTGGTTAATACTTGTCTCACATTTTTCAAGGCAGGCATGCAGGTCTCTTCATTTCAAGCCTGCAAAACTTGTCAGCCTTTTTAACATTAGCACCAAAGGCATGCTGATCCATCCTGTGGTCATAGCACGAGTTAGCAACTTGTTAGTGGTGAACATCAGGCTAGTCGGAGGAGGAATAGCTGCCAATCAAAGAACAGGGAAGATAATTTCCTACTACTGTTCCCCATCAGCAATGGCTCTCACATTCCATTTAATATTGGTCAATTTGAAATCAGATTGTCATAGAAATAGAGCATGTGACTGAGGTTAAAGCAATGTTCCCCTTTAGCACCTCTAGTGAGAACAATGATGAGATGTAAAAAGTGATGTATTTTAAACATGTTTCCATGAAAGGGAGGATCTTTGAGGGGTCCCACACCTAGGTAAAGGATCACAGGCAACCAATAACTTCTAGGTGGGGAACCAGCCTTTTCCAGAGAAGAGTCCATTTATTGTTGGTCTAGAGCAACATGATTGATCAACCTTGAAGCCATGTAGAAACCAGTTACAAAAATGGACTCAGAAGGTTGCATTTCTTTAGGCTTGTGCACACACACACACGCATACACAATAATAGTAGAAAAACGGTTGCTGACGTGGTAGTGGGTGGGCTGCATAGGGGGTGGAGAGATCTAGTATAGTTAAACTGAAACTCAGGTATTTTTCAGGAGACATCTGAGACTCTTGTTCTTTCTTATGCGCATATGGAAATAGCACAACCATAGGAGATGTCAGGTGCTATCTTTATGATGTTGTTAAAGCCGCTATAATAAAGCACTATTGATTGGTTTAAGTAATGGGACTATGACAATAGAACTTGCCATAGTTTTGAAGGGTAGAAAGCAAGATATTGATAGAATTCTTCTAAAGACCATAGCAGAAAGACCTCTTCAGGTCTTTCTCCTTGTCTCCTTGTCTGGTAAAAGCTATTTTCTCCTGTGTCCTCACATGTGACACTGTGCTGAGATTTTCTTTTTTATAGGTTTTTTTGTTTTCAAAATAAAGATGGCACTTATATTAGAAAAATATCAAAACTAAGGACCTCACTTTAATTACCTGGGTGTTAGGATTGCATCATGTTGATAAGGGCAGAGGTTCAGCTCATGACATCATCTTAGTTTCACAGTAGCAACCTTGGGGAAAGATGAGAACACCACAGTGACCATCACTGAAGGTAATATCCAACCTGGATATAAGTTTAAGCAAAAGGCAATTAGACTAAATGTTTTAAGGAAACACTAATGAAATATATAACATCGCAATCGCTTAATTTTGAGGTCATTAGGTATTAAAAAAACAACAGTAGATCTTTTTTTCCGACTTTTTTTTTATTAATTTATTCTTGTTACATCTCAATGGTTATCTCATCCCTTGTATCCTCCCATTCTTTCCTCCCTCCCGTTTTCCCCTTATTCCCTTCCCCAAAGACTGTTCCTGAGGGGGATTATCTCCCCCTGTATATGCTCTTAATCTATGCTTTAAAGCTCAAGAAAATCTATTCATGTTATTTTCATTTATAAAGGATAAAATTAAAATATGTACATAGTCATCTTAGAGTACAGATTCCTGGCATTAACCACTGAATCAAGTGACAGAATTTAATATCACCATTAAAAGGAACCAGCACAGTGTGCCCAGGTGATTCTTGTCTTGAAAAGGCACACCATCTTTGTGACAGCCTTCCAAGCAGTGTTGGCCCAAACCAGTGACAGATAACCTCACACAGACCAGATTCTCGCAGACCAGAGTGTCAGAGCCAATTACAAGGAAAATGGCTCAATCACAAACTCCAGAGACCAAGGAGACAGATGCAAGGGTGATGCAGCACAGTGACCTGGAAAGAGTCCTGGAACAGAAACATCCGAGACCTAACAACTCTTCCACTTTATAACTGTCCATATGAAAGCGAATTACTCAGGTTTGGAAAATGCTGTCATGTCATCTGAGATGTTAACTTAAGGGGAAGACAAGTAAAAGGTAGATGGGAATACTGTTAGATCTAAAGGCTAATTTCACAAAAGGATTTCTTATATTTAGGGAAGTTCCCCCCCCCCCTCTCTCTCTCTCTCTCTCTCTCTCTCTCAATTTTCCCTTCCCTTTCCCTATCAACCCTCCTCTTTTGCAGTGGCACTAGAAATGGTACTATAGCCTTACGTACATCAGGCAAGCAATCTTCCATCGAACTACACCACCATGCTGTTTTATTTCCTTTTTTCTTTTTTTAATCTTTCAATCAAGAATGATCAAAGCCTTTACTATACAACATTTGGAGTTCATTTTGTGTATTTTATAGTTTTATAAGTCTTTTGAGGTTGTATTTTTAATTTTTTTATATTTTCTATTTTAAAAAATAGAATTGATTTATTTTACATCCCAAATGGAATTTTCTTTTCCATCTCTCCTCCAAGTCCTTTCACTCCCATCTTTTCTCCTCAATCCCTTCATCCTCTCTGACTCTTCAGAAAAGGGAGGCCTCCCATGAATATCAGGCATCCTTGGCATATTAAATTCAAGTAAGACAAAGCCCATATCCTCCTATTATGTCTAGAAGAGGCAACCCAGTTAAGGGAAAGTGTCCCAAGGGTAGGGAACAGAGTCAATGACAGACTGTGCTCCCCCTGTTAGGAGTCATCCATGAAGACCAAGCTACATAACCCTGTAGGCCCAGGTTAGTTGATTCCATAGGTTTTCTTGGGGTATCCTTGACCCCTCGGGCTCCTACTACCCTTCCTCCCCCTCTTCCTCAGGATTCCCCAAGCTCTGCCTAATGTTTGGCTGTGGGATTCTCCATCTGTTTCCATCAGTTGCTGGGTGAAGTCTCTCTGATGATGGTTGTACTAGTCTCCAGTTTCTGTGCATTTTGTAGACAGGAAAAGAGGTAGGTCAAGGTTTTGTAGCTGGGTTGGTGTCCCAATCCCTCCATTGGAAGTCTTGACTGCTTACAGGAAATGGCCAGTTCAGATTCCATATGCCCCATAGGGAGGAGTCTTAGCTACGGTCATCTTCCTATATTCCTGGGAATTTCTGTTGCCCTAGGTTTCTTGCTCTTCCCAGAGATGCACGCCCCCGTTCCAGCTGTCTCTTCCAGTATTCTCTCCCTCCTTCTTCCCTCTACCTGGTCCCTCCTGTTCCTATCCAGAACCCCTCCCCTCCTCAGCCCCTGACCCATTCTATTTCCCCTTTACGGTGGAATTTGAGTGCCCCCCCCTTGAGCCCTCCTTGTTACTTAGCTTTTTTGAGTCTATGGATTGTAGCATGGTTATCTTGTACTTTAGAGGGCTGATACCCATTTATGAATGAATACACACCATATTTATCTTTCTGGGTCTGGGTTGTTTTACTCAGGATGATCTATTCAAATTCTATTCATTTTCCTGAAATTTTGATGATGTTATTGTTTTTAATATCTGAATAATTTTCCATTGTGTAAATGTACCACATTGTTTTTATCCATTATTCAGTTGAGGGACATTTAGGCTTCTGGCTATTATAAATAAAGCTGCTAGGAACATAGTTGAGCAAGTGTCCTTGCAGTATTCTGGGGCATCCTTTGAATGTGTGCTCAGAAGTTTTACAACTGGGTCTGTTCCCAATTTTCCTAGAAAGTACCAAATTGATTTCCAAAGTGGCTGTACAAGTTTACACTCCAAGTAGCAATGAAGGAGTGTTCTCTATGTTCCCCATCCTCAGCAGGATGAGCTGTTGCCTGAGTTTCTTATCTTAGCCATTGTGAAGGATATAAGATGGACTCTCAAGGGCAGTTCCTGCTTTCCCCAGAGCTGTGGAGAATGAGCTGTCCATTAGCTATATCTAAACAAGAAGTTGTGTTCCTCTGACACGAACTCTGCTCCCCCTGATTTGATCACTTCTCATTGGTGATTGGTGAGGAGGTCTGGTGGATACACAGAGGAAGGGGATGCAGGCTATCCGGATGAGATCTGATAAGCTGTGGTCATATGGTAGGAGAGGAGGTCCTCAACTGTCAGAGATCTAGGGGAAGGGAATAGGGCAGATGAGAGAGGGAGGGAGTGAAGGAGGGAGAGAGAGAAGGAGGGAACAGGAAGATACAAGCAAGATAACAATCAGGATATAATCTGAATAAATAGTGGGAGACCTCTACACCCACTCTCACCAATGGACAGGTCATCCAGATAGAAACTAAACAGAAAAATAGTGGAACTAACAGATGTTATGACTCACATAGACTTAACAGATATCTCCAGAATATTTCATGCAAACACAAGAAATATACCTTCTTCTCAGCACTTCAAAGGAACCTTCTCCAAAATTGATGATTTAATAAGTCACAAAGCAAGTATCAAACAATATAAGAAGATTGAAATGGCCCCTTTTATCATATCAGACCACTACAAATTAAAGCTAGACATCAACAACAACAAAAATAACAGAAATTCTACAAACTCATGGAAAATAAACAACTCTGTACTGAATGACAACTGGGCCAAGAAAGTAATAAATAAATTAAAGAATTTGTAGAATTCAGTGAAAATGAAGGCATAACATGCCCAAACTTATGGAACACAATGAAAGCAGTACTAAGAGGAAAGTTCATAGCACTAAGTAACTTCATAAAGAAATTAGTGAGGTCTCATACAACCAACTTAACAATATACCTGAAAACTCTAGAATAAAAATGAAGCAAACAAACTCAAGAGGAATAAATGGCAGGAAATAATCTAACTCAGAGTATGAAATCAATAAATTAAAAACAAAGAGAACAGTACAAATAATCAATGAAACAAAAAGCTAGTTTTTTTTGAGAAAATCAACAAGACAGACAAACTCTTATCCAAACTAACTAAAAGGCACAGAGACAGTGTCCAAGTTAACAAAACCAGAAATGAAAGGGGCACATAACAACATACTCCAAGGAAATTTAAAGATTTATTAGGTCTTACATCAATAGCCTGTTTTCCACAAAATTGTAAAATCTAAAAGAAATGGACAATTATCTTCATAGATACTACTTATCAAAGTTAAATCAAGATCAGATAAACAATCTAAATATACCTATAAACCCCCGAAAGGAAATATAAACATTCACTGAAAGTCTACCTACAAAAAACCAAAACAATCAAACAAAAACAAACAAAACAAAGCAAAACAAAAAAAACAGGGCAGGTTGATTTTGGTGCAGAATTCTAACAGACTTTCAAAAAAAGAGCTATTATCAATTCTCAAATTATTCCACAACATAAAAACGAAAGGAACACTATGAAATTTTAAAAATTATTCACCTTAAATCCTAGAAACAGCCTCCTCCCTCCTCTCTGCCTCCCTTGACCCACGCTCTCTCCCTGTTTCTCCCTTCCACCTCCCATACGCCACAAAAAAGGGAACACCTCATCCACCTACCCACCATGGAATATCAAGTTACATCTGGAATGAGGGGATCCCCTTTCCTTGTGGACCACTGAGGCAGCCCCACCAGGATAAAGTGACAGAAAAGCAGGCACAGAGTCCATGTCAGAGCCATCCCCAACTTCCCTCACCAGGGTGCCCACATGATAACTGAGCTACCCATTGGCTACATCTGTGCAGAGGCCCAAGTCCAGTCAATGCATGTCCCTGGCTGAAGCCCCAGTCTCCACAGGCTCCCCCACCCCACCCTTGGGCAGAGTTTAGTTGGCCCATAGAGTTCCTGTCCTCTCTGAATCCTCCATCTTTCTCTCCACTCTTTCCTAAGACTCTCCCTGCTCCACCCAATGTTTGGTTGTGGGTCTCTGCATGTGCTTCCATTAGCTGTTGGATGGAGCCACTCAGAGGGCAGCCATGCTAGGCTTCCATCCACGGCACAACAGAGTATCGTCAGCCGGTCTAACTGCATGTCTACATGCAGAAAATGCAAATAAATCTCTATCTTACCACCCCCGCACAAAACTCAAATCCAAAAATCTCAATATAAAACCAGAAACATTAGATCTATTAGAAGAGAACGTGGGGAAGAGCCTAGACCTCATTAGCACAGAGGACAACTTTCTGAACAGAACACCAACAGCTCAAGCTCTAAGATGAACAGTTAATAAATAGGCCCTTACGAAACTGAAAAGTTTCTGTAAGGCAAAGGACACTGTCAATAGAACAAAATAGCAGCCTGCAGATTGGGAAAAGATATCAGTCAGTAACCCTACATCTGACAAAGGGCTAATATCCAAAATGTATAAAGAACTCAAGAAATGAAACACTATTAAACCAAATAATCCAATTGAAAATAGAGTACAAAGTAAACACAGAATTCTCAACAGAGGAAATATCAAATAGCCAAGACCTTAAAGAAATGTTCAGCGTCCTTAGTCATCAGGGAAATATGAATAAAACAACTCTGAGATTTCACCTTACACCCATCAGAATGGCTAAGATAAAAAAAACTGAATTCATTTTATGAGGGCACAGTCACCCTGATACCTAAACCACACGAAGACTCAACAAAGAAAGAAAATTTCAGACCAATTTCTCTTATGAACATTTATGAAGTTCTATTTTGTGTGAGTTTCTTACTAGTGATTGCTCATTTATAGTCATGCTATTGTGATTTTGCAAATTGATGTAACATTCATTCAGGAAATTTGCTGAAGTTAGTATCAGAATCAATTATTTCAATTATTTTGTCAAGACTTTCTAAACCTAGTTATAATTTCAAGTATTATTGGTTCTTCTAATAGTTATAGTCCTTAAACTTATTAACTTAGATAAGTCCTGAATTACAAAAGTAATAGCCATTATCCTGATTTTAATATGGAGTATTTGTTATATAATTAGATGGTTTCATGGTTACTTTTTTCTTTTTCATATGGTGATTTGCAGAACTCAATTCTTTCATCAGGTACTAGCATTTTCACATTGGAAATTTTTATTTGATAATAAAATAAAATTAAAAAAAGAAATTTTTATTTCATAAACTTCCCATTATTGTGAAAATAATGTCATATTTTGTTCTAACTCTAAAACAATAAAAATGTGCAGCATGCTTTAATTTGAATTTCACTAATCCCCAACATCATTTTTTTCTTAAAAAAAAATTGAAGTTTGTGTTCCAAATTATCTCTCCAACAACTCAGGTAAAATTATTTTGATAGTGATGAATTCTCTGAATGCCTTTATATAGAATCTTTTTCTAACTTTACACACAAAAAAAATCATTCTTGTAAATTTTACCACCTTATACCCAATGTTTTGAAGAAAATCTTTGCTGAACATCCTTCCTACATTAAAAAAAAATGTGATGCCACCTAAGGATTTTCCTTTATTTTGAACTATAATTTTATTCTCAGGAAAGTTAGGAGTTTCTGTTATTGAAATCTCAAATTACACTATGAAAAACGTTGCTATTCTTTATCTCTTTCCCTTATAGACATCTATAAGTTCCTCTATATATTAACATATCAGTTTAAGTGTTATTCCCCTCCCCCCATTCCCTTCTGTCATTTACACCTGACATTTTATCAGAAAGACATTGTGATGCATTAGTTTTATGCCTTAGCACATTAGTTAGTATCTTACAGTTATCTTTTCTACCTCTTCTGAAACTCGCATTAGGCTGTTGAACTTACTGTACTATTCTCTATGTCCCCTAGATTTCTTTTGTATCTTTAACCTCACTGATCTCTTACTTAGATTCTGGAAGAATTGCTCCCTTTGTTTTTATTTCCCAAGCTCACATTTTAATTACAACCATAATACTAATTGGCTTATTAAATCTTTCTTTAAAGGTAATGTTTTTAAAATTGTTTCATAAATAAATGATTAGAATTTCTATTATAGAAGATTTTTTCTTGTTGGTTTTGTGTGTGTGTGTGTGTGTGTGTGTGTGTGTGTGTGTGTGTGTAGCAGACTTGACATATTTTGTCATAGCTCCATGTACTGGGCAATCATTGATTTAACCATTTCTTCTGACAAATGACATTTGTGTATTTATTTACTTATCTACTTAATCATTTATTACCTGTGAAAAATTTCTTGTACACTCTCTTCTTCTCTTTTAGTATTTTTATTTTTAACAAATACGCTCTTAAATTGGCCCATGGAAAGGCCACTATGAAACCCTTAATTAATCTTAAAGGTTTTACACACACACACACACACACACACACACACACACACACACACACACACACCATATGTATACACATATATATCCTAATCCAAATATAAATGTTCCTTGCAGTAGCACTGAAAGAGGGTTCTAATTATTAGAACCTGAGTTTGCCATCTTTGTGTGGGAGGGCAAAAAGAAAATATAAATTCAGAGGTTTTATCTAACAACTGTTGTCAATTTGCCATCTCCACATCAGTTTCTTTTTGTGCTGGAAGTGGACAGAAAACTGTCTTGGTTAGCTATCTGGAGTTTCCAGTTTAGGAATATCTTATGTCAGAACTCACAAATGCACTTGGCACTGTAAACAGGACAGTTTACACCCAACAAATAATAGAAGCAGTGAATCTGAGAGGTCCTGGCAAACAGTTCTCCAACATCTTCTTATTTCATGCGTTTAGAGGTCTGAGAAGGAATCGTGTGTCGGGCGTGGTGGTGCACACATTTAATCCCAGTACCAGGGAGACAGTGGCAGGTGGAGCTCTATGAGAGCGAGGCATCCTGGTCTACAAAGTGATTCTAGGAGCGCCAGGACTACACAGAGGAATCCTGTTTCGAGAAAACAACAATAAAAAGGAATAGGGTATTTGGAAGTTGACTCCATTTACTTATATCTCAGAAATGATTTCATTGCACTGGTCTAAAGTTAACATCCCATCAGATTCTAAGCAACTTCAAACACTTTTGCATGTTATTTTATTTAAAAAGGTGAACAAAGTTACATATTCTTACGCTATATAGTATACAATAAATATATGATATGTTATAAATATACTTTAGTGTTTTATAGAAGATAATATAGCTCAGTTTTATCACATCAAGGTCAGAAGAAAGAACAAAGGTGAGATAAGACAGACAAAGAGAGTATGAAATTAGAGAGTTATTTTGTAAGGTAAGACAAAGACAATAAAGACAGAAATAATGAATACATGTAAATATGTTCTGAAATTCACAGATAGAAAGAGCATTTAGGGAAATACTTAGAATAAAAGCAATACATACACAGACAGTTAAAAAGCACCTTCCAATATAAGAGAAATGGACATGCCACAAGACACGTATGACTCTCTGGTGATGCCATTCATATAGATTTAATTGAGAGCTTATCAGTAACTTCCAGGTCAAGATGTACTTTCAGTTTTCACTCAATCCAGGTGTGCTAGAAAGTACTAGGTTTTATGGATTTTTTTTCCAGTACTAGCTTTAATTTTGCTCTGATTCTACATAGCCAGCCCTTGGAACTTTTTTTTTTTACACCAAGTTGGCAAAGTGAAAGAAAATGCAAAAGGAAGCAGAATTTGTTAAAATTAATGAAAATAACACACCAGTAGAAGTAAGGAATTGCTGAGGCAATTGCCCTGCGGTATTTCCAGATGTTCGCTGTGCATCCTGCAGTGATCCATCTCATCCCCCTGGTGCTATCCACTGTGATAGGCAGTTCCCTCGGGGTCTGGTACCCTTCCATCTGCATTAAAGCCAAAGAATGCAGAGGATGCTGTGCCTCTAATGGCTGGGGGAGTTTGTATCACTGCCTCCTGTGAATACAACTGTACAGCCCAAGTGTTTCTACAGCCCTGGTGGCTTCATCTTTATAATTCCTAGGAGGTAGAAGAATATTCAATTCATTAATGGTTTGTGACCCACCCACTGTCAAAGGTAAATAACAAATTACTGCCTGCTAATGTACTCTTGGACAGTATTACATATAAGAATTAAATAAAGAAAAGAAGAGACAACTGATGTAAGAAAGATGTATGAGTTAAAACTTCAGCTACAAAGAAAGCTACCTTTCTTCCATATTTAGTGGAAAAACAACAGTAAGTGTATTCAGCAGAGACTATTCCATTTACAGACAGAGGGAAAAACTGCAGACTCTCCCAGACCAAATAAATATATTTCTAACTTCCAGCGCTTGTAATTTTGTTTCACAATTTATTTTCTCAATAGATTAAATTTATTTGGTTTCATTGTATATGTGTTGGTGTTTTGCCTGCATGTGTTTATGTGCTCCATATGTGTGCTTGTTCCCTGTAGAGGAAAGAGGATAGTATCAGATCTCTTAGAGATAGAGTTATGGATAGATGTGAGCCCTGTGTGGATGCTAAGAACTGAACCGGGACTCTCTAAAAGAACTACAAGTGCTCTTAATCACTGAGCCACCTCACCAGCTTCTAGGTGCTGTTTGTTTATTCGTTCGATTGTCTGGGTTTTTTTTTTTTTTAAGAGAAACCTGATATTGTGCCATATAGTGTAAGTTTGAGTTGGAGGCTAGCAACTTCAAGGACATCATCAGCCACACAGTGAGATCTTGTCTCAGAAATCCAAGGGCACCTGGTCAAAACCCAGAACCCCAAAAATACTCTTTAAGAAAGAAGAAAAGCAAAAATGTTTTATCCAAAAGGAAATCTAAGCATAACATTACAGTGTATTAACTGGGTTTTCCTTCACATAAAAGATTGTCTGGAACTAGACAGCCCAAGGCCAATTAACAGAGTAGTGATGCTCAGAGACCTGTCCTCTCTGACATCCTGTCTACTTGTCCTCATATGGGACTCTTTGGGGCAGTCCATGAAAACTGCCAGACCAGTCTACAGCACTGAGGTGCAGAGCGTATGGATGTGAAAGCTTCCCTTTGTGTACTACTCCATTTTCAATGAACTCACAGGTAGCTTCACCAAATCATTTTCTCTTTCATCTCAACGGTCATACGGAGACTTCTGCTTTCTGGTGAAGTGGACTGGTAGCCAATCTAAAAGTCTTCATTCACATATAAAGTTAAATTACTTTTTCTTATCAGAGATAAAATTATAGATATTAGATGAGACAACAGGTACTAAGAGAAAGAGGTCTGTGGATTAATTGATACTTGTTCTATCCATTTACATAACTGTGATGCAAAATTTAGTGGTAATTCCTGCTTGGATGGTTGTGATATTGTTTATACAAGGGATTAGTCTAGGCTACAAAGAGTTACAAAGGCATGCTAAGGCAAGAGGGAGAAAAAACCAAAAGGAAGCATTTGTAAGGCACACAACAAAGGATTAATGACTATAAAACACAAAGAATACCGATATATAAAAGGTGCATTTACAGTGTGATTTACTACATCATGGTTTATGATACAAGACCAAAATACAGTCTAGATATTTGTCAACAGAAAAATGGATTATTAAAATAGGAAACAGGATACAAAAAAATGTAAACAGCTATTAAAAATACAGCAGAGTCTTGAAACATTTCAATATCTATTAGCTAAATAAGCCAAACCCTGAAGTAGAAGTAGCTTACTACAACCTTTCAACAAAATTAGAATTTTATTAGTTTATTAATTATGTATGATAGCTACTATAAATCCTCAAAATAACTATTGTGAACTTGAATTATTTCATAAATACTGATTTGTCATGATAAGTAACCATCCAAAGTACTAAGACTACAACCTTCACAATAAAGTGAGGTACATAGGAAGCAGGAGGTTTTCTTTCTCAGTGAGAAGTTTTTCTCAGGTAGAGACTTGACAGGCAATGATTAATCTCTAGGGGGAAAATTTGAGAAATATAATAAAATCTTAAGCATCACCTGCGGCACTCCCTGATAGTTTTTAAGACAACAGCCAAGTAAGGATTCCTGCCCCACCACTTCCAATTATCAGATTACCAGGCCTCTTGCCATAGGTTTGCAAGCACCACACCCCATCTCCTTTTCTTCACGTATCAAGAGACTGATCAGAAATGACGACAAAAAGGACAGTCAATTGAGAACACCTGAGTGGGTGAACTAGCAACTGAAGAGAGGAAGAAAAGAACAAACTTAGCATATGTGTCCCTGGTGATTTATAGTTCAGAAAAGCCCCTATTAACACATAGAGCAATGCTTTTAAACTTAAGCTAGCCCAGTAATTGAAGAGTGACTTTAATCCTGAACTTAACCACTGCTCCTTCAATGGCTAGTGAGTGTTACCAAAAGGAGAAGAAACTCAAGTCCTCAGTGGCAGCAATAACTTCTTCCTGGTGCAGTAGTGACTCTTTTCCTACCATGTAGACACTTCCTTGCACAAATCTTAGGGAATATAGTCAAAAGCAGTAATGTGCATGTCTTTTCCCCCCTTGGATTCCCTTTCCCCTAAAGAACTCAAAGTCTTATTTTCTTGGTCTTTAAGATCCTGCTGATTAAAAAGTCCTGCTAGTGTTATTAATCTCACAGGCCACTGAGTGATTTTTTCACTCCATTCAATGACCAATAATCACCTTGCTCTTTGCAAAAGTAATTATTCCTATAAGTCAGAGCAAATCGAGAGACCGTTCTGCCATCACACACAAACTCCATCCTTGTGAGGCAGCCTATTTATGATATCTTCATTTAGAGTGAGGAGATGACATAATATACAATCAAGAGGCAACTTCTCTGTGAATATTTAGAAGGGGGAAACCAACAGGTCTAACTTACGAAAGCCTCAAAACTTAGGTCGTAATACAACTAACAAGCTAGGGACTCGGTATCAGAATTCTGCTCTTATGTGTGCCCTCCTTAGCTGCCGTGGGCACATACAACATATCCATTTCAGTAAGGGTGTCTTTGTCACACAAGCATGCCTGCTATTTCCCCTATTACTATTTCCTTACTCTAATCAGCTCATCATTCCTCTGAACATTTGCACACCAGGCACACACAGTATTAAATGTTTCCCTCCAAAACAATCAGCATATTACAGTCAGTCCTTGTGAGCAGCTCTCCGTTCTCACCATTATTCAGAGCAGCGTAATTTTTTCCTTTCTCCCTAATAAGTTCACCCTTTTCCTTGACTTGTACACGCCTCAGTCTCCCCTCCTCAGTTCCGTACTACTTCAAGCCTTTCCAGCTTCCCCTTTGTCTCTAATCTCTAAGACTTGTGGCTCGAGATTCTACTTTGATGTCCTGTTGCTGTTTTATCTGTTTTCAGGGTATACCCCCCAAGGATAATTCCTTGTAATCTTGGATTTTTTAAAACTATCTATGTGTTTAAAACTCTTAACTTTTTAAACATCTACCCCAACTATCTGTGCTGCACCCATTTTGGACTGCTTAATTGACATAACTATTTGAATGTTTAATGAACACCTCAAGCTTTCTCATCTTAGTTATGGCAATTCAATTTTTTTTTATTGTGGCCAACAAACTTAGATTTACTCTTGATCTCTCATTGTCTTACATTACCTCCATTCTGCCAATAATTATGGCTAGTGGTAGCTTTAAAATGCATCCAAATGTGTCCAGGATCTGACAATTTCTCAATGTTTCCATTGTCTCCTTCTTGATCTAAGCCAACATCTCTCGCTTAGACAACTGAATCAGCTTTCTAAATGGTCTTGTTGGTTTCATTCTTAGGTCCCCACTTCCTCTAGCATAATCTTTTTAAACCCAAGTCAATTTGTGGTATCTTGAGGCTGATAAATATAATGTCTCTGAGCAGATTATAGTCGATAAACTGACTTAATAATATCTAAAATTGACTCAAACTAAGGAATCAATGATAGAAGACAAGAAGTGCAGAACAGGCATTTAATTACTATAGCATCTCCAAAGACTACGTACCAATTCTGAACTCTCTTGTATCTACAAATTGTTATCTTTGTAATGGCTTCTAAATATTGGAGAAATCTGGTTTGGAACTTTTGTCATCTAAACTTTTTGCAATGAAATCCTTTCTCTCAAGGTAGTAATATTAATCCAGGCCCCTGTAGGAGTCAGTTACATCACACATGAAAATCCACATCACTAATAACCTGAGGAACTAACTGATCTCTTCATCTTCAACCATTTAACAAGCTAAAGAAAATGATTATTGTGAACCAGAAAGTCTTTTCTCATCAAACACTGTAGCTACCTTGATTTTGGACTCCGTGGTCTCTAAAACTGTCAGAAATAAGTTTCTGTTGTTTATAACCTACTGTTGGTAGTGTTTTCTTAAAGTGTGTCATGTAGACTAACTCAGATGATGGGATTCAAATTTCTCTAAGCCATCATTTGAAGAAATTATATACCAACAAGGGCTACAGTGATTGCCACAGAAAACGGCTTTCGGTCTCAAAGATACATGGAGCATGCCTCAGTGGTCCACCAGGCAAAAGAAATAACCAGCTGAACTCTGTGGCCCTCTGCCTCTACCCCTTTCAATGTTGTAGCCACTCAGGTCACATTAAAAATCCTACTGGATCTGGGTTTCGTACTGTCCCCTCACCTTCATGACTTTCCTCACACCAGCCTTTTGCACCATGCTGCATTTGCTTTTATGATGTCTGTCATCTCTATTTTCTAGCCCTCCACTGTGCTATGTACTGTGTTACCTTGTACTCAGCAAATCCACAGCCTTGGATATGAGATATTCCCTGGCCTCATTCTCAGCTCTGAGGATGACATTTTGTCTTTTTATGTGCTTGGTAACAGTATGAAGCACCAGACTGCCCTACTTGTAATCAACACTACAAAGATAGTTACTCACTACAGTGGCATTCATGCACGTCCCTGGGATAGCAGTGGGTGGACCATGTAATGTGCACACAAAGCATAACAATGAAGAGTTCTTTAGCATTTCTGATGTTTCAGGAACGTCTTGTAATGTTTTCCACATATAAGTGGTGTGTGTTTCTCTCTCTCTCTCTCTCTCTCTCTCTCTCTCTCTCTCTCTCTCTCTCTCTCTCTCTGTGTGTGTGTGTGTGTGTGTCTGTGTGTCTGTGTGTCTGTGTGTCTGTGTGTGTGTGTGTGTGTGGTTTCTGATGAGGGAGAGCAGGGATGTACATGGCATTGTCATTTGTGTAGGTCAGAGGATAACTTTATGGAGTCAGTTTTCTCCTTCCAATTTTGCATAGGGTCCAAGAATCAAACTTGGGTTGAGGGAACTATGGACAAGTGCCTTTACCCACTGATACATCCCTCAAGTCCTATATAAAGACCTTTAATCCACATAGGCACACTACAAAGAAAAGGACCTTGAAATACAGGGTTAAATAACTTTCTTTATGTCAAATGTAGAATAAGTAATGCCCTGGGGCTGAGATCCTGAACAGACAGTCATTCTGTTTAAGCTCTGAACACTGGACTCTACCATACCTTATTACAAGAGTGGGGAAGTTGTTGGTAAATTATATCACTTCATAACTAAAACCTCTATTGTTGAATAGTGCAGACACAGAGAGGAGGTCGGTATCTTGGCTCAGAATTGGACATGGCTACAACTGGTGCTTAAAATTGGACAATTATGTTTCACAACTTAGAAACAAACATACAGAAGCCAGAAAACCCACAGAACTGGTGAGTAAGTCACCACATCAAAGTCAATAAACACTGAGAGCAACTTCAAGACAAATTCAAATGTAAATAAAGTCCTTTATAGTGGCACACATGGCGTGTGGCTACATGTAGATCCAAGCATGACAGATATCTGTGGGTGTAGCTGTTAAAGCATCCAAACAAATATAAGGCAAGGAGAGTGGGTAAATCTACATTTTACAATGAGGCACCAGTACCAGGCACCATGGGTCCAAAGACAATACACCAATAAGTCTTCCTGGGTCACTAGATCACTCGCCAATGTTGTCACCATTAGCTAGGGTGCAAGGCCCAGCTCAGTATTTTTCTGATAGTTCTCACAAAGCAAACGTTCTATAAAACCTTGGATAATACTAGTAAAGAAGGCAACCAATTCCCAAGTAAGTTGATATGCTCAAATGTAATTATATCTCAAACTTCTATTTACTGGTCACTCACTGTATGATGATTTCTGTCTTCAGTGCCTTATTGTACAGCACTTAATCCCCCCCCCAAAGAAAAAAATGTAAGGGAGATTTTGCCATCCCTTTCATGTATTAGAAAATGCAGGCTCTTCAGGATCTAACTCAGCCAGGACCCCACAGCTAGTGAGTATTAGAGCTTGGATTCAAAACAATTCTTCTGACATTGAAACTTACTACACTTAACCACAATGCTATTGAGAAATAAATAATAGTTGCTATCAAGTTCTCTTCCTTTGTCCTATTATTCTGGAATATTCAAGTAACAAAGAGAGTTCATGAATCTCTCTTTTAAAATATCCCTATCATTGTATCCACTCACAATGACTTGTCAGTAACAGCATTTAATCTATAAAAATTAATTACCTCATTTACTTCTACATCTCTTTTTCTCTTCTGCTGGTAACATGGAATAGAAAGACCCTGAGAGAAAACAGAACTATGTAGAATTGGAAGCCTTCCTAAAATGCCATTGATTTAAGCTGTGAGCTGCCTTTATGTGACCCTGGCTAAAACAGATGTAGGCTCTGTGTCCGGTTGTGTCATTGACACATTTCCAAACAAGCAGATCGACTAGTTCAGCATGACCAAGGCTTTGAGACAAAGGGGAATCTGACCTTTAGGCAGTCAGTGATTTTATATTGACGTCATGCCTCCCACCCAAATGTGCCCTGAATAATACTTTCCCAGGCTAGGTACCGTGGGAAAAACCTTACTATTCATAGGTGGCATTTCAAAGTATCCTGAAAACTACGTAGAGAAAAAAAATACCCTCTCAGATGACTCCAGTGTCTCTAACTCAGCAGTCTGAACAAGCATGAAAGCCCAAGGCTATGGCAAGCTTATGCTGCTGCTTGGAACAATGTCCTGCTTGTGTGGGTATCACCCCCTTAAGATTCGTATCACAGGCAGGATATGAATGTGTCCCAAGCAGGGTTTGACAGCTGTTTCTGAGCTTTCTAGATCAGAGATAAAAATAGATACTATCAGCATAACCTTCTTTATGCATTTCCAAATGGATGAGTTGTCATTCATATTTCTAACCAGTTGCTCAGCCTCCTACGCAACTAAGGCTTGCTCAGCCACACCTAGATAACCACTGCAATCCTTTCATAACCATTTTCCAAGGTGCTCAGAATAGTCTGAGCAACACTCCGAAGACCAGCAAGTCCTGGATTGCTTTGCCAAATCATGAATAAAACAAGAGAATCAGTTACAGAACACCAGCAGAAGGAGAGTGAGCTCTTTTACATGGAACCTCATGGTTTTAACAAATCCCGAAAATACCCTTATCACTCAGGCCATCCATGTGTTCTACAGATTCAGCAGGAGGTCCTTCTAGATATAAGGATACAATACAATGCAGTCACAGTCTTGTTTTAAGCTTGCAGTCCAGCGATGGAAATAAACTTACATCCAGCTAACCTTGATAGAGTGCATTGAGTATTAATCAAAAAGCAACCCAACTGAGAAATAGCCACCGTCTTATAAATAATAAGTGAGCATATATAGGGAAATATTATCTTCTTCAGGGATAAACCAGACAAGAAAACAATGATTTTGTGCAAAGCAAGAACTAGTCTGCTTCCTCCCTTTCAGGCCACATCAACATGACTTACAACACATGAAGCCACCTCCTTAGAAATGGTTAATTGTACTGGGACTGGGGGAGGGCAAACAATAGAAAGATAATATAACAGCTCATCCAGAATGAAAGGAGAATGATATTAAAGTGTGACACCTTGTCTCAAGACACCATAGAGTCAAATTTAATTCCTTTTCCCCATTAGCAAATACAACTAAGAAAACTGGGGTGCAGGGGGAGGGAAGATCGTGATTTGCTAGTAGGATAAAAATGGAAGGCTCCTAGAGATTGTAGCTTCAGGTTCCTCATAATGAGTCTTGCATGATATTGCTGAAATCCCAAGTTCTTGAATATAAAAGTCTCACCCTCAGGCTGAACTTAGTTAGGATGCATTTCTGCTCGGCTACTAGCTCTCTACATCATAGCTTCCTCATCACTGCTCCTTACAAGCCTCCTTTGCCTGTGTGCTCTGAGGTCTCAGCTCCCTTTAATAAAGGAGTAGAATAGATGAGTGTACATAAAAACAATGTATGCAAAACTCAGTCAAATTTCAAATTTTAAAGTATTCTTGTGTGAAACCATTTAAATATGAATGAAAAAATCTTCAACTAAAATGTTCTTCAATTCCAACATTCTTCCTCCAGGAGTTAATATCAAATGGGCTCTACAACTCCTAATAAATTTATATATGTATCCTCACTTACCAGGTCAGTGGAACATACCTGTAACCTCAGCCTTCGGGATGCTCACACAGGAAATCTATGCATGTCAGTCTAACCTGGGCTGTATAGTGATACCTTATCTCAGCCAAGGACAATACAGGCAGTAAACTTTAAACCCCTGCCCAGATCTAGCCAATGGTCAGAACATTCTCCACAGTTGAGTGGAGAGTGGGATATGACTTTCTCACGTACTCCGGTGCCTCACATTTGACCATGTCCCCTGGAGGGAGAGACCTGGTGGCACTCAGAGGAAGGACAGCAGGTTACGGAGAAGAGACTTGATACCCTATGAGCATATACAGGGGGAGGTAATCCCCCTCAGGAACAGTCATAGGGGAGGGGAATAAGGGGAAAATGGGAGGGAGGGAAGAATGGGAGGATTCAAGGGATGGGATAACCATTGAGATGTAACAAGAATAAATTAATAAAAAAAAAGAAAAAAGAAAAAAGAAATCCCATGATTTTATACACATGTGAAATGTTTCTAGGGATTGTTTAGGCATAGGACTTTTCAAGTCATTTGTACTCATAATGCATTTAGTGCAAGTCTTTTTTTTGAGACTATTCAGGGATGGCTTACACCTGTGTTCTAATTCCATTTTTCATCACTGATTCCCCATAATACTTCACAAGAATCAACTTACTCTCCTGAGTTGGATCTTTAACTTCTTCATCAAAGAAAAAAAAGAAGAAGACGTGAAGTACCCCGTGATTGATGCTATGCTCAGTAAATTTAACAGCTTCCACCCATGTCCAACAGTTAAAAACATAGCATAAAAAAAGAGCTGATCAATAACCTGGGAGTGATCAAGGTAAAACAAACAAAAACCACCCTTCAACCTTCATCTACTTGACATACAAGGACAGAGACAGATAGATGCCCCACAGGGACCAGAGTCCTAGATTATTAAATAGTCGCTAAGGAAGACTTTCCTAATCCTTGTTATAAATTGTGTTCTACTTAAGGAAATCATCTAATATCTTATCCTTTAGCCATATATAAGATTCAATTCAGAGAGCTGATAACCATATCTACCTCTGTGCTAGGTAATAGACTCTGAGAGACAAAAGGAATCTCCCGGACTTCTGTCTACCCTTATGTAGCTAGAAATCACAAAAATGAAGGGGAAGAAGAGAGTGTGACAAACAATAAAGCATAAGACAAAACCCTCAGTGCTCTCAGGCCATAGGGAAAATGCCATGGTGCACTCAGAAAGAGAAATGCCCCCTGTCTGGGCTCTTGGGACTTGGGGAAACTTGGAATTTGTGGGGTTTTTGTGCATCATGATCTTGAATTTGGAGCTCAATTGAGAGAGAGAGAGAGAGAGAGAGAGAGAGAGAGAGAGAGAAAGAGAGAGAGAGACAGAGACACAGAGAGACAGAGACAGAGACACAGAGAGACAGAGACAGAGACAGAGAGACAGAGACAGAGAGAGAGAGACAGAGACAGAGACAGAGACAGAGACAGAGACAGAGACAGAGACAGAGACAGAGAGACAGAGACAGAGAAGAATGTGGGTGGGGAGACTTGTGAGAACTCCTGCTGTCATTGTCCTTGAGCCTAAGAAGCAAAGACACATAAAATATTAGCTTTGTTTCACTTTCCCCATGCACGTAAGATCGGGACATAAAACACAAAGCAAGTGACATCTGTGATTGAAATGGCATCCAGGTAGCAAAGCAAGCACTGTTTGGCTTCATCCATAGATTTACAATCCCTCTTCAACATAATTTTATCCCTTCATCTATAAGGCAGACTCTATTACTACCTGAAGCGACAGGTGATGTTCAGATTCACTTAGATTTCATGTAGCTTTTGCTGCCCTTTATCCTCTTGTATATTAATCGGAATAAAGCGCTATTAAGCAACAGCCTGCCATGAAGAACACAGATGACGCAGACAATCCAGAATGCTGGCTTCATTATTTACCATCTACAAGCCTTTAAGTAAATGATATCACTTCTCTGAGTATCAGTTAATTTTATTTTTGTTTTGAGAATTAGAATAAAGTTTAAAGTAGAGTGCTACTGGATGTATTAGGCAAATCATGTGCTCTCTTAGTTTTTGGGACGTCACGGAGGGTCATGATGATGCTGGTGGAAGTAGTGATGGTGATGATGGAAACTCTAATTCTCATACGCTGGGTTCATAATGCCCCCAAGACATGGAGAGAAGCACAGCTAGGATCTTAGTGTACCCAGCTGATGCACCCTCTGTCTTGTGTGATTTATGTTACTTCCCAACGTCTGCATCCTAGTTTTGCTAACACATAGCATCCACTCCTAGATGTAACTCTACCTTTAGCTAACTAGTGATCCTACTGTGCTTCTTTGCCTTGATTTCTCAAAACTTATTCTATTCTTCACTGGCATCATGCAGAGCTCTTCCTGCATACATTGCTGTCAGGGGATTCATGTGTCCACTGAATTTGCTCTTAAGGATTCAGTTTTTCCTCTCTGACGCCTTTCTAACCAGCACACTTCAGACCTATGCTTATATTCTGGCTGCGTGTCTTCTGATGTCAGCCATGAAGACTTTTGGACTCATAACAGTAGTATTGGAAGTGAAAGTCCACAGTTTATCCTCTTTCAACTCTATAATTAGCCTTCTAGATTCTACCGTCTCTGATTAGAGTCTTAGAAAGTCTTGATAATACAATAAAGATGGAAATGGCAGACATTTGAGTAAATGTGTGTTCACAGTACTGAACTAGCTCATACAACCTCCATAGTGATTTTACTTGCCTCATTGCTCTGAAATTAAGTAAGATATAATATGGCATGACTTGATTTCCACATCAAAACACTATCTTATTATCCCACTAAACACAATAATAGTTTTAAAATTGATAGTTATCTCTTGAATACATAAGTGCAATCTATATAATTTTCATATGTTATTGTTATATAGCTTAGTATACATAAAAGTCCATTTGTGTCCATAAAAGTACCCATATAAGTCAAATTATTTTGTTATTTATGTATTTATAACACATATATATGTGTTTGAAATTTTCCATCTAAGGAATAGTTCATTAATATCAGTATCTTAAAACGAATGAATCAATAACAAAAAAATATAGGAAAATTTGTACCATGGTCTATATATTTTAACTGAATAGTCGACTCAGACATGCTTGAAGAAAAAAATTAAAATGTAACTCCAAACACGCACTTACAACAAAGGCACAGCACCGGACCAGCGGCCAAACAACTTTCAAGCAAACTTTTACTTCGGTGTTGCTGAAAGACATGCTGACTTTGCTTGGAAAGTGGGGAACCAAGGAAAGAAGCAAGAGACATGTGGTAGTCTAGTTCTTGTCCTCTTAGCTTCTGCTTTCCCTTTTCCTCCGTTTCTTTTCTGACCCACCATTGTATGTGCAGTGTCTTTTGTCAAAAACGTTGTTTTCATCAATCACATGAAAGTGTTCAGAAGTTGCCACAGTCCCAAGGTGCTAATAAGACAAAAATATTGAGGGTTGGGGGCAGGGGCAGGGGCAGCATCTCTGGGCAGCATGAACTTGGCCTAGTTCTCCATCTTCAGTCTGACTCACAGCAATGGACCTCTCGGTTCTTGCAGAATGACTACCGAGAAATGGGTGTGTGAGATACCAAGCAAGAGGTGTGTCTAGCTCAGTGCTGTGATCCATCAAGATAAGCCCGCTCTCTGATTTGTGTCCTCAACAAGCCTTGTTCCGAACACTTTTGAAAGCCTTTACGTTGTGTAATGTATGCAGCCCTGATCACTTATGCAATCAAAGCCGCCAGGGAAACACATCCAGGACCAAACAGGAAACTAGTTCAATACCTTATGCAAGGGTTCTATTGGAAGTACAATCATTGTAATTATGATGACTTCCTTAATAGAAAATACAACATTGTTTACTAAGTTACTAGAAGCATCTGCTTGCTTTAGCAGAGAAGGTTTTCTTGAGGAAAATAAGAGTGCAGGGCAGGAGAGTTGGCTCAGCAGTGAAAAGCACTTGCTACCCCTACAGATGACCCAGGTTTGGTTCTCAGCATCCACATGGTAGCTCACTAAGATCTGTAACTCCACTCCAGGAGACGGGACACCCTCTTCAGACCTCCATAACCACCATCTGCACACATAGATGCATGCAGGCAAAACAATCATAAGTAAAAATAAAACTTAGAAACAGAATTAACAGTGAAACTCTTGTACAATTTTTTTTAATTATAAAGTTTCGCAGTATAATTCATGTAACATAAAATACAAAAATTAAGCGTTTGCATATTTAGAGAATGGTCCTCATTAGCCTATTGAACTTGGATCATTTGATCACTGTGAGAGTCCCCGTACCAATTAGATTCATTCTTCACTCTGCTCCCAACCAGCACCATTACAATATCTAATATATTTTCCAAAATTTTTATTATAAATATTTCACATAAATGTAACCATGCTACGGGAAGAATTTTATGTCTGGCTTACTTCCATTAGCATAATTCCTTCAAAGCTTATCTTTCATATAACATATTTTAAGCTTACCCCCCCCCCCGTAACACCTGAGTGCGATTCCATCGCATGAGTGTACTATATTTTATTGATTCTTTCAGCAGTTGACAGACACTTGGCTGCTTCTACTCTGTACTGTAATAGACGGCGTTGCTATGAACATTCATATGTAAGGTTTTGAGTGGATATATGTTTTAATTTCTCTTGATTGTGGAACTGTGAGTAAGACTTCTGGGTCTTGCAGCAATTCTATACCTAACACTTTGAGGAAATGCTGGCGTATTCTTCATTGTTGCCGTATCAGTGTATAGTTCCAACAACAACAGAAAAGGGAATTACTCTGTATTCACTCATCTTTACCGCACATGGCTTGCCGTTTTCACTGTAGCAGGCACCACGTGGCTTCTCAACGTGCTTTTGACATAATTTTTCTAACAGTTAACAGCATTGATAATCATTTAATTTGATCTTCTATTTTTTTCTAGATCTTCATACTAAATCGTAGAGCTTGTGAGGTGTATAAATCTCATTTCTTTCTAAAAGACAAATCTTGATTGTTTCCAGTATGAATCACTATCAAATCCTTCTACTTTTCCCTTTCTGTTATTACACATTTTAATAGAATATTGAAATTGAAATGTATTTAATAAAATGCAATGCACACTAGAATGTCATTTCTACTATCTTTTTTCAAGACATTTTCTAGTACATTATTAGTATTGTTTATTTACTAAAATGCTATTCTCACATTTTTTCTTTATAATTACTTAGTTGTGGTTCCTTTCATTCTTTGAATATATATATAACAGTTCATTCAAAGTATTTTCTAGTGAATCAATAATCTACAAACTATTTTAAAATATTTTCTATGGAATACCTTTTTCTCTCTATTTGAAGGCCACACTTCTATGTTTCTCTGTGTTTATTAGACATATTTCTGGAAAGTTGCATATTTTCCAATTAACAACGCGATGGCAATTGTATAAATCAGATAATTCCCTCAAGGTATTTTATTTTATTTTATTTTATTTTGAATATGAATAATCTTTTTTTATTAATTTATTCTTGTTACATCTCAATGGTTATCCCATCCCTTGTATCCTCTCATTCTTCCCTCCCTCCCATTTTCCCCTTATTCCCTCCCCTATGACTGTTCCTGAGGGAGATTACCTCCCCCTGTATATGTTTCATAAGGTATTTTATTAATGTCATTTATTGTTACTAAATTATTATTGGGACTCATTATTACTGTTATTTATTCTTTTTTAAAAACATTATTGATTCTTTGTGAATTTTATATCATACACTCCAGTCTCTTCATATCTGCCATCTACCCTTGTAACCCTGCCCCAAAGTAAAATAAAATAAAAAACAATAAATCTTATTGTATAAGTTGCAGTCTGTTACAATGTATCCCACAGTGTACCTTTTGCCTACACATCTTTATTTGCAAATGTTCATTGCAATGAGTTCTTGGTCTGATTGGAGACCTCTGGACTTGATACTGGCTCTTCTCCAGGAATCCTCTAGGTTGTCCTGCTGTTTCCCTGTATCACAGGGGTCCTGCAGCTATGAATCTGTAGGACAGGCTACTTCACAGGCTCCTGCAGTTCATAGATGGAGTATATGTTGGGGTGGGCAATTCAAAGCCTGGGATCTGGGCCTAGCTGGTAGTTGAGTTGGTCAATCCTCCAGCTCTCTTGTGCCTACACCACAAGGGTGAGCCCTTCAGCACTAGCTGAGCTAGTTCATCCAATGATGAAATAGGCAAGGGGCATGGTTATCTCTCCTACTCTCATGCATTCAGACTGGCTCATACCATCAGGGCCAGCTCTTCTGTGTTTCTCAGGTGAGGTATATGGCCTGCTCTCCAGAATGCTATACCCAGGGCTAGCATTGTTGCTCACTCTCATGGCCTGGGACCAGTTCTCCTGCCTGAAGAAGGAAGCAAGGGTCAAGGTGGGGGAGAGCATCTTTCCCTCACCCCCTGCCACCACACAACTGTCCCTAGCACATTTCCTTGTGGCCAGCTCTCCCTCAACCATGCCACCAGGGCCAGTCCTACAGTGTTGCCCAGGTGAGGGGCAGAGCCTGTTCTACTGAATGCTACTGCTGGTAAGGGGCAGGGCCAGCTCTACACAGCCCTTGGACACCAACATGGCCCCAAATGGCAGCCCAGATGAGGGATATTCGCATGGCCTTTGGTGGCATCATGAGCAAAGGACATTGACACAGACCACCACTGTTACAGGGCCTTGGGGACCCAGACATGGCCCTTGAAGGCAGCACATGCCAAGGCCTCACCATGGCATCAAGAGGCAGCACAGTCTACTCACAAAATGCTATTCTTCTACACCCTTGTATCTCCAGTTCTGCCTCTCTCTCATAGTGCTCAAATCATTTTGCTTCTCTTTTTCTACCATCTCTTTACCACATACTAGCACAGTATTGTGGCTCCCTCCCACTGTGGGTGAGCTATGCAGTGGGACGGCCATGCATTGTGTGGTTGAGTCTTCTGCTTGCCCATGCCACCTAGCAATGGGCAGGCCTCTCTGCTGTTAGCTTTCTTAGAGGTGTTGCTAACAAATTCTTTAAACATTTATGTGAATATGTGTGTGTAACAAATTCTTTAAACTCTGATATATATATATATATATATATATATATATATATATATATATATATATAGAGAGAGAGAGAGAGAGAGAGAGAGAGAGAGAGAGGGGGGGGAGGGAGGGAGGGAGGGAGAGAGAGAGAGATGCTTTTAAAGATTACCAGTAATTGGTGTTTCAGTTACTTTCCTGTCACCATGATTAATTTCCCCGACAAAAGCAATGTAAAGAAGGAAGGATTTGCTTTAGTGCACAGTTTCAGAGCGAGTTTATTATGGGGAGGATCTCATGGCAGCAGACTCTTGTAGCAGCTGGTCCTACTGCATTCATAGTCAAGACACTGAGAGAGATAAATACTTGTGCTTAGCTCAGTTTCTCTTTTGTATAATGTCTATGATCCCAGCCCAGGATATAGAGCTGCCTTCATTGAGGACTCTTTCCACTTCCATTAACCTAATCATGATAACTCACAGCAGGCATGTCCAGAGGCCAGTCTACCAGGTGCATCTAGGTCTCATTAAGTAAGCAATTAAAACTGACCATCACAATTATGCAGAGATGTCTTCACATGCTTTGAGCCAATAAGTCGCTAATGTTTTGCTCGGGGGCTTCATATGTATACTGAGGCTTCATTTCAATGTCGTGCAGACAGTTGATGACTGTATCTTAAGCTTCATTTCCTGTTCAAACAAATATTCAATGTGATTGAAAGGATAAGAATTCCTCCAGAATATTCTGAGCATGCAGAGGAGCTTGCACATGTATGTGTCCTTACAAGTTCTCAGAAGCATGGCATAGCTTTTCACGGTCCTTTATGAACAAGTCATTTTCTAGCTATTCGTGTCTTTTGACTCTTCCCACAACTTAAATGTGAAAATATATAGGCTTTCATTGTTGCTGTTGTTTGTTTTGTTACTGTCTGTTTTTGGTTTTGTTTTGTTTTGTTTTTGTAAGACAGTAAATGGTGATTTCCAGAAAGCCGATTCCCTCATCAAATATAAAATCTGTGTGTAAATGAGGAGTTAAGAAGCACCAAACTCACCTGCCCTTTCCCTTTGCTGCGTTGCTGCTATTCATAAGTGATCACAGGGTTAAGTGACTTTTATGGCTCCTATGATGCTGAGAAAAGATAAAAAAGAAGAGCTTAAACTTCTCAGGACTCAGGACAGTGATAACAATAAGAAAGTAGAATAGGAGGTTCCATATTCTCTTTCACCTAGGGAGACTCCAATTTAACATCATAGTCTCTGGCTAAGTCTCTGACTCAGAGAAGTGCTAATAAACACTGTGGTTTGGATCTTTGCTAATGCTCCTTTTATGCACACATCATTTTTCTGATTATTGATAGGTTTCTCTTTGAGTTCATTTAATTTTTATGAACATTATTTGGCAACTAATATATCTGAATTTATATAAGACAGTTTTTGATGTTTCATTTTCTTCTTTTGATTAGGCCATATCTCATATTGGATAAATATCCAATATTTATCATATTGGATAAATAACAAAACTCATTCAAGTCAGGACACTAAAGGTGTATTTTTCTTGTCTAAAATTATCCTGACATTATTAATAATAGCCGAGTGCTAGAAATAACCAAGTGTACATAATAGGATTAATACAAAAACAGATTTTCCCAAATAAACCATCTTTTAGGATAACAGCTGTTCTCACTTACCTGGTATTATTAATATGAGAAAGAGGGTAAAGAGAAAATTTTTCTTAAAATGAGGAAACTGCACAAAAGAAGGTGTGGTTGATGTTTTGTAAATATTTAATGATTTTAACAACTTGGTCATAATGTATCATTGGAGACAAAATATCCCATTGCAAAGGGCAAAGGCCAAGTGCAGACTATTTTACTCGTTGTGTAAATAAATACATATATCACATACCAAAATTATCTAGATCTAAAGCTTGTACAATTTAACTGGCTTTGTTTGCAGTTAGAATCTGTCTTTACATCAGAAACTGTGGGGCTTTACATGAAGGTTTTCATGAAGTATGGTCAAGTCAGAAGAAGCTCTCTTCACTGTTCATCTATTACCATGAAAGAAGAGCTTGTCAGTAGCTCATAAAGATATGTTATGGAAGATGAAAAAGTTATAACTAATGCTGATCATGTGGACAAAGACTTCTCCTCATTCCACCCACTCAAAATATTCTACAGTTCTACAGAGGATCATGCACCCCTTTGATTAATGCCAAGAAAACAATTTGAGTAAATTCTGTGACTTATCTGAGGAAAGTGACAAAGTGCAGCAAAATGTTGTGATGATCAGCGCCACAGCTGAGTCGTTAATTTGAAGACACAACAACATATTTCTTGAGTCTGATATTATAGGAGTGTAGACAATTGATTTTTAGGGTGGTCGATAATTCAGTATTATCTTATTCTGTGGTTTCAAATTTCCATTAGCAAATGATTTCCTTTGATAAATCTTTCATGATTAGAACTAGCTACTCTGATATCTTCATAATTGTTGACCTCACCATTGTTAATTTATATCAAACTCTTTTGCTCGTGTATCTTACTCAACTCACATCTACTTCCTGCTGTATCTCAAATATTCATTTTCTCAATAAAATGCTAAGGTCTATGAAAAGAAGGGTCAACACAGTTTTACACATTGAAAATTCAGGATGGTGTTGTGCATCATAGCATTCCTAGACTCATACAATTGTCCCAACTATATTGAAATTTTATTTTGTTTTGTTTGTTTCTTATTTATTGAGAATTCCATACATTGCATATAATGTATTTTGATCATGTTTACATTCCCTCTCTTCCAATATTTCTCCTGTATGTACCCTACTACTTTCAATTGTATATGTTCTTTCTTTTTTTCCTCATTGAATCAATTTAGTAATATCAGTATACGTATAGAAGTAGGCCACCTACTAGAACATCAGTCTCTTGGGGACCTTCTCCCTGAAAAAAAAAAACTCATGTTCTTCCCAAATTCCATTGATTGCCAATAGCTTCTAAGCTTCAGGTAGGACTTTTTGACCTTCTCCTCCTTACATGTTGACACTTTATCTGACTTCATCTTGTGCAAGTCTTGACAATTAGTTGGTCGTGCTGCTGTAAATTAATATCTGCAACTGCCCTATTCTGCCTGAAAATCACTGTCTCACTGTAGTAGTTCATGGCTTCCAGCTCTTACGATGTTTTTACTTACTTATCCCCACGATTCCCAAGCCTTGTGTGCAGGAAGTGGATATGCACATCCCACTTAAGTTGGAGCACTCCACAGTCTATTCTCCGCAAACTATCCATTTGTGGAGACCTATGATAATTGCCAGTTACTGTAAGGAGAAGCATCTCTGATCAGAGCTGAAAATTGCCCTTACCATGGGTAAAAATATGTATCTTTAGGAGACAGTTTAATACTCTGTCCATTTAGCGGAATAATAGCACTACATTCTCTCCTAGAGCCATGATGCATTAGAAGGAGTGTTTTTTCCAGGGTGAGAGCTAAGGATCTAGTTTCACTATTGTAAATATAGCTATCTGGCTTGAACAGGACCACTTGTTAGAGACAGTTCTTTCTTACAATGTTTATGTCACTCTGTCAAAAATCCTGGGACAGTAGAAACATGGGCATATATCTGTTTTCAATTACATTCCACTGGTCAGTTTGTTTATATGCCAGTACAATGTTTTTTATTACTACACATCTGTAATATAATTTGTAGCCAGTAATAGTGATATTACTTTCCTGGTATGTGCGTATATTTCCATATGAATTTAAAATAATTTTTTTTGCAAATTGCATTGAGATTTTTTAAAATTTTTTAGAAGAAAAGAAAAACCTTTCTTCCTCTGTTAGATATAAGATTTGTTGAGGCTTTTAAAAATGGTATCATTTTCCTGATTTTTTTTTTTGGTGTATCTGTAGTTTGTATATCATAAGACTACTACTGATGTGTACTATTTTGCTGGATCTGTTTAACAACTCCCAGAGTTTTCTAGTGGAATCTCTAAGGCCTCTTATGTCTAGAATAATATCACCAGCACATAAGGATTCTTTAATCTCACATTTTACTAATTTTCACTTTACTTATTACTCTAGCTAAGATATTAAGCATTATATTGAATAGGAATAGAGAAAGTGGACATCTTTTGTCTTCTTTTTTTTCTCCTTTATTAATTTATTCTTGTTACATCTCAATTGTTATCCCATCCCTTGTATTCTCCCATTCTTCCCTCCCTCTCATTTTCCCCTTATTCCCCTCCCCTATGACTGTTCCTGAGGGGGATTACCTCCCCCTGTATATGTTCATAGGGTATCAAGTCTCTTCTTGGTAACCTGCTGTCCTTCCTCTGAGTGCCACCAGGTCTCCCCCTCCAGGGGACACGGTCAAAGGTGAGGCACCAGAGTATGTGAGAAAGTCATATCCCACTCTCCACTCTACTGTGGAGAGTGTTCTGTCCATTGGCTAGATCTGGGTAGGGGTTCTTTTGTCTTCTTAATGACTGTATTGAAAATGTGTTGAGTTTTTTCCTCAGGTTAATAAGAGTTAATATGATGATGTCTGTGGGGTTTTTGTATATTACCCTTATTAGTACAATATATCCCCTGTATCTCCAGTATTCACAGGACTTTTATAATGAAAGGATGTTGGATTTTGTCAAAGGCCTTTTTATGCATCTAGTAAGATTACCGAGTGGTTTTTGACTTATGTCTAATTATATGGTGGGTAGTATTTATTGATTTGTGTTCACCAAAAAGATAGCCTATAATTCTTTTGGGGGATGGAGAAAGGGTTTGAGTTTACAGCTTGCCCTTCATCATACAGGAAATTCAAGTCAAGAACCCAAAAGCAGGCCAGGAATCCAGAGACATAATAGATAGGAGAGGATTAAGTTGTAAGAACATTGAGACTTTATTTTCTTTTGTCAAACTTGCATTCAAGGTTATCAGTTCAATGCATATTCTTTTGAAAGATGCTATTCTCTACCTGAATATACACTACCCAAAGAAAAAGACCATTTGACGGCTCTCTCCTTTGATGCCTTCTTGTGTAGTATTCCAAGTCTACTTACCCTACTTTGAATAATCTCTGGTCAATCTATGGTTAGGAGTAGCAATTTCAGCAAGCTTGGCTTGTCATCAGGAGACCTGCTGGTGTTATGTAGCTCTGGTAGTCCCCAGGTGGCTACCTTGTGTCTTTGGGGTACATGATGTTACCTGTATAAGGTGCTTTGCTCAACCAGCTCTCAGGTAGTAGCTGCAGGGTTGATGGTTTGGCAGTGCTGCCCAACAAGTGGGGCTCCATGTAGTCCTCCTATATTAAGGGCTTAGACCTTTAGATTTCCAGGGATACTTTATGAGATCTGAGACTCCAAGAAATCCTCTGTGTCAGTCACTGGTGCAAGGGTGGAGAATCCTCTGTGTATGCGTTTAAACTTTATTGTACTCTCTTATTTTAAAAAGCACTTTCCCATCTGCCATTTTGTTCAGCCAGATTCTAAGCAGCATCAATATCTGAGCAGCACTTATCTAGCTGAATCAATTATTCAGGTTGTTGGTATTGGTTATTTTGTATTATAAGAGATCCTTGAGCTTCTTTTAGGAGATTAACCTTAACCCTTGTGGTTTAAGTACTAAGAAGATTGCCATCCTAGTTTCCCAAGAAGACACATGACCCAACTGTATCTGATCAACACATCCTATCTTCCAGCTACACTGATACATTTCATAGATAACACATATCAATAATAAAAACAGTTGAACTTATTAAGTATCGAAACATATATAAAACTCACTTTTGCAAAACAGCCAACAGAGTAAGGACTGTTGTTGTCTTTTGTTGTAAGTGAGCACAAGTGTGAGTTTCCTGGAGAAGATGGCAGAGCTCCTTAGTGGTAGTCAGGGTTCAATCCTAGGCAGTCCACAGCAGTCTCTGCTCTGACCATGCTGCTTAGAAGCTGGTCCTGTGCTAGAATCATTGCAAAGAAAGAGCTGAAGAGAGAAATGGATGTAAAAGCTACTCCACCCCATAAGGCCATTGTAGAAGGAAAAAAAACAGATTGCAAAATAGACTATGTTATCACATGGCTGAGGCCTTGGACCTAGAGTTCCTAAAACCTGCAACCTGGCACTTGACAACTTTGCTAACTAATCTCCCTCTTCTCAACTTATTTTTCACTAGGTTCCTCTCACTTACAAACACACTCACCAGAACACCCTGACTATTAAAACTAGGAAACGGCAAGTTAAAAATACCCCAAGTTAAAAAACTAAACTTGGGATTTGCACAAGCAGCTGTCAATCACTCAAAAAGACTCAGCACAGAGCTCATGAGTTCTCAAGCAACGTGCAGTTTCAATCTATCGATAACTTCTTGGGTGACGAGTGAAATACCTGAGAGATTCATGTTCTGTTTATACTGTGCAGAAGGCAAAATGAAACTTTGACTTGTTAAGAGTCGGCAACATAGAAGGAGTGAAGGTGTGTCCTAGCTATCATAAACAGAGTGGCTGTTATCACCCTCTGAAAGAAGAAAAAACAAACTCCCCTGTGCATCTGCATGATGGAAAATCTCCCAATATGGAAAATCTTCCAAAATGGAAAATCTTCCAAAATGGCTTACAACTGTCAGAAAGGTTTCATAAGATAGGGAAGCGCCCCGGCTTTTCTGTATAGCAGAGCTTTGGTATGCCATCCGTTAACATGTAGGCCAGACTCCTATTGACAAGGATCTTACTGTGTGGAAATACCAGCTTCTAACTACCTCAACCAAGTTGGTTTCCTCTGTCCACCTGCCAAGAGGGCAAGTCAGTAACCCCGTTCAATGACAGAGGTGTCCAGAAAGAGTCTGAATATTAGCAGGTAATTTGTCCTCCCACACTGCCAGCAAGACCTTGCGGGGCCCTGCTACTTGAAAGTGGCCTGTACTAATCAGTTTGTCTGAGGTACTTGTGCTGCCACATAGAGTGCCCCCTAAGGGCACTTAAGGGATTTGGAGGGTATATGGTCAGAGAACCACTTTCGTGTTTGAAGATGTTATATCTGCCAGTGTATCGGTGTTTGATGAGTGAAAAGGTATTCGATATACTTGCATTTCTGAAAAGTGCAGGAAGGCGCCCCCCCCCCACACACTCCAACAGTCGTAAGCAGTTTATGCAGTATTAATGTCTGAAACCGCTTTTTTATTTAATCACTTTCCTTTTTTTTTTCTTTATGATTGGGCAATTTTACCTATACTAGCTATAACAGCTAACACAGTGAAAAGGGCCTCTAATTTATGTGTTAACGTGGTGTTCTGGGAGCTTGATGTTAAAATGATAAATATCACCTGGGAAGAAGATTGGAGGAGCACAAAATAACTGGCAAGTCGCCTTGTGGAAATAGCTTTCAACTTTATCAAACCATGGGGTAACGTGTCAGATTATATTATGTACAATTAATTATTAACGCAGTCTGGGCCCTCTTTTGAAAAGCACAAACAAGTGCTTCCAATAACTTTCTTCCCATGGAAAAAAATCTGTTGTACCCCTCAAATTGAGCAGCAAAAATGTCCCTCACAAAATACCTTAAGGCTTCCATTTCTCCAGATTTAGCATGCATCTGAGACAAGAAAGCTTTCACAAGCCTCCTTGCCATGGACAAAACAGAGATGTGTTTTTGCTTAATTAAAATTCTTTTTTGGCAACAGATGTCCTTGCAAAAATAGCTCAGAGTGCGGTGAAGCATTTTTATGGGCTGGAGTTCAGCAACGAGGAGCCCGTCATCTGCCTTCTCTGCTCTGAGAGCAACACAAGAGAACCAGGTGGCTGGTCACAGTTTGAAAAGTGAACAAATGTATTTATTCATTCTGAGCAATTTGCAACCTACTGGGAGAGCAGGAGCCCTCTCCCAGCCCCTTGCTTCTGAGAACAGGGACAGGGAGAAGCGGGATCTGCTTAATTGCTTTGCACAGTTTTTCTCACTAAAGCAATTAGCACCCAGAGGAACGTCCAGGAGGACACAGTCAGGCCTCCGACACATATGGTGGCCTGAAACCGGCTTGCCTAGTGGCTCAGGCACACAGGTGATTCAGTCAGCCATGTGGTCTCAGGCAGTGCTGCAGAGATGCTTTCTTCCTACTTCTGAGCTTCTCTCATCCACTGAAAAACCAGTATGCAGTGAGCGGAAGCTTATCAGCCTCAGAAACACCTAACGCTCCTGGGGAAATTTGAAAAGGCCATCTTCACAGATGCGAAAACTCAAACAACTTAGAGCCTTATTTGGGACTAAAATGGCTGCCGAGTGGCAAATGAGAAAACAGATCAACCAACAGCAGTCACGTGATTGAGCCTCATGAGAACTAATCCTGGCTCCATCAAGACTATGTTTCCTCCAGGAGGTGAAGGAAGATGAGAATTGAGACTAAATCTCTCCTTGCAGAACGAACTGGCTTTATAATTTTGACCCTCCTACCTTCAGAATGCTAGGATATGGGCAAAGAGCACTATGCCTAGCTAAGATGTATACGTTTTTATTTTTATTATTTTATTATCATTTTATTTAATTAATTTGTTCAGATTACAACTCAATTGTTATCCCATCACTTGTATCCTCCCGTTCCTCTCTCCCTCACGCTTTCACCCGATTCCCCTCCCCTAGGTCTATGACCGAGGGGGACCTCCTCCCTCACTCTATGGTCATAGGCTATCAAGTCTCATCTTGGTTGCCTGTTATTCTTTCTCTGAGTCCCACCAGGCCTCCCCACCGAGGAGGGTCAAATATGGGGCACCAGAGTTCATGTCAAAGTCAGTCCCCACTCTCCACATAACTGTGGAGAATGTCCTGTCCATTAGTTAACCCAGAAGCAGAAAGACTCACTTATATACTCACTTACAATTGCGCACTAGCCCAAAAGGCATGTCCCACAAAAGTCTTCACTTACCAGGAAATTGGGACAGATATAAGGCCATCCTAATGGGACTCTAAGGAAGAGAAATATAGGAGATGGGGAAATACAAGGGCCCAGAGGGTCTGAGATACTTACAAGAAGAACATCGTGATGGGTGGACCAGGGCCCAGGGGGTTCTGCTCAAACTATTGCACTAAGCAAGGATAATACAAGTAGTAAACATCGAACCCCTACTCTGATCTACCTGAGGTATACTTTTTAAAATAAAAATCATGATTGCTGGAGGTCTGTTTGATAGAATGTCTGACTTTTATGTATGACAATACTCAGTGAGACTATGTGAGTTAATTCTCCCTCTCTGTCCCTCTCCATCTTTCCCAACCTTTCCCTCTCTTTCTTTCCCTTCCTCCTCTCATCCCCCTCCCCCTCCTCTCTTTCTCCCTCCCTACATTGTTATTTTTTAATGTAGCTAGGAGACAGGATTCCAGAAAAGACACTGTACTTATTTTTAGCACACTGTCAATGGCCGAATCAGGTAATTCACTAATGCACAGCACTGTAATTAACCAGACTATCACAGAAAGCTTGTGCCAATAAGTCTTTCCAGTAACCAAAGTCTTTCTCTTGAAATACAAGATGTTTGTAATATTTAGCCACTTGTGTTAGAAGGCATTGTAAAAGGTATTTTATGTGTCCTTTCATGGTCTGGACTAGTTACCCAGAGGCCACTGGTCATATACAATCTACTTCTTCCATATGTGCAAGTTACAGGCAGGATGACTTTTGTGTACTTTAAATTGTCTGATTTCCTTGTGAGTGTATAGGCACTTAAGAAAATGATTCATCCAAAACCCAGGTCTGGGGGGGGGGCACTAGGAAGGGCACATGTGTATGATATTTACACATTAATTTGAGCACTATTTAATGAGCACCTGTTTGCTGATAGATACCATCTAGGAGTGGAGGTTTCAACAAAGAGCCGTACAAAGTTCTGAACATCCAGAAGTTTGAGTTTTGAAGGAGCAGGGAGCCATTACAGCATTGAATTCATCCTTCATCCACTCACTCATACATTATGCAATGTCGTGTCACATAGGGCTGAACCCTCCAGGAACGAGCCTTCATCACCAGGTGAGAAGGACAGCATTTGATTTACGCACACTGACAGGCAAGCACCGGGTTCAAGCTTGGGAGCAGACTGTCAGAGAGGCTTCGTGAGGGAGAGCTCCTGCTGCACGACGTTGAAAGCAGTTCTAACCTATTTCCACTTTGAGCTGAAGTCTATGTACTAGACTAACAACTTCCAAAATAAATTTCTAGCAACATTATTAAAAGTCTTCAGTGCTGTGTAGGAAGAAGATTCTGAAAAGACTGGCTAGGATTAAAATACAATTTTAATTTATTCAAGTATTGTAACTTCTGTTTTGGCTATTTGTGTCATCATCCTCTATATGCTTTCACTTGGGGATTATAAATGAACACATAAATGTGCATGCATAGAGCACATCTTAAAGGAAAAAAAGTCTGTACCCAGGGCAGCAAGACTGGGCCAATTAGAATGTCCTCATACAGACCTGAAGTAAGCAAAAGATGTGTAGCTGTTAAAAGGAACCCCTTTAGCAGTCAGGTCATATTCTCCCACTATTGGCTCTCTTTCTGATGCAAGCTGAGCATCCTGGGGTTCTTCCTGCCCACTCTATTCACCATGTAAGATAGGTAGACTCAAAAGTAATCATATCTACCATTTTAAGCTTTGTTCAGTGTTCTAGAACTCCTAGCATAAACACTGGCATGTCTCAAATCTTTCCTGAACCATACACTTAAACTAACGTGCTCAAGGATGGACTAATTAAGTGAGCACACTCAGAAATGTCTCCACCCTCAAAGGGTTTTCTGATATAAACATCTGTGTGTTCCCTGAATAAAATTTCTAGACTACCTTTGTTTCAGGAAACCATTGCTTTGGGAACAACTCCAGTCCTCTCTTTACCTGCTGCAGGGAAAAGCTATTCTCCAGGTCATTTTGTGGCCATGGTTGTCCTCACGTTGCATTCACCAATATGCAAAACCATTGAATGCAGTCCCAAAATTCCTAAAAACAGAGACATGAAACAGAAAGGAACGAGGCGTATAGAAGGAAAAAAAAATAAGGAAGGACCTGTCCAGCTCTGAAAGATGGGTGTTATCAAGGAGTCCTACCAAGGAGAAAGAAGTAGGTATTTATTTCTTCTGTAAAATGCAAATGGCCCACGACTTAAGACAGATTGTTTTTGGTGTTTGTGTGTGTGTCTGTCTGCCTGTGTATGTTGTTACTTTACTTTATGATAATGGGAAGTCCATTCACATCCATATCCATTCACATTCTAAATAACATATCCCTATAGCATATTTGAGTAAGCTATATTGGCATCATTTCTCCCCTCCCTTTCCTTCCTCAAACTCCTCCTGTGTCTCTCCTATGTCTTCCTTAACTTCATAGCCTCTTAATGATATGTATATATACTGAGTTCACATCATATACTCTATGTGTATGTGTTTAGGGATGACTGCTTGGATAGTATATACACTATCAGAGATAGAGTCATTCCTGGAGAAGACTATTCTGGTCTCTCAGAGTGTTCGCATGCTGGCTAATTTTATGTCAACTTAACACAGGCTAGCATCTTCTGAAAGGAAGGAATCCCAGTTGAAAAAAAATTCCTCCATATGATTGAGTAAACCAGTAAGCAGGTCCCTCCATAGCCTCTGCATCAGCTCCTGCCTCCAGGTACCTACCCTGCTTATGTTCCTGTCCTGACATCCTTCAATGAGGAACAGTGATATGTAAGTATAAGCCAAATAAGCCCTTTCCTCCCCAGCTTGCTTTTTGGTCATGGTGTTTCATTCCAGCAATAGAAACCCTAACTGTCTAATGTCAAGACAACTGACATTAGAGGAAATATCCTCTACTTAGAGACTAAATGCCTAAGAAAGCAATTGCTAAGCCATGGTATTCAGAAGGAAGTGTATCAGATTCATCTTCTACTTGGATATTTTCAGCTTACATTGGGTTTATTGGAATGTAACTGCAGAGAAATTTGAGATACCCTGTTGCCTAGAGACTCTGTGACTTCCAAAGAAACCAAGAATATATATGTCAATATAAGTAAGTGTAAACACTTGACCAATATTGACAAACAAAAGCTATTTCACAATCCATTAGTGAAGTTGTACTTAGCAGAAAGGCTGGGGTCCAGAGAGATGTCTAGTGTGGAGCATCTGTGTTTCATGGATATGGCAGTTCAGAGCTCTTTTTCAAAAGAGCTTCCCTTCCGTTTCCCTAGTATTTACTCTATTTCCCATATTACTCATTAACCTATGGGTTGCAAATCCAAACACCTCCTAAGGTCTGGCATGCCATAAGGAAATCCTGGCTCTACTGTTAGAGCGTCAAGTATGATCATATTGCAAAGGTGATTTTAATTTAAATCTCTCCAAAATGTTGCAATTGGGCAAGCAAGTGACACTTAAAGACCTCTGCTGGAATTCAAGTGTTGTAGGATGCCATTATGTTGCTGGTGGTTTTTCCCCTTCCACCTCAGGCTCCCAGAATAAAGACTCATGAGCTCATTAAATATTATACAAATACCTAGGCCATATAGCTAGGCTCTTCTCTGACCAGCTCATAACTTAAAATAACCCATTATACTATTCTTCATTTTGCCATATGGCTGGTTACCTGAGCTCAGGCACAATGCATCTATCTTCCTCTTATCTTCCTGGCTGAATCTCATGCACCTGCCTCTGTCCCAGAATCCCTTCTGCCTGCCAGATGTCCCACCTATTCCCTGCTTTAGCCATAGGCCATAATTGACAGATGTTGCATTCATACAATACACAAGAGATTCCTTTGAAACATCCATGTGCAGCCTACACAGAACTCCGCATCATCACGGCCTTTCCCACTTCACTGCTTCCATTGTGCTGTTTCAGTGTGATGTGGCTATGGCAGATTCTCTTTCTATAAAAAAAAAGTATAAAAGTTGAGAAAGGGTGGTAGAATTTGATCAGTGCATGCAGCATGCATAAAGAGAAATAAGACATTGAACCCTAGCAATATGTATTATTAACATGAGTTAAGAAAAAAATTTAAGTGTAAGAATATAGGAGTTTTATAGTACCTTCTTAACACTTAGCTCACATTTACAATTGTATTGTAAGTGTTCAGGTTATGAAACATCTGATTTCTAAAGAAAGCATGAGGGTGTATGCACAAATAATTATACAATTCAAATCATCCATAAATGTATTCTTTAACCCTAACTAAAATAAATATTTTATGGAATTTCAAGCATATGTCATCATATATACACATGTATGGGCTTAACATTCACTTGACAAGCTATATATGCTGACTAGCATTAGAAAAAAAATCCTGTGTTCTTATTTTACAAAAGGAATAATAAGACAGAATGGAAGAAAAAGAGGCAAAGGTAAGGAAGGAGACGTTCCCTGAAGAAGGGTGGGGATTCTTTCATTAAAATTAGTTATTCGAGTGATTATCATCACATCTCACCTACCAGACAATATCTGTAAAACCAAAGACCATGCACCAGAAGAGCATGAGACCAACCCAGTTGGCATGCTTTGATCTGCGCTTTTAAAAGAAGTATCATTCAGCAATTCCATCTTTAATAAGGTTTTCACTTTTAGTTCCCTATTTTCCACACTGTCTTCCAAGACAACACGTGATCTCCAGTTGTCTCTGTGTGTGGCCACACAGGATTCCATTATCTGAATGGTCTCCTTACACAGTTGAGTTCACTTACATCCAGGGTAGCAAGGAGAGATCCCTCTGCTTTTTATATACACACACAGTAGTGCATGATGTCTACAGAGTAATGCAGTGATGGAAAACTTAGATGATCTAGGCCGGTTCTCTGAGGACTGAAGGGTTAGAGGACTTGTCTTGGCTTTTTAAAAATAGAACATCAAAAATTAAAACCAACATATATGAATCCATGAAATATTCAGGGCACAGGAAGATACAGTCTCCCATTTCGAGGGCAGCGATAATTTCTAAGTGAAAAAGAAATCATTGAAAGAATCAATGCTGTCTAAGTCTAGACCATGTGGCCAATCAAGAGGCTTCTGAGAAATTCTTTTAAATATAGAGGGGCTGGTAGTGGGATGAAACTTAGCAACCTTTAATAAGATTCCAGTTGCTTTCCTGCATGTAGTATGTGGGTTCCTTTTTTGATCTCAAAGAATTCCTGGCCAAAGGATAGACTAGAAATGTAGGGACTCCTTGAAAGGTTAATTGCAGCATTTAGTGATTTAAATAGTCTCTGAAGATGTACCATCAGGAAAATATGTGGCAAGAGAGAAAATAAATGGACTGGAACAACTCATCTTATATACTCCAATTCTAACTTATGAGATTGAAAAATGTATCTTGAAACATGATATTCAGGTCAAGAGTGCTTTGGAAGCTGACAATGAAATATATTTGACATATTCCTAAGCATACCTTAATTTATTTCCATTTCCAATTATTTCAGCTAAATGACTTTAAAATGTCAAGGCTGTAACAAGTTGAACACATAGTTATGCCCAAAGATCAAGAATGGGGTAAACAAAAAAGAAGAGAATGTCCATGGAAAATAATTTTCCAACTTAAAGAATATTAACAAAGAGGCTCAAATAAATAATTCCTAAATAAGGGGAAGACAGAATTGAAGGGAAGTAATAAACAAAATGGAGATGTTTAGACAGTTTCATTCAACAGGAAACTACTTATAAGTAGCTTAGTCCAACACATAACTATTATAAAATTTCACCTGTGTGGTATGTTTGGCAAAGCATAGGGAAAAAAACAGATTATTGTCTTTCAGGAGCCTATCCTGACTTAGGTCTCTAGTCTGTCACAGAGTTTCCCTGCCCACAGTTTCTCCTTTCTCTATAAGCCTCTATCCACCCCGCCCCAATACCCAAATATGATCTCCACTCTCATGTCTCTCTGTGCCCCTTTCCTTCCTAGTTTCTTGTCTTCAACTACTATCTTTGTCTATTCTATATCCCCTTCTGAGTGAGACTTAAGGATCCTTCCTTGGATCCTCCTTGTTACTTTTCTTTGGGTCTATGCATTGTAATATGTTCACCCTGTACTATATGGCTAACATCAACCCACCCACAATAATTTCAACTCAAAATCCCTGTGTACAACATGTACAGGGACAAAGATAAAGCCAATAGAGTAGAGATTAAGGGACTGTGCAAGCAATGCCTGGCTCAACCCAAAATCCACCCCATGGGAGAGATCCAACTTCTGACACTATTTTTTTTATTTTTTTAATTATTCACTTTATATCTAAATTATAGCCCCTTCCCTGCCAGTACCACTCTCCCCCTTCTCCCCCCATATTCTGCTCCTCAAGTCCTCCAAGAGAGGAATTCCTTCTTGCCTATCAACTGACTCCAGGCTATTATGTCTCATCAGGACTGCCTGCATCCTCTTCCTCTGTGGCATGGTAAGGCATCCCATGATGGGGAAGTGATCAAAGTGGAAGCAACAGAATCTCTGACAGGGACAGCCCCTGTTTCCCTTAATAAGGGACCCATTTGGAGATCAAACTGCCTATTGGCTACATCTGAGTGAGGCCTTAGGTCCTCTTCATGCATGGTGCTTGTTTGGTGCATCAGTCTCCACAAGTTTCCCTGGGCCCAGATTTGTTGGTTTCAAAATCAATCTGGTGCTTTCTCAGAAAATTGGGAACATCTCTACCTCAATACATAGCTATACAGCTCCTGGGCATGTACCCAAAAGATGTTCCACCATACATGGACATTTGCACAATTTTCTTCATAGCAGCATTATATGTAATAGCCAGAAACTGGAAACAACCCAGATGTGCCTCAACCAAAGAATGGATAAAGAAACTGTGGTACATCTATACAATGGAATACTATTCAGCTATCAAAAGCAAGGAAAGCATGAAATTTTCAGGTAAATGGATAGAGCTGGGAAAGATAATACTGAGTGAACTAACCTGTACTTAGAGGAACACACATGGTGTATATTTACAAATAAGCAGATATTAGCCATACAATACAGGGTAACTGTATTACAATCCACAGACCTAAAAAGCTGCGAAACAAGAAGGACCCTAGGGAGGTTGCTGAATTCTCATTCAGAAGGGCAAATAGAATAGACACTGGAAACAGTTGAAGACAGGTAACAAAACAAGAGTCTACCATATTGTTCTCTGAAAGACTCCATTCAGTAAGAGATAAAAGCAGAAGCTAAGTCTTGCAGCCAAACTTTGGGCAGAGTATAAGGAGTCCTATGGGTGAGTGGAAGAATAGAAGGATCCAGAAGGGACAGGAGCTCCACAAGATAACTCTTGACAATTAATAATACTCTTCTGTGCTTGCGGACAGAAACCTAGAAGAATTGTCCTCAGAGAGGCTCCACCCAGCGGCACTTGAAACATATGCTGAGACTGAAAGCTAAACATTGAGTGATGCTACCATGGAATACTACTCAGCTGTTAAAAACAAGGAAATCCTGAAATCTGTGGACAAATGGATGGAAGTAGAAATGCTCATACTGAGTGAGTTAACACAGAAGCAGAAAGACTCACATGGTATATACTCACTTATAATTAGTCACTAGCCCAATATGCATGTCGCATGAAAGTCTTCACTTACCAGGAGATTGGGATATATATGAAGACATTCCGCTGGGACTCTAGGTAAGACAAATATAGGAGATGGGGAAATAGAAGGACACAGAGGGTGCTAGAAACCTACAAGAAAAACATTATGATGGGTGGATCGGGGCCCAGGGGGTCTGCTCAAGCTATTGCACTATCCAAGGAAAATATAAGTTGTAAACATCAAACCCCTACTCTGATCTAGCCAATGGACAGGACATTCTCTATAGTTATGTGTAGAGCACGGACTGACTTAGACATGAACTCTAGTGCCCCATATTTGACCACCTTCCCTTGGTGGGGAGGAGTGATGGCACGCAAAGAAAGAATAAGCTGCCTACCAAGACTTGATAGCCTATGACCATATAGTGGGGAAGGAGGTCCCTTTCTGGCATAGACCTATGGGAGGGGAAAAGAGTGAAAGCGGGAGGGAGGGAGGAACAAGAGGATACAGTGATGGGATAACAATTGAGTTGTAATCTGAATAAATTAATAAAAAAAAATTTGGGTGATGCGTGGGGAGTCTTGTGGAAAAGTAAGGGGAAAAAGAACAGGACATGGAGTTAACAGAAGCTCTACAAGACCAACACAGCCAACTAACCAGGGCACAGAGAGGCTTGCTGAGACTGAAGCACCAACCAAGGACCTTGCATGGACTGGACCTAGGTCCCCTACAAAGATGTAGCCAATGGACGGCTCAGGCCTCCTGTGAGTCCTCTAATAAGGGGAGAGGGGGCTGTCTCTGACATGGACTTTGTTGTCAGCTTATTGGTCACTTATCCCTGACAGAACTGCTCTATCACATCACAGGGGAAGACAAGCTCAGTCCTGATGCTGCTAGATTAGCTGGGGTGGGTAAGCTGAGGAATAGGGGAAGGTGATAGGTGAGAGGAAGGGAGGAGTGAGAAAGAATGGGGCTATGACCAAGATGTTAAGTGACTAAATAAATAATAATAACAAATAAAGAACTTAATAATGCAACTCAAAGACTTAGAAAACCAGGAATAAGCCAAACTCAAAAGGAGTTAGGTGGCAAATAACAATAAAAATCATGGCAAAACTTAGTAAAATGGATATATTTTTAAATTGAAATTAAAAACACATAAAATTTTTTCAAACAAGTCCTTGACTTGCTTGGTTAGAGTTACTCCTAGATATTTCATATTGCTTGTGGCTATCGTGAAGGGTGTAGTTTTCCTAGTTTCTTTCTCTGCATGTTTGTCATTTGTGTATAGGAAGGCTACTGACTTTTTAGAGTTAATTTTGTATCCAGCCAATTTGCTGAAAAGCAGGAGGGAGGGAGGAACGGGAGGATACAAGTGATGGGGTAACAATTGAGTTGTAATCTGAATAAATTAACAACATTAAAATTAAATTTAAAAACACAAAAAATATTTATTCTTTGAAATTAAAAAATCTTCTCCACAATGCAAAGGCTAGGACTAGAAAGATTCACTGCCAAACTCAATAAAACTTTCCAGTGACCACGAATATTTTCAAAGCTATACTCCTCAGATTTTTCCATCCAATAAGATGGGAAGGAACACTACTATACTCATTCTTCTTAACCAGGAATATTCAGATACCAATCTAGCTAAGAACATGATATCAACATCCAAAAACTATAGACCAATTTCCATGATATAGATATGAAGTTCTCAATGAAATCTGTGTAAATTATATTAAAAAAATCATATACCATGATTAACCTGGTTTCATCCCCAAAATGAAAGCTTGGTCCAACATACCCAATCAATAAATGTAATGCAAATAAGAAATAAAATATCATGTCAACAAAGAGTCTTTGACAAAGTTCAACACCCTCTCTGATAAAAACCCTGAAGAAACCAGATATAGGAGAAATATATTTCATATAATCAAGGTTATATACAACAAACCTGTAGCAAATATTACACTAAATAAGGAGAACTTAGAACATTGTCTCTATAACAAAGAATGAGATCAGAATATGCACTTTCCCTGTTTTTTTAACATAGTGCTTGAAGGGTTAAACAGTAAAACAAAAGAAATTAATGGAATAAAAATTGGAAAGGAAAACATTTAATAAGCCCTGCTTGCTAATGACATGATTCATTGACTTCATCATAACACTCTGAGACCTAACAAACAATTTTAGATTATAACAGAAAACAAAATCAACACGCAGAAATATCAGCTTTTCTATATATCAGTGAACAAGTAATTGAGACAGAAATGAAAAAAAAAAATCATTCAAAATAGCTTCTCAAAACCTAAAATATCTAGTAATAAACCTAACCAATAAAGGAAAGATCTCTTCTGTGAGAACTCAATCACATAAAAAGTTGAAGAAGATGCTAGAAGATGGAAACACCATCCATGTTTATGGATTAGTAGCACCTACACTATAAAACTTGCCACAGAGCCATTAACACTCATCATAGTTCCAATAATATTCTTCAAATGACCATTTTGAAATTGTAAAATGTACACAGAAGAAATAAAAGACATGCAAATAACCAAAGCAATCCTAAACAGGAAGCAAAGCTGGGAACATCAAAATACCTCTTCTCAAAATATACTACAGAGCCATAGTAACAAAGATAAGCATTTAGGTCATAGAATGGGATGGAATGGGATGGAATGGAGTGAAGTGGAGTGCAGTGGAATAGAGGACCCAGAAATAACTGTACACAGCTACAGCTACTTCACTTTTAACATATGTGTCAAAACATTAGACAAGAGATAGCCTTGTCAACAAATTGTTGAGAGGATTTGAAGGCAATCTACAGATGAGTATAACTGGCTCTGTCTCTCTCACTCGCACGAGAATCAATTCAAAGTAGATCATAACCTCCACTTCGAAACTTCTAGAGGAAACCAGGTAAAATGCACCGGCACAAGTGTTTGAAGGAGATTCCGATAGATTAAAGGATAGGCCAAGAAATGAAAAAGGTTATTACATGAAACTAACTTTTTTCTACACAGCTAAAGAAACAATAAGTAGAATGTATCTACAGGCTTTTGAATAGGGAACTATCTCTGCCAACTACAGATCAGACAGGCTTAATATACAGCATATATAAAAATCTCTTCAAATTAAACATGCCAAATGAAGGTCTAATGAACTACATAGACAGTTCTCAAAAAAGGAAAAGATACACAAATGGCCAAAAATGTTTGAAGAAGTGTACAACCTTAGCTATCAGGAAAGTGTGAAAACTGCTTTGAGTTTCTATCTTACCCGAGTTAGAGTGGATATGATAAAGAAAACACATGAAAACAAATGCTAATGGAGAAGTGGGAGGAAAGGAATTCTTGTATACTGCTGATGGAAATATGCACAAGTACAGCCACTACCATAAATCAGTATGAAAGTTCTATATCAAATTTAAAAATAGGTCTACTATATGACATGGTTGTACCACTACTGTGTAAATGTGCGAAGGTTTCTGAGTCAGCAGCACAAAGATCATTACATATTCATGCTTAGTGCTGCTTTATTCACATTAGCTTAGAAATGCAACCATCTTATACGTCCACCATCAGATGAATGAGTAAAGAAAATGTGATAAGCAATGAAATTTTATTCAGTCGTTAAAAAGTAAAATTACGATATTTGAAGGAAAACAGATGCAACTAGAGATCATTATATTAAATAGAATAAAACAAATTAAACAAATTCTGCATATTTCACCATAGACATGGACTTTTTGGATTTAAATGTGTGAGTCTAGGTAGAAAATAGAAAGAAGACCATGAGAAGGAAGAAAGAAGGAAATCTCATGGCAGGGAGTAGAAAGTAACAAAGAGAGCTATAGAATAAGGAGTATTTCAAGGAGACGTCAGGGATGAGCAGAGGAAGACGAAGTTGAAAGAGAGTAAAATGGCATATATGTATGAAATCACAGATCTGAATTGCATCAGTAGTGTGAAATGGGATCAGGCAGAAGCCTACCTCTGCTAACCCACTCAGGAGCCTAAGGTGTAGAGTAAAGTTTCCTGGAGCAGAAACCAGGTCACCAGTCTGTCCCAGGGAAGAACTCCCTGATCCCCACAGGCAAGGGCATGTGACCTACAAACTATTTACTGTTTTACAAAGTAGAAATAAAATACTTAAGACTTAAGAGGAGTGATTAGAATCTCCTGCTGTAGGAAGAAATAGCATAAAATATTTATACTTTATGGTTTCTATCTGTTCTACTAAAACTTTGCACTTGTGAATTGTATTGCACTGTTTGAAGAGTTTCTGAGCAAACACACACACACACACACACAATTATAATGTCACAATGAACAATAAATACAAGAGTGAAAATTAAATGGTCACTCAACCTCTTCAAACAAGTACCACCTCTTACTATCAAAATTTATGACTATTCAGAGTTCCATATGTGCTTTGTGATATTTGTGGACTTATTTGTGCATTTATTTACACAGAAACTTTATAAATTACAAAAGAGATAGTCCTGCATATAGAGTTCTATGACTATCTTTTGCCCCTACTGTTTACATGTGTAATATGTGATGTTTTCCTGTCAACACACGTAGTTCTGCATAGTTGCTTCAAAACCAACATTTTATTTATTTATACTAGCAGACGTGCCCTAATTTATTCTAATAATTACCATTGATACACACCAAGGGAGCTAATCTCTCCTAAAAGGCAATGTTTTAAGTGTGTGTGTGTGTGTGTGTGTGTGTGTGTGTGTGTGTGTGTGTACAAGTCAAATATTTTCAAATGGTAGATCTTTAGGAAATGGTGGGAATCAAGTCTATGTACATAGCTGATTACATACATATTCATCTTCTAGTCTTTATTCTCTTAAATCCTGCTTGACCGTGTTCCTGTTCCTTCTCTTAGGATCCAAGAGACAAGACGGGAGAGGAAGCTATCATACAGAGGACCCAGAGGCCTGAAGAAGCAAGGGCTAGGGGAGCAATCACTGACATATCTTCTGTCTGGACAGACCTGAAATACTCTGCTCTACTGGGCACTGAACAATGGTGATGTGTGCCAACACTTGTATTTGTCCTTTGCCAGTACACCTCCAATGCCACACCTCCTGCCACAAATGTTAGGGGATCTCAGTGTGTGGATGCTTACCTCTATCCATTCAAAAAACAGCCTCTGACTCCTTAGTTTGCTGAAGCTTTTTCCACTATACTAATCTAACTCTAGTGGAAAAAAAGTAGAAAAGACCCAGATCTGAAGTTAAAGTTTGAGTATTTAAATGCACTATTTTGGATGTAAGGACCTCTGAAGACATATCCTCACACAGCCTGTGAAAGGTCCCATGTATACACTTTAGGCAGTCCCGGCTTAAGTGGCCTTCTTCTTGTCAGTAGCACCGCGTGGAAATGAAATTGTGACCCATCTAGCCTTTCTCTACGTCATCCCTAAAGCCCATATCTAGCCAGGTATCTGTAAATTCATTCTATTCTAACAAGCTGCTTGGGAGCCAGGAGCAACAAGACATATATTTTATATATACAGAGATTTATTACAGCAAACTATGACTTATAGACTTAATAAATCTATATTAATTACAGTTTACTAAATTATATACAAATCTAGGTTAATTGTAGTAATCATCTCATTCAATTATAAGGTCTGTGAACTTCTAGGACCTGCCAGCTTTGAGTTGAAGAAGTAGGGGTATTAGATTTACACTCAGAAAGCTAGCAGATTCAAGACATAAGAGTCATCTGACCTTCAATTTGAGTTTAAAGGTAAGAAGAACCTGATGCTCCAGATCAAGGCTGTGGGGCTGAGGACTTCTTTCTCACTTGTGAAGGTCCAATTTCTTGAACTACTAAGGTGTCAACTTTACTGGATGAGGACTACCCATATTAGGGAGGTTATGTGTTTTACCCAGTCTTCTGGTTCAAACGTTTGTGTCAACAAAAACACTGTCACTGATACAGGCACAATACTGTTCATAAAGAAATTAATAATCTCATAGCCAGGTCAAATTAAACCATAAGTCAACCATCACAAATACTATCAGCTTTGATTCATTGATGAGAATTCCCCAGCTTTGACAGGTTCAACACTAGCCATGAATCAAGGAAGTTTTCCACTCACCAGTCTAAGTGGATCATATCATTTAAGTAAAAGACTTCCTCTCTCTACAATTATAATCTGACTATACAAAGCAGTAATTAATTACTCAGAACATACTGATTCCAACTTACACATTGGCATTTCTGAATTTTGATTAAAACAGAGTGTCACACATACCACCTGAGACCAGGAAGAGGGCTCAATACTAACATGGATCAACTCACTGTGTTTTCACCTAAAGATACACAATGATACACAGTAAAGATACCACAAATGCCTAAGCAACACAAAGCTTAAGCCACACACAGCTACCATGAAGTACACTTTTTCTCAGTCAGCTTTTATCCTGCAAAATGCCAATTAACACTCAATCACACACTTAGGTTTTCTCTGACTTTTCTTGTTTATGGAACAATTTCATCTAAGGATGAACTCAGACATCACCAGCTCACTATAGGTCCTCTGCCAGGCTTCTCACTCACACACCCTTCATATCCGTCTTCCAATGTACCTCAAAGGCCAATTTAAAGGAAAGCCTAGTACCTACTACAATGCCCGACAGATCCAAAGTCAGGAAAGCCTAGCTACTGATATATCACTGCTCTTTTGTTAGGTATAGTACATGAAAGAAAATGCTGCAAAGCTAAAGTGTTCACGAGGACAACATTTAAAGGAATAGATCCCACAGTCAGTCACAATTAAGAATGCATGCATGCATGCATATTAAAGCCATTGATGATTCAGTACAGCAACCCACTGGAATGAATCCAACATGTTGCTAATTGGACTGCCTCTTCCATGATCAAGATGTAAGAGTCCTCTTCCAAGTGTTCCCAGACTCTCATCGACCTGCCAGTAAATCTGTCTTGTTTCAATCAATCCCAGCCCACTTCCATGTCTGTACAGCTGCTTTTGAAGACTTCAAACTGCTTCCTTATCTTAAAATTAAAATGTTAAGAGGGTTGGCAGGTTGCATTGATCTAATTTAATTAAACATACAAAAACAAAAGAACTGTTTATTTACGAAACTGTCATAAGCCCTGAAATAAAGTATTTAATCATATTCTTTGGTACCTAGCTGTCTATTGTAACCTAAAATTTTGCAGAGGAAGGCTTGAAGTGGATAGAAAGTATAAAGGGATAAACTTCAAAGCACACTTGCAGTTGGAACTTGAATTCATTGCCCATGCTCTATAGGACCCAAAAGTAAGATACAGGTGAATTAGAAGTCAAGAAGAAAGCCTTGTCCTTTTTATTGTTTTTCCATTGGCGAGACCATGTAATTAACAATCTACCCTCAGTTTTCTGCCTCTGATCCTTTGCTGAGCATTAAATCCTGCGTTATGGTGAGTACCTATGTTGACCACAAGAACTAAGAGCTGCTGATAACAAGTTGTCCTGACAGCTCTCTAAGGCAGAGATGCTCAGGGTTCTTTTCCAATGATCTAAAGTATGCTTCCACCAGTTAGCAATCAAGACTCTAGATGAGAGAAGCGTGGGAGAATGGCAAAGTTGAAGGATCCAGAGGGTCCTAGAAACCTACAAGAAGAAAATTATGATAGGCAGATTTGGAACCAGGGGTCCCGCTCAAACTATGGCACCAGCTGAGGACAATACAGGCCGTGAACTTCAAACCCCTACCCAGATCTAGCCAATGGTCAGAATATTGTCCACAGTTGAGTGGAGAGTGGGGCATGACTTTCACACGTACTCTGGTGCCTCATATTTGACCACGTTCCCTGAATGGGGAGACCTGGTGGCACTCAGAGGAAGGATAGCAGGCTACCAAGAAGAGACTTAATACCCTATGAGCATATACAGGGGGAGGAGGTACCCTCAGTCAGAGTCATAGGTGAGGGGAGTAAGAGGAAAGTGGGAGGGAGGGAGTAATGGGAGGATACAAGGGAGAGGATAACCATTGAGATGTAATATGAATAAATTAATAAAATAAAATTTAAAAAAGAAATTGTATGACATGTTTATGGAAGAAAATTATTATATCTCCCTCCTATTTTCATGTCTTTTAAAAAAGTACAATCAGTGCTGCCATATGCACATGTGCATAGAGTCATCCACTTGGGCATGGGCAGCCTACCAATGACCATCCTATCCCTCTGAAAAGAAAATCAACTCTACCTGTCCCAGCAACTATCAAACGCAACTAGCTCCTCAGCACCCCTTTTCTCCCCATGATGAAATTTTAAATTATTTGATCTGTGGAAGATTTATATGGGTAACCGCAGCTGCTATGCATTTATGTGTGTTAACAACCATGTCATATCCAAATCTCAGCCTTTCACAGCACTGCTTCCATCAGCTGGCTCTTGCATTCTTCCCATCCATTGTGTAATGTTATTTTTCAGTTCCTTCTCTCTCTCTCTCTCTCTCTCTCTCTCTCTCTCTCTCTCTCTCTCTCTCTTTCTCTCTCTCTCTCTCTCTCTCTCTCTCTCTCTCTCTCTCTCTGTGTGTGTATGTATGTGAGAGAGAGAAAGAGAGAGAGAGAGAGAGAGAGATGCTCCATCTATGGGTAAGCACTCCCAGTCACTCACTCTTATTTAAAGGTGGTCAAGTAGTACCTCACATCTTTATTTTGAGAGAGTAAAAATTTCATTTATTTTTTATTTTTTATTTTTTATTTATTCATTTGATATCCAGGTTGTAGTCCCCTTCCTAGTCACCTCCCAGCCCCACCCTCCCTCTATCATCCCCCTTCCCCCTCCCTTAGTCCTAGGAAAGGGAGAGCCCTCCTCCCCTATCATCTGGCCCCATCTCTGCAGTCCCAACATGCAAGAGGTGAAGCAAGATATTGCCATGAGTTAGAGGCTAACTTACTACAGTGTGATACCCTATCTCTAAAATGTTCACCGAGAGTGGTATGGAAGAATGAGGGAAGAAAAGACCCGGAAGGTTCAGAAGCACCACAAGACCATCAAGGCCAGTGTATCTGGACCCAATAGGGCCTGCACAAACTGTTGTACCAACCAAGGACAATGTATGCAGTAAACCTAGACCCCTTGTTCAGATATAGCCAATGGACAGCTCATTCTCCATGGTTGTGGGGAGAATGGGGACTGCCTCTGACATGAACTCTGGTGTCCCTGATTTGATCACTTCCCCCTTGGTAGGGAGGCCCAGAGGGCACACAGAGGAAGGGGATGTAGGCTACCCGGGTGAGACCTGATAGGCTGTGGTCATATGGTGGGGGAGGAGTTCTCCTTCTGTCAGAGGTCTAAGGGAGGGGAATAAGGCAGAAGAGGGAGGAAGGATGGGAGCGGGAAGATATAAGGGAGGGGATAACAATTGGGATATAATCTGATTAAAGTATAATAAATTTATAAAATAAGGAAAAGGGTTTCATTTTTAAGAAATTCAAAGCAATATATTCATCAACTAGTATACCCCGACCACTTCCAGGATTCCTAGAGCTCAATGTGAAAAAGGCATTTCTACACTGAAACATGTAGAAATTTAACAAAACTTGTTAACGGAGGAGGATCCAAAAAGAGTATGTCTCTCACTGGGAAACCCAGAGGCTGGATTGCTGTTTAAGGTAGAAAATAGTGAAATGAAATAAAAAGACATTTCATTCCAGCCTGTCCATTCCAAATTATATATTTGTAAGGAATGTAAGAATGCCGGGCATGGAAAATATCCAAATATAGTAACTGTGAAGATCCCAAGATCCATGTGTGAACTTCATGTCAAGTAATATAAAGAACGTAAGCAGTAGTCTAAAGGTGCTTCTCATATTAAAAAATAATAACGATAACGAAGAGGGAAAGAAAAAGGTAGGAAGAAAAGAGAAACTAAGTTAAGCAAGACAGCATTAGTTGTAGGCAGAAGTTTGACTTCTAAGTTCCTCTGGGAAATTAGAATTGCTACTCGGAAGGGATGTCGCCTCCTACATCCTGTTTCCCAGTATGAAAAACTCTTCACTTCCTTTTTGGAACTAATGTCCAGGTAATCCTAGCCATGCATTGCCCCATAGTCCCGGGAAGCTTTGGAACTAAATCTGACTGCAGCTGCACTACAGTCACAGTGTGTCTGCTGACTCCTCGGGAGTGAAAACAAATAGCAGCCATGTGCTGGCCACACGTTCCGATGGCGGTCCTGCCATCTGTCTTTGTGTTCATACAGTCATTCAGATTTCCAGTTCATATCAGCTCGATGCCACTTTCCAAGCAGAACTTGGAACAGTCAGAGCAGAGAGAGAAAGTTCATGGGCAGCAGTGAGCTTTGCAGAGTTTAGCACATCCTCACAGAAGGAGCGATGTCAGGCTAACATAACATTTTTTTGCAATGTTATTAATAATTTGCCAAGGATATGAGCAGAGTGGATGGCAGTGGATACAGTAAATAGGACGGTCCCAAAGCTTGACTCGGTTGCGTCAGAAAAAAAAGCCCCTGCTCCCGCTGTTAAGTATCTCACAAGAACACTAAGCTACACAGCCATGCCATACTAATAAATTTCCTATATTTACTAAAAGAACAATCTCGGTGTTTAATACACTTAAAGTCATCACAAACAGCCACAAGGACTCTCGTGTCAACTCTCCATGGCGGCAACGGGAAAGAACCCTTAGTAATATGGCTGAACAAATTCCTTTACTGCTCATTGTGCTAAATTTCTTAATCCTCTTAATGGGCATCCACAGCATTACACCCTCCTGAGTTCATCTGTCTACTTGTCAATTTCTAACAGTGCTTTTCATGAAGACATAACTCAAAGAAAACTGAGCATTCAGTCCCCATTTCTGAGGGCTCAGATACTTCATATTTGGTGGAGTACCTAATATTTTGTTTATTCTCACAACCACCCCTTCTTTAAGCTGCTAGGTAAAGAGATTAAAATAACAGATGGGGTACTAAGGTCTTAACAATACATAAAATGTATAAAAGAAATTAACACTGGAAAAAAAGCTTTTCCTTAAGTAAAATGAAAAATACATTAAAAAGAAAATTCAGAGAAACAAGATACCTAGAAATTAACAAAAACTTTTATATAATTAAGCTATATATGTCAAACTCTACACTACCACCTACTGTCCTTAATATTAATTTTTATTAAATAAAATACTTTTATATTCTTGAAATCATGGACTTTACAAAGTTGGATGTTTTAAGATGCTAAATTTTTAAGATAGCAAACATATAACCGTCATGTATTTTTGCTAAGTATAAAAATGTGTGTGAGTACCTCTATTGTGTGTGCAAATGTGTGTGGGCACATGGGTATGTGACTGTATATACATAATACTTGCTACAAAGCTGCCAACTCTCATTCTTTCAGAATGAGGTGCTTCCATTTATTGTCTCAATTTCAATCTGCCTGGGGCCTAAAATAAAGAGAGTCACAATTGATTTCAGTTGGATATTTAGAAACTCATTCAGATTCTTTCTGAGTCAATTAGATGATCACAACTTGGCAGCTCAGTAAATTTCCTGCTGGGAACTAGATTGCAAGAGAAGGGGGAAAAACAAATAAAGATATTATGTGCAATTGTCCATCAAGAATCTAGCTTTCTAGATGCAACCATAATTGAAACACCTGTTCTCCTACTTGCTGGTCCCATTTTGAGTACCAAGATGAGGAAATTATTCCATGTTATATCTGTGACATAATAAGAAATACACATTTGGTATCTGCCTCCATTTCTGACATGGGGCTTCTAACATTGCTTGTAATTCAAAGATGGATAACACTGCTAAAAATAATTGTATAGTAGTTTATCTTAGTCTTGAGTTTTTGACTCAAGTGTTTCTGAGACCCATGAGATCTGTGCAGTGAGGAGTCTCCTATGCTGTGAGATGAAAAACACCAGAAAGACCAATGCATGACTGAACTACCAGAATCTTTAGACATACTTCACCTCTGGGAAAGGAAGAATGACTGGAAACTGACCTGATCATCAATGGCCAATTGATACAATCAAACATGTCTTCCTAATGAAATCTTTGTAAGAACTATTAACTGTGGGGATTGGGGGTTGGAGCACTTCTAATTTGATGAACACATCCATTTGCCTCGAGGGCAGTGCACCCTAATTCCACAAAGACAAAAGCTCTATAAGAAGGCAGGCTGAGCAAGCCAAGGAGAGAAATCACATAAGCAGCATTCCTCCGTGGCCTCTTTTTCAGTTGCTGCCTCCAGGATTCTCCCTTGAGTTGTTGCCTTGGCTGCCCTAAGTAATGGACATGTAAGAAGAAACAAGCCCTTTCTTTCCCAAGTTGTTTTAGCCAGAGTTTTACCACAGCAACAGAAGTCAAACTAGAACAGCAGTTTTACTGAGCCACATAGGTAAAGTTCAGAAGGCTCTTGTGTACCTGAATGACTTAGACCAGCATAGAAATGAGATTCATAAGGTACAGAAACAAACAAGCAAGGATTAAAGGAAAAAGACAAAGTAGTCTGTGTAGGACACTGGTATAAAGGCAAAGGTGGCAATAGCTGTTTTGAGCCAGAGTTGCTAGTGAAAAATGAATTGATAGAAATCCAGGGTTGATGCTCTCAGTTTCTGAAACGTTTTATAGTCTGATCAAATGTTCCCAGAAGAAATAAATGATAAAACAGTGCAGGTGAAAATACTAAGAAAGTTCTAGGTGTGTGCAGTTACCCTACAGATTATCCTCTGTACATATTCACTCTGAAAAAAAGAAAAACACTGGTAGGGGAGATTGCTAAGCCTCTGCAGCTTCCTTTTAATAACTTGATGTGTTCAAGGGAAAGATGAGGCCATGTTACAGACCTGAAGCCTGTCCAAAGAGTGAAGCCTGCTCCAGGAACATGCAGAGAAGGCAAGAATGAAGCCATGACCTGGCATGGCAGATAGGCTGAGCAGCACAAGCCTGTCTGAGACCACAGAGAGTGGGAAGTTGCACAGAATCACAACATCACTATCTCAAGATGAGGAGGTCAAATAGATTATGGAAAATGTTTGTGGACCATACAAGATGAGAATTACCAGGCACAGGAAACTCAGCAGGGTGCAAAATTCATAGATACTTCTTCAAGTTGTGAAAAGAAGTGAGTAATTGCTGGAGAGAGGATACTACGTCAAGTCAAGCTATGTACCTGGGTGGGCTCTTTGGTAATGCAGCTGCCATTGAGCCACACATGATCTAGTTATTAACCTTTAATTATGCTTTATAAATCAAGCTAATAGGGGATTTCCAAGATGGTGGCACCTACCACAAATTATATTATATCTACCACATGGAGACAAGGGACTTGACTGGGAGCCACAGACCACAGGAACTGGAGAACAGTAGGTGAGTGGGGTCCTGCACAGTAAAGACGACAGGCAGGCCTGGCCCTGGGTCAACCAATGGCCCATGGAGCATGGGAGCCCATTCCTCAGACTCTAGACTGGATGGAACATACCTGCAAACTGCAGGTATGAAGCAACCATCAAAGAAAAACTAAATATGAGAAATTCCTAACACAAAACATCCAAGAAATCAAGGACATCATGAAAGGAAGAAACCTGAGGATAAAAGGTATTGAGGAAAAAGAAGAAACCCGAGTCCAAGGCCCAGAAAATATCTTCGACACATTCATAGAAGAAAATTTCCCCAATTTAAAGAAGGAAAAGCATATAAACATACAAGAGGCCCATAGAACACCAGATAGAATAGACCTGAAAAGAAAATCTTCCCAATCACATAATAATCAAAACATAAAATATAGAGAAGAAAGAAAAATATTAAAAGCAGCAAGGGAAAAAGACCAAGTAACACATAACGGCAAACTTATGAGAATTACACCCAACTTCTCAGCAGAGACCATAAAAACCAACAGGGCTTAGGCAGAAGTCCTGCAAACCCTAAGATACCACAGATGCCAGGCCAGACTACTATACCCAGTGAAACCATTAATAACCATTGACAGAGAAAACAATATATTCCATGACAAAAACAAATTAGAACAGTACAAATCCACAAATACAGCTTTGCAGAAGTTACTAGAAGAAAAACTGCACCCCAAAGGGACAAGTTACAAGCAAAACTACACAGGAAATAGATAACTACATCCTTGCAAAAACCCAACGACACAAACTCTCTACTGTAACCAGCAACAAAAATTAAGGGACTTAACAATCACTGGTCATTAATATCTTTCAACATCAATGGTCTCAATTCTCCAATAAAAAGACACAGACTAACTGAATGAACACATAAACGAGACCCAACATTCTTCTGCATTCAAGAGACACATCTCATCCACAAGGACAGATATCACCTCAGGGTAAAGGGCTGGAAAAAGTATTCCAAGCAAATAGTCACAAGAAGCAAGCTGGTGTGCCCAGGCCTACAGACTGGGGAAAGATCTTCACCAACCCTTCATCTGACAAAGGACTAATATTCAAAATATATAAAGAACTCAAGAAATTACACACCACCAAACCAAGTAACCCAACTGAGAAATGGGGCTCAGAACCAAACAGAGAATTCTCAACAGAGGAATACCAAATGGCTGAGAAACACTTAAAGAAATGCTCAATGCCCTTAGTCATCAGAGAAGTGCAAATCAAAATGACACTGATTTTCCATCTTACACCCATCAGGATGGCTAAGATCAAAAATTCAGGTGACACCACATGCTGGCAAGGATGTGGAGAAAGAGGTATACTCCTTCATGGCTGGTGGGAATGCAAACCTGCACAACCACTCTGGAAATCTATCTGGTACTTTCTCAGAATACTGGGAATTGGGCTACCTTAAGACCCAGCTAATCCACTCTTTGGAATATAGCCAGAAGATGCTCCACCACACAACAAAGACATATGCCCAACCATGTTCATAGCAGCCTTATTCATAATAGCCAAAACATGGAAACAGCCTATATGCCCCTCAGTCGAAGAATGGATAAAAAAAATTGTGGTACATTTACACTATAGAATACTACTGAGCTATTAAAAACAAGGAAATCTCAAAAATTTACGAACAAATGGATGGAATTCGAAATGATCATACTGAGTGAGTTAACCCAGATGCAGAAAGACTCAAATGGTATATACTCATTTACTCATATACTTATAATTGGACCCTAGCCCAAAAGGGATATCCCATGAAAGTCTTCACTTACCAAGAGATTGGTGTAGATGTGAGGACTTCTTATTGGGACTCTAGGTGAGAGAAGTATGGGATAATGGGGAAATAGAAGGATCCAGAGTGTCCTAGAAACCTACAAGAAGAACATCATGATGAGAGGATCTGCTCAGGCTACTGCACCAACCAAGGACAATACATGCAGTAAACGTTGAACTCCTGCTCAGATCTAGCCAACGGACAGGGCATTCTCCACAACTGTGTGAAGAGTGAAGACTGACTCTGACATGAACTCCAGTGACCACTTCTCCTTGGTGAGGAGGCCTGATGGCATTCAGAGAAGGGATAAGCAGGCTACCAAGTTGAGACTTGACAGCCTGTGACCATATGGTAGAGGAGGAGGTCCCCTTTGGTCACAGACCAAGGGGAGGGGAATAGGGTAAAAGTGGGAGTGAGGGAGGAAGGGGAGGATACAAATGAGGGGAAAATAATTGAGATGTAATCCGAGTAAATTAGTTAATATAAAAAAATTTAAAAATAAGGCAGGAAACGGACATGAAGGAAGTGAATTGTAGGAAAATAAAATAAAATAAAGCCAAATAAATATATAAACAACGCTAGTAAACTCACTGGCTCAATAAGTTAGACTGCAATGGCATTTTGTTTTGGGTCTGTTGGTTCTCTTTCTGGGGTGACTAGACATTTGTTTATATCCTTCTAGTTAAAAATCACAAAACACAATTGAATTTTCTGAGTGTGGATGTAATGCCACAGTTTGATAACTATATAAAGGAGCTGCCTTTAAATAGTATTATATGAGTTCCTGATCTTTCGAGCCTGAGCCTGGCTGTGGAAAACATGTTTTCATACCTCCTATCCCATTATAAAAGTCATAAACACCTATAGTCACTTCTCTGAAGTGCTAACATCCAGAAATGGTCATGACTTTGTTTTTCGGATTTTATAATATTTGCATACTTATAATATAATTTGAGGATGAGACCTAAGCTTTAAAAAAATTCATTTATGTGCCATATGTGCATTAAATGTCTTCTAAAGGAAATTTTCTTTTCTTCTATTTATTTATTCTTCTCTCATTGCTTCCTGGAGGTAATTTTCTATACCTTTTTTATTACTTGCATTTTCACCATGACCCATCATATGAGGTCAGGTGTGGAATTTTTTCATTTGGGGCATCAAATCCACATGAAAGACTTTTGAGTAGTTTTGGAACATTTCACATTTTATTTTTATACTAGGAATATATAACTTATAAGAAGAAAAACTACCCACAAGATTATTAGTCCTATGAGCCCAAAAGTTAAATTTTTCAGTTAGGTTATTGTTTTAAGTAAATACAATTTACTTCAGGTGTCCAGGCAACATTTGGACACCTAATACAAATGTAAGTAATATTTCCTGTAAAAAATAGAGACTCATAGACTACATAATGCCTGTTAAAACAACTTAATTTGTCATTGCTCCATGAAAAGTACACATAGACATGCAATGAGTGAATGTGGTTGTGTTCCAATAATGTTATATTGGTAGACACTAAAACTTTTATAGCATTTATACAAGTAATAAAGTGTTATATTTATTTAAAAATATAAAAAACAATTTTGTCCATAACTCATACTAGAATAGGCTATATTTGGCCTGTGGGTCATAGCTGATCAATCTCTTATCTAAGGAAGTAACCTTGCTTTAATATACCAACAATACATTTTGCCTTAAGCTCAGAGGTGAAATTCATAGTGCTAAAAGGCCGTGATAGTTATGAAGAAATGACAATGCTTTGTGTGCTAGAAACTAATGAAAATTTCTCTAAACCACATAATTTACTGATTATTCACTTGCCTGTGTCTGAAGAATCTAAGGAAGGAAATTAATACTTTAATTATTTGACAAGGTCAAAAAGAGATATGTCCTTCTAATGAAATATTCTCGTCAACTGAAGGTTATCCCATTTATGTATGAAATCAGTATTTAAGATACAGGGACATGTCACCAATCACAAACTTTGCACATAGAAACTTAGTTATTACATACTCTATTAACACCTCTTATAAAAATGCTCAAACTAACTACTCAGAAGACTAAATATAAAAAAAAAATACATTCTACATAAGTATATAATGTATAAAATAGACACACATAAGTAAATAAGTAAAAGCTATTTCAATTTTTTTTCCAAACAAGAAGTTCACAAAGATTTCTGATATTCATGGAAAGTAAAAGGCATTTTAATAATTTAACCTAATTAATATGCAGTACTACTGAAAGGAAGTTTTAAAATCTCGAGACACAGCAGGGGCCTTTAGTAATGCAAGAGCTAAAACATTTTTTGATAGAAAACTTTAATGTGTAAAATCATCTTTGCTGTTAACTAACTGATTCTAATGTGACATGTTTTTCTCCTAACACAGTAGAAAATAGTAGGCGGGAAAAAGAGAAAGTTTCTGTAAGTGAAAAGGGACCAGATGTCCAGTGTCCATGTCATAGGAAGCTTTCCTCACTCAGATGCTAGATCAGATGGCTGTATCCTGGAGAGGGGTAGTTAAGTAGTTATAGCCTGAGTTGCTCTCGATGGAGGATAGTCTAGTAATGCCGTTGTACTGAACATGTCACTTTGACTGGGACATAGGTGCTCAGATACATTATTAAGCAGTTTTGAGTATATCTGGTCATTTTATATTTCAATGTGCAGACTAAGAAAAGGAGGTTGCACATCGGGCACGTGGTGCACACCTGTGATCCCAGAACTCAGGTAAGCAGAGTCAGGACAGTCTCTGTGAGTTCAAGGCCAATCTGGTCTACAAGGCGAGTCAAGGAAAGTCAAAGCTATATTACACAGAGAAACCTTGACTTGATAAAACAAAAAATTAACAATTAACTTGTATTACTTAATTATCTTAAGCAACCTACAATAGCACGTTCAAGATACTGGAAGTAAACTGTGTATTATAGTTGAATTATACAGGTACAATATCTCATGTTAGAGTATAAATATACATAATGTGTGTGAAGAATAATCTTAAATTTGAATTCTCTAACAATGTACCCAGAGTAAACTCATTTTGCATCAATATACAAAATTCTATACCAGTAAATTAAAAGTAATCTTGTGAATAACAGTTAAGGCATTAAGGTGAAGAGTAGATTCAATGATCTACTTTTTGTCCTATCATCCCTACATATTTCTATACTCTCCTTTTTTACTTTTCAACCCCTATCTCTAAACCTGAGAAAGAAAGATAAAGGAAAAGAGAGACATCTCTGAGTCCAACCTTGTTTGCTCTCTGAATAAGACCAATAATAACTTACAAGCAACTCCCAATAAAAATAAACACCAAGGCCCAAGAGAGCAATCAAAAACCTGCCCCCCTCTCCTCCCTTAAGGGAAATAGGACTTCATTCTCCTAAGTTTTCTTCTGTCTGATTTGGATAAATAATACCTTTGTAGGGGCCAAATAAAATTAGGGGAAATGGTTAACAAACGAAAAATAGCATTTGTGGTCCAGTTTCTAAATGTTGAGAAATTCCAGGCCTAATTAAAGTCCTTTGTGGGACAGTCTGAATTGCTGGAACAAGTGGGATCAGAAACTTTCTTTGAAGCTGTCCTGGGAGCTGCCTGTTCTGATGAGGAACCGCAGCTGAAGCACTTGGTGCTGGAACATGAAGGATGCAGGATGTCAGTGTCCAGAATGCTGAGAGGAATGAATCCTGTTATTTATGATCCAGTGTCAATGTCTAGTTCTTTTGTTCTGAAGGCATATAATATCTCACAAGCACTATGCAATTCTAAAATTATAAATATATGAGGTGTGCATGATGCACAGAACAATTAAGGCTGGTTCCTGGCTCTTTGTATGAACAGAAGAATGACATCTGTAAATCTTCCTCCATGCCACATAAAGAATGACATCTAATAATAAATCACATGGATTGTGTAACCAACAAGAAGCATTATTTATGCCTCACCAACATGTCTGTCAGATACACTGGACCAGAAGGCTAAAGATGATACTTCAATGTTATAGAGAGTTTTGGGTGATTGTTCAGGCAGCAAATTGTCTCTGTCATTTTCTCATTTTGGAAGCTGCTAACCTACACTTTCTGTCTACTCAGATAAATAATCTTATTCCTTCTCAAGTCTCTGATTGGGTCGAAGACCAGATAGTTTGGTTTCACAATTAAGCTTACTTGTTTTGGGCTTAAGATGTTTTTAGGTCTAGGTAGATGTCTTAAGTTGATAGAGATGAAATATAATAGATATTGATTTACATTCAGAATTTTAGATGCACCAAGATAGCAAAGATGTTTTCTTCCAGGTTTCCAAATACAAATAGCCAAAGCGTTATGAATGTAACATTTATATAATTCCTGATTTCTTTGTGGTTCTTCTTGCTGTAGGTCGTTTACTGTATATGTGTGCAGTGATATAAATGCATATGTAAAAAAAAATTAAAAAATAAAAAAAATAAAATAAATGAAAAAACAAACAACAAAAAGGAAACTCCAAAAGCAAAAACAAAAAACAAAGAAAAGAAGGTTGCTTTCTTTAGTGTGGTTGTCTACAATCCAAAGTGGGATTATGTAGAAATAAAAAGTAAATCAGAGTTAGATTTCCTCTTTCTCTCCTACGTGGGGACATTGATCTTCTGCCCTCAGGGTTTTTGGTCTTTAGACTCTGACTGTTGCATATGCCCTGCCTTACCCGCCCCCACCCTGTCCCATCTTCCTGATCACAGGTCTTTGATCAGCACATTCCTGTCTTTGATGTCTTAAGTTTGCAAAAAGCAGATATGGGGCCTCCTCAGCTTCTAAAATCATGTGAGGCACTAAGTTACATTAGTTCTATTATCTCTCTGTCTCTCTCTTTCTCATGAATACATGTATGGCTACATTCTCCAGTACACAGAACTCAAAATTAATATTTATTACATGTTACATTATAGATATCAGTGAAACATCCATTGCTGTGTCCTGTTTTGCCTGTTGAATTCCATGTCATATTCAGTATTCCATAAAGTATAGTTATGGTGGTGGTCAAAGGCAAACTATGCCTTCTATTTAAGTTAAAACATATTTTCTTTGTTTGGATGTGAAGTGAAAAAAATTTTTTGTATTAACACATTAGTATTTTCTGAAGAAATAGAAGCAATAAATTTTTATATGTAATATACAGTAAATTATTATGCATATTATATATTATGTAAATTGCATATTGTATAATACATGTGCATTATATTTAATCTATAATATATTGTATATCTAGTATTGTGCTTACATGTATGTACGTATTTATCTTTGGTGAACCTTGACTAATAGACGTATATAGAAAATGATCTGAAGGTTTATAGTGGAAGAGTAGTTCTTAGTCACCTCAAACCCAGCAAAGAAAAGATATTTGATTGAATCTTCATCTTACAATCACTACCATCATGCTCCATGAAAACAACAGAGAGTTTAGTAGGTAGGCACAACTAAATCGAAAGTCCAAAACAGGCAACAAAGCAGCATTAAATTGTCATTTAAATATCATAGTGTTAGAGCAGCCACTCTCTTAGAATCTGTACGTCAGAGGTAAGCACAAGGCAGGCTCATGAAAAACAGTGAAGTTTTGCTGAGTTTAATGTATGAGTTAAATTAGCTACATGAGAAGGAACAAGGCTTTGGTAAACTTAGCAGTAAGGAGAAAGTAAGAGGAAGCACAAGGTAGAACCAACAACTTCTTTTCTGAGTTAGAACATTTGCTCACAATGGCCTAATTATTTTGCCTACATCATCTTGCCAGCAGTCAGTGAGTGACTATTAGCCTTTTCAGTAAGCCACATTGTGATGCTAACTGGTGGCAGAGGGGAATGAGAGAGTCCAGCAGTCTGTAGCATTGCCTCCCTCGAGAGGTAATTTAGCATAAATAGCAGAGCTGCTGTAACTCCAGGGAACTCCCCAGACTAAGTCTGTACTCAAGACAGTCATAGGCAATGGTTGAATGGGGGCATTAGTAGTTCTTAGCAAGCACTAATGTCTGCAGTTAGGTAAGAGAGACACTGTACTTATTGGCCCTTTCCAGTTGAAAGATACCAGCTAATTCATGACAGTATCCTACATGGAATAAATAGTCTGCAATATTTGAGTGAGTAAAGTCTTCTCATGGACTAGAAAAGGCGTCTAGTCTAAATGGTAAAACAATGAACATTTCTTAGTCAAGTAAATGAGGGCGTGGGCACAATTGGTTGATTAATTACTGAGCCTAAGGCTTATGATTCTTCTGGGGGTCGATGATACTTGTCTCACTATATTTCTTATTTAAAATGTCGGGAGGGAGGGAAGAATGGGAGGATACAAGGGATGGGATAACCATTGAGATGTAACAAGAATAAATTAATAAAGGAGAAAAAATTTTAAAAAACAAAAATAATAAAATAAAATAAATAAAATGTCGTATGGAAACCTCCTACTTTAGAAGCTTCGTAAAATATATCTATATAATACATAAAGAGAATTAAAATGAATTTATAACAGGGTAACAGAGCCTCTTCTTGATATCAGAGGCTAACAAAAAGCTTAGCCTAAAGAATAAGTTATTTCTTTAGAATTGTTGGCCAGAGTCCCTCAAATATTATAAGATATTTGTTGGTAATTCTTTTGGTTACTCTCCAAAATATGACAGTAAGATAGTACTGCTGAAAACACCAGACACTTAAATAATAAAACATGGCAAAATAAAGCAGGCATTGATCTGAACACTCCATCACTACTGGCTAGCTTTTGTAGTATTGGAAGGTACTACACAGCCTACTGGGGAAAAAAAAAAAGCAATCATAGTCTTTCCCAACAGTAAGCTCTGCAATCTATAGTAATGACTGGCCTGGAAAGATATATGCACTGGTACAATAGTGGCACAGATACCGTGGGAGTAACCAACCACTTTCTGATGTGATTTAAAGCCTGCTCTTCAAGATGAAATTCATACCTGGCACTATCACTGGGTTGAAAACCTATGGCTAGACAGATCGTAGACCTTAATGGAGAACCTAGTACTTTTATGCTGCTACATGGGCATGGAATTTAACCAGCTCCTATTGTCTTGTCATTAGATCCACAGATTAAGGTATCTCTCAACCCTTATCAGAGAAGGTCTACAGTAGGTGGTGATTATTAACACAGAGACCCGAAACTGGCAGAGATGAAGAGAGTAAGAGACTACACAATGTACAGCCCTGAGTGGAATATATTTACGTTCCCTCCAGCAAAGGTTTAGGAATCATTGCAGAAAAGAGGATGTAAAGACTGTAAAGCCAAAGAGGTAGGTATCTATAAGGAAACAGTGTTTACTAGACACAGAAAGACAGATACACATATGATCTTATGCAGGTCTTAGCAGCATGCCCAAGATTTATGCAAGCTGAAGCCAGACAAAAATCCTATTATGGAGGAGAGAGGTAGACATAAATTCCCACCCATAACCAAGGAACTATTGGCAGTTCTTAGCTACAAGAAAAGGAGGGGGTCAGTTTTTTGTAAGAGTATAGCCCCTCATAAGTCTACCAAGTTCTAATAGTCACATATCCAAAAATATTTAGGCAATACAAACTGGCCTTTATGGGAAATAAATAGGACCCAGAGTTGGGTGAGAGCAGAAAGAGGGATGGATATCAGAAGAGTTGCTGCATAGGGAGAATGAATATGATCAAAATACAGTGTGTGAAATTCTCAAAGAACTAATGAAAAACATATTAAAAATTATGGGAAAATGTTTCTCTGTTGCCTGCTTTTGGATCCCTTTCCCCTACCTGGGCTGTCTTGTCTGGCCTCAGTGGAAGAGGATGCACCCAGTCCTGGTGCAATTTCTTGTGTCAGGGTGGTTCGGTATGGGGACCTCTCCTTTTCTGAGGCTAATGGGAGGAGGGCAAGGGGGAAAGGGTGGGAGGGTGGGACTGGAAGGAGAGGAGGGAGGGTACTGCAATCAGGATGTAAAGTAAGTGAATAAAATAATAATAATAAAGTGAAATTAATATAACAATGACATAATGATTTTCACATATTATATATTATATATTATATATTATAACTATATGTTTCATCACACACATACAACACACATACACACACAAGTATGAACCAAAGTTCTTGGGAAAGAATCGCACCTCCCACTAAACCTTGTGCAAGTCTGATGAACCGATTAGAACTTCAGCAACTGTGAAGACTTTCAAATATTATAAGTCTGTAGTAAAGTTATCTTGGGTCATCTTTGCGTAGTGTGTGAGCCACTAAGCAAACCCTTTGTGTGTGAGCTAATGCAGAGAGACAGTTAATTTCTACCAACCAAAAAACTGAGAGTACTATCCGATATCATTCCAGGTTTTTCCTCTTCTTTAGCCTGCCTACCTCATAACATTTAAAAGTGTCTCGATTTAGGCCTTTCCTTGTTCTGTGACTGTAAAAATTCCATGAAACCCACTTTCATGTTGCAACATGGTATTTGCTGTATAATCTGACTCTATGGTATGCACATTTGGCTCCAGAGTAAACTATCTCCTGTCCTCTTTGAAGTGAGAGTTATATTTTTATGTCAACCAAAGAGAGATCACACCAAGGAAAACTTGCCTAGGATCCGTATTCCTCCTTGGTTAGAAGTATCTGGGGACAAGAATTTAAATACATGGAACAAGACACAGGAACAAGTAACCAACATCTCCCAGCAGCTTGTGGACCAAATGCTGGTGGCTACAGGTCTGTCCATCAGGGGTGAGTATTGACAAGAGTCATAGAAAACACAAAATCTGAAAGAAAATTTCTCCCATAAACTGGTTTCTAAAACTTAGAGACATTAACACCCCAAGAGCTCTTGCACACAAAATGAGGAACTGAGTGGAAACAGCAGTCAAGATAGACTTAAGGACAAGCGTGTTTTTCCCTGAAAGATTGACATGTTTTTTAAACTTGCTTCCCAACATGTTACTGTACATGAAAATATAAGAGAGTATGTTGCAGTATTAGCCTCACAGACCATAAAGTTACTAGGTAAAGATACCTTCTGTGAGAAAGGTATCCTGGCTGCTCTGAAACATGTTAAGGAGAAAGACAATCCTTGTAGGTGGAATCAATTTTCAGCTCATTCTATGCCAGAAGCCCTGTATAAGAAATGAGGATCCGACCAGTCACTCAAGCCAAAAAAAAAAAAAAATCACTTTACGACAGGCACTTGTACCAAAGGCTGGATTGGAAAGATTCAATGTCTAACAACTGGATGTCCCTTTGAATAGGATCCCAGAGACCTAAATGTAGAGGTCAGATAACACATGGTGTTCAAAGGAAAGTATATCCTTAATAGCTTCGTGTCTCTGTACTTTGAGTTCTGTTGCCATGTATAATTTTTCGGGCTAGTTTCATATCAAAGCTATATTTACATATGATTTTGTTATCTGAATAAGTATATACTTTAAAAGAAGCTTTTTCATAATTTTATGACTATGATACAAAAACAGCTATTCTATTGACCATCAAGAGCTTTATAGACTCTTGTGAAGAAATCCAGTTGTTACTGTGCAAGTGTCTGTCTGAACTTTCAACTTAACTTCCCAGCTAACAGCATCTGACTGCCTAGAATCCAGCTGAAATTCCCTTCTCATGGCCAGTGTTAGAAAAGTAAATACTGTGTGATCTCCAGACAGCAGAATAACAATCGAAGTTGTCAGGGTGGCAGCTCATCTGTCAATAAGGCTTTTGCTCAATGAAAAGCCCCTGGTGTAATTAAACATTTTCTAGGGCAGATCAAGAATCATGAGTCATCTGGCTAGAAACAATATCAAAGGGGATGGCAGAGAGTGCCATTAACCAGGATCTTGTCACTCACAGTAAGTCTATATTTAGAGAAGCCGAAGCTGAAATCTGACCTATGTTTGATGACAGATCCCTGAGCACAACTGGACTGCTGTGTGCTTAAAACGCAGGGTGGATAGTATCACAACAGGTCTGGCTCTGAAGGGACTCAGCCCTAGAACGCCAAGTCATCAGATCCTCCTCTTCCAACCTGGGGCTGAACTTTCTCTAGTAACTTCAGATCAAGTAACAGGATTCTGGGACTCCTAAGATAAAATTGATCATGGGGTGGGCTCTCTTTAGACATTGTGTAATTCAGATTCTTGCCACATCATCAAAAACTTCCTGTTGATCATTAATCAGTACTTAATGAACACTTCACATAAAACATTTTGAAGCTATATTAAAAACAATAGTAAATAGCAGGAAGTTTTACGGGCGTTGTCGAAAGAAAGAAGCTAGAAAGAAATTATATCCCTGCATATGAATCTCCTTATCCTACCAAAAGCACATGATATGCCAAGGCTGGCAAGAGCCATATCAGTATCATAAATAATAATAATAAATTTTAGATATGTTGGATGAGGCAAAATGGCCATGGCATTGGCCATGAGTGGAGCGCTTGCCACAACAGGCATTATAATTGATTAGGGTTTTGATATCCAGATCTGCTCCTAAGAAGAAGTAAATGATAAGGACGCACTTGAAAAGCCAGTTGGCACCACGAAGGTCTTCTGTGGTTGTGCCAACACAACCATGGGATCCCTGGAATGGCTGGAGGAGGATGAACACTATGATTACCGTCAGAAAATTGCAAGGTCGTCCTACGCCAATATGCTGCATGCCAGACACATAAATATAAGATATTAGCAGGGCATCTGGGCAGCTGTAAGTAGGGTGAAAGACAGAAGACAGAAGGCCTTGGTTCTTGACGTTGGCACTGTCACAGGTCTCAGGCCAATGATGATAGTTACTACAGGGCTGACTTCTGCTATGCTAACAAGGTTTTTAAGCCTATGGCTAATGCTGCTATGAAGATTGTAGAGAAAAACTGGCTACAGCAATAAGATTAAAGTTATTAACAGGCATTCCACTGAGGTGAAACTTGGGCCAGGGTTTCTCTGTGTACCCTTTTCTGTCCTGGAAGGGTAGGCCAGGCTGGCCTCCAACGCAGAGATCCTCCAGCCTTTGCTTCTTGAGTGTTGGGATTAAATGCATGCTCCACCACCAATCTTCTTAATTATTTTATTTTTGAGATTTAAAAAATATTGTGGAACAGAAGTCACCTAGAGGCCTACCAGCTTCCATGCCATGCAATATAGTGATCACAAGACACCCAGAGGCCTAAACACAGCCACACAACATGGTACAGAGAAATAGAGGATACTCCAAGCCCAGTCTGCCCCGTGGCTTGCCCACAATGGGGAGGAGTTACTGTAGTATACAAATATATGGGGTACAGATGTGAGAGAAAGAAAAATGGAACAGTTTGAGGATTATCAAGAGAAGTGGAAAGAAATAGTCTGATGTGAGTAGCCTGCTCTGCCACATGAAGCCGTGGTGAAGTCCCAGAGTCGTTGTTGCTGAGGACTATGTTTGGGTTCGTGGCTATGCAGTGGCAGGGGTTGGTGTCTATGACCATGGCTCATATAACACTGAGAGATCATGGGAATGTCCCTAGTCTGGTCTACTACATGGGACCATGTTAATGTACACAGCAGGCTCCACCCCTCACTGGCTGTGGTATTCTGGAGAGCTGGTCTTGCCATGCGATGATGTGCTAGTCGGGAGAGGTTGTCCCTGTGTTTTGAGAGCTGGAGAGCTGCAGAGCTGGTCTTGCTCCTCACTGGCTGCAGAACTGCAGAGAGCAGCAGTTCCTGCACCTCACCTGGACAGCACAGCAGAGCTGGCGCTGGAGGCAGGGTCAGCAGTGATCTGCCCAGATGGCATGAGAGCAGGAGAGCTAGCCCCACAACTCTGCCATGAGGTGGCATTAGTGCCGTGGTGGGGGGGGGGGGGAATTCCATCCCTTCCTCAGCCCCTTACCACCTACAACAGTTGGGAGAGTTGGTCCCAGTGTCATGTGAGTGGGAAAGCTGGCCCGAACCCTCACCAGTGACAGCACTCGGGAATGGCACCTGTGCCTTGCCTGGACAGCACAGTACAGCTGGCTCTGATGTCTTGAGTGCAGGAAAGCCTGTTCTGAATGCATGATAGCAAAATAGCTGGCCTTGCCTACTGAAATATTGGGTAACCTAGCCTGGGCAATGTTAAAGAGCTCACTCTGGAGGTGTAAGTGCAGGAAAGCTGTTAGGCTAACCAACTCACCTGTCACCCAGGCCCAGATTCAAGGCTTTGAGATGGCCCACTGTAATATCAGCCTCATCCATGAACTCCTGGAGTATGTGAAAGTGTTGGTCCTGAAGATCCCAAAGCTGTAGGATCTCCATGACACAGGACAACAGGATATCTGAGAGGAGTCCCACTGAGGATTTGGTATTGTTGATGTAGCAGAATCCAGAGACCTTGCATGGACCAAAGACTCATGGCAGTGAACATTTGCAAGATTTACACATTAAAGATATATGGACAAATGGTTATGCTGTGGACATGTTGAGGCATACTACAAGATGATTTTTATTGTTGTTGTTGTTTTACTAATGTTTTTATTTTTGTTTTTCCCTTTCTTTGTTGGGGAGGTTGCAAATGTGGGATTGGGGTGCATGATGTGAAACTCACAAAGAATCAATAAAAATTAATACTACTACTACTAATAATAATAATAATAAAGAAAATAATAACGATAATTTTTTTTAATTTTTTGGCTTTTCGAGACAGGGTTTCTCTGTGTCCTGGACTCACTTGTAGGCCTTAATCTCATAGCAGTTCACCTACTTCTGACTCCTAAATGCTGGGATTACAGCATCTAGCCTAAATTTTATGCTTTTAAAGGCTATATAAAATTAAAAGAAAGAAAAAGAGAGTGAAATATGTCACATTACTAAATGTACAAACATTTATATTTCATGAAAGTACAGAATAATTTTTAATAGTATTTAAAATTATAAGATTTTAAGAAAACATGGCAATTTTCTTTTATCAATTGAACATACATTTAGTTTGCCTACTTCCTATACAAATTAACCTCAGTGGATAAAGGACATTAATTTATATATCATAAAATAAGAAGAAATAGATGGCAAAATTTTATAAATAAGTGAATTCAAGTTAAAATGAGAATAAACCTGCTTATTATAAAAACGGTAACAGAATTTCTAAAGAAATACAATTCAATCATGTTCACAATTGCATTGATAGCAATATAAACTGAAATACTTCTGCAAACAACTTCATTTCAGTCATTAACAGACCAAAATAATGTTGAAGTCATACACCACCTCTCAGAGGTACACAGAGTTCAGTAGGAAGTACAAACACTTGTATATTCCTAAGGGAAGACCAGTCATTCTCTTCCATATGAGTGGAAATGCTACGAGGATTGAAGAGGGAATAAATGCCCATCTCCTCTGATCTACAATCAGGAAACTATTGTGCCCATTTCACAAGACCACCAAAAGACCACCAGGAAACAAAACCAATGCAAGCACAAGAGGATCTTTATTTGCAGCACGAGCCAGGCTCCAATATTCACAAACACAGTGTATCTGGGAGTGAGTCCTGAGCTCTGGGTTGAGGGTAATTTATAGGTCCCCTTACCTAATGCCAGCATTCCCAAAGAAAGGGAATTCCAGCCTGGAAAACTTCTATTGGCTAAAATACAAAAGGAGATAATATGTTTTAAAATGATTAGTTGTGAGAAGGTGCCAAAATCACAAAGGATTTTCTTTGTTCTCCCGTGCTGTGGGAAGCATCTGGTCTCATGTTTCAGTTGGAATGCCCTGTCCTGTGTTGATTTTCTGTTGCTAGGGGATTGGTCCAGCCTGACCTTGAAATGCTTAACATCTGGGAACATTAGTTACTCTCCTACTATCCCCTGATTGGTTCAGTCCTATAGACCTATTCCTTAAACGTTGCCCCAGTGACTCTGAAATAGAATTTTAATTCTTCTGGTTCCCAATCACTTAAAAAGTGGAATCAGAACATCAGTGCTTTCCCTTTTAAAGCTGTTTATTCTCTCCAGCATCAACTCTTAGGGTCCAATGATGTTATATATCCACAGATTCACTTACAAAGATCTTGATTTACAGCAAGGGAAAGAGAAAAATAAACTATCCAGTCCAAAGGGCACATTTACCTAAGATGTGTTTTATTATATCTATTCAAATACATTTTAAAGGTAGAATATTAAGTAACACCTAAATTCGTAGATAAAAGCTTAACACTGTATCTATACAAAAAAAAAAAAAAAGCTATTGCTCCAGATTGTGCATTTGTGGTTCTTTTTAGCTTTCTGTTGTGAGGATATATTCTAATGTAGAGTCTGATTGGTTAAACTCATTTTGTGAAATTCTAAGTTTCCAAATTCCATTTGGTTCAAATTATTGATCAGTTTTCAATAACAACCAAATTACATTTTTCCTTCAAAAGACATTTTAGAGACCTTAAATTTTTATAGACTATTTTCTGGCTTTTTTAATATTTAGTTTTGTTTTTTGTATATGTGTGGTTTTGCCTCTGTGTGTATCTTTACACCACATACATCCCTGATACCTGAGGGGTTCATCAGATCTTCTGGACCTGAAGTTACAGACAGTTGAGATGCCATGTGAGTGCTGAGAATTGAAGCTGGCTTCTCTGCATAAGCAACCAGTGCTCTTAACTCCTGAACTCTCCACAGTCTCTCTCTATTCTTTTCAAGGCAATCCCTAGTTACCTGATTATTCTGTGCTTCCTTCAATTTCTGGAAAGGTTCATAATAAACGTGTATCCTCCATTAGTCTGTAAATCACATGACACACCAGCTCCAGGCATTGTAATTGATGTGTAACCATGGCTTAAAAACTGGAAAATAGGGGCTGGAAAGATGGCTCAGAGGTTAAGGGCACTGGCTGCTCTTCCAGACATCCTGAGTTCAATTCCCAGCAACCACATGGTGGCCCACAACCATCTATAATATGATCTGATGCCTTCTTCTGGCCTGAAAGTGTACATGCAGGCAGAGCACTGTATACATGATAATAAATAAATAATAAATCTTTTTTTAAAAAACTGGAAAACAGCAAGGCTACTCTCACTGTTGGCTTAATGCAGAGCTGTATTAGCCACAGCTCTTTAGAGAGTTTTGGACTACCTCTAAAAACAGCTGTGAGAGGGAATTGTGGTACTCCCGTTCTTGGTTTGGCAGTACTGGTTTTTAATGTGAAAGCAAACAACCAAAGAAAACCTTTCCATCTGTTTTTATCAGAAAGTGAAATGGAAGTCACGGTAACTTTCAGCAAATAGCACTTGACTTTAGTGCACAAACACTTCCGTCGTTTATAAACACAGCTTCCTAAAGTGCTAGGTCAACATTAGAAGGATAAGTAGTTGTGGGGGCCAGGTGCTTGGGGAGATTTGAGGCAGTGCTGCTGTGAAAGGCTTTCCCCACATTCTTGGTTTGGGGACGTCTATGCAGTTGGCCCTAGTGACAGAGATTTTAAAACTTCCATCCCACTTCTTGCCAATGCAAACATGTTATAATAATTTTCTCCTTCCTCAAATCTACTTGCATTAGAAAGCAATCCCTGTGTGATTCACTTTCCTTTTGTGAACTTGTGAAATTTCTACCTTACAAATAAGAAGACTCCAGGCCACTGGCTGCCAAGTCCATAGACCATCAGGCAGGGGCACATTAATGTGATAATGAGAGTTACCAGGTGTACCAGCATTAAAGCAGCAAGGAAGCTGCTAATTAAAAGTGACTTGGGAAATTGGATTAAGGTGGCAAATGCAGCAAATGTGTTTGTCTTTAAACTCCTACCTGAATTATAGCAAATGACAGGAGACACGCCTTCATTTTCTTAACTGCAAGTTTCATTACAGCATTGGAAAACCATAAGGGACTCAAATTCTGGCCAGGAATTTTAATCAATTTCCAAATAAGAAGCAGGTGGAATAAATGTACACAGAAGAGAACTGTCACAAAAGAAAAGGGCGAAGAGCTATACTCACCCAGAAAGCTGAGGAAAGCCATGAGGGTGATTTGTGTATGACATATTGAAGAAGTTTAACAGATTAACAAATTGTTTTTTTTTTTGGCACCCAAATAATGATACATTTAATAATAATAACACAGAAGCAGAAGTGGGAAATGAACAATCACAGGGAACTCAGGGAGGCTGCAGCAACTGCTGTGTGAACATGGATACAGAAAGTACTGCAGCACCTCAGAAACAATAGGAAATGGGTTTCAGTACTGAGAAAATGAGATCATGGCATTTGTCAATGGCACGCCTTGCCATTGTCCTATAAGTAAACAGAACTGCACATGCAGATGACAATGGGACTTTAAAATACAAAGATAATACCCAAAGTAGAATCTTGAGTCACTTCAAGAGCAAAACAGCCACCACAACAAAACAAAACAACAACAAAAACCCTACAACTCTACGAAATAAGAACACCAAAGTCAAACCAAGAGGAATAATCCTGAGGAAGGAAATGTAAATCAGGCTGGCCTAGAACTCACAGAAATCCATCCTCCCTGTCTCCAGAGTGCTGGGACTAAAGGCATGTGCCACCAGGCCTAGGCCTGGCCAGTTCAGATGTGTTGCAAGTAAGTAAATGTGTAGATCTCAACAGTTCATTGCAATAAATTGTGACAATTGTATTTACTGCTATAAGTAATGTAACTTAGCATTTATATCTCTATAGAACATAACCTTTATTTAATTCCTCCACCGCAAGCCAGGAAATTCCTGCTACACACACACACACACACACACACACACACACACACACACAGAGAGAGAGAGAGAGAGAAAGAGAGAGAGAGAGAGAATCAGATTGGCACATAATGTTTGTTCATATTTATGAAGCGTATCATGTTTTCATTCAAATATATTGTGTAGAGAAAGAACTTTCCAATATCAATTACCAGGGAATAATATTATCTGTAGGTGTCACATAAACAAAATGACAAAGTATGTATTCATGTAATAAATTGAGTGTTTTTGATTTCCATGTCTGTGTGTGTGTATATAAGTAGCTTGTGTTTTATTAGTTACATAGTATCACCCCACTAAACAATTATAAATACATGTTATTGCTCCACTCTCCTCTTAAAAAGACACTTGTCTTGTTTCCAGTTTGAGGTTGTTATGAGCAGAGTCATGATAAGCATTCTTATTCAAGTATTTTTGGGTAACAGTGGAATCTCTAGGCCACAGGGGAGAAGGCCGTTTAACCCTATTTAAAAGTACCAAATGGCTTTCAAAAGTAACTGTAGCATTTGACACTGCAAGCAGCGATGTATTACGTTTCCGTTTGCCCTGCATCCCAATAAGCATTTGGTGGTGTCAATCATTTTGAGTTCAGCCATTCTAAAGGGTATCACATGGCTAAAATTTGCATTTTTGTGATGAGTAATGGTGTTGAGCACATTTTCCTGCACTGATTGGGGATTTATGTATCTGTTTTGCTGAAACGTTTGATCAAGTACAACTTCCACTTATTCATTGTTTGCCTTTTTACTGCCAATATTTGGAGGCCTTTATTGTGAGTCTTCTACCATATATATTGAAATTTTATACCCAGGGCATATAACTGATATGTTAGTCAATAGCTCTGCATTGGCCAATCTTTAGACTTCACTTGCTTATCTTAATAGCCAATAGAGGTTTTATTATACTGACTTGAAACTAAGTATTACAAACTTAGAAAATACGTAGTGTATAGTTTGCTACTGCATTTTAATTTTTCAGAATTAATTGTGTGGTCCAGATTCTTTGCTTTTTCTTATAAATTTAGAAAATGATTGTTCTCTTTGCTGGGGGAAATAGTAGAGGTTTCATTTTTCAAAAATTGAGGAGAATTACAGCATTACAACAATGTTATTGAATACACAGAAATGACTTGCGTCTCTATTTATTGTCATTTAATTTGTCCATAAATATTTCAGAATTACTTATTTAGAGTTGCTGACATCACGTCTTTTACTAAGTTTATTACCAAATATTCAATAATTTTATATTATATTATAAACACTTAAATTTATTTTCTATTGGCTAATTGCTAGCCTACAAAATGGTATTATTTTACTATTAACATTTATATTTCAATTACACAAAATTCAGTAATTAGTAATATTAATCTTTTGACTCATTCCTCTGGCTCTTCTATTTTACACAATTGTATCTCCAAATAACATCGTGGGGTTTTTTTCTTGCTAATTTATCTGTCTTTACTTTATACTTTTTTATCTTATTCATTAGTCCTTGTAATTCAAAGTTAAATACAAATAGTGAAATTATGTGTTATTATTTTTACTCAATTCTGAAAAACAAAATTATTTGTTTCACTAAAAAATACAAATCAATAGATAAATTATTTATCTAATTTAGGATGTTTTCTTCATTTTTCTCATTTCCTAACATGCTGTTATAAAACTGAGAATTTGATCAATTAACAGCATTTGTGATTTGTTGTCATAAATTACAGTTATTTTATTTTATGAAAACATTAAACCAACTTGAATTTTTAAGCATTTGGGCACAACACATTCAAATTATATATTGCTAGATTTAATTTGCTTATATTTATTATGTATTTTTCCATTTGTTCTCATGAGAGAAACTTTGCTTAAATTTTATTTTCTCTTAGTAACTTTGTTGTGTTTTGCCATCAGGGCCTCTACCTCACAGAATAAGGAGGAGAGTGCCTGCTCTATTTCTTGACTAGTTGAGTGTTGAGGAGAGCATCCACCTTAAGTCTTCAAGAGACTTATGATTGATGCTGTCTAATCCTGAGACTTTCTTGATGGCTGTTGAATTACTCAGTTATGTCCATAATAAGTACTGGACTATTTATTTTCCTTCCATTTCCCCCTTTGCTCAGGTGCCTGCAGAGCACCTCAGGACCACTCAGTGGTGTCACCACCCAACTCAGTGGCCTGCGCTGTGGGAGCTGCTGACCAGTCCTCAATGGTTGGCTGGGCACTCCAGTCCTCAGTAGAGAACTGTGGGATGGGTTCCGAGGACACCTGCACACCTTCAGACCAGTCTACTCCCTCTGGTTGATGAGCAGTGAACTCAGGAGCTGGCGCAGTCCATTCACCCTGGAATTCCTCCTTGGTCATGGCCTTCTCAGCAGCAGCCTGCTCCTCCTTCTCAAGCTCCTCTGGGTCTCTGTAGAAGTAAAGATCAGGCATAACCTCCCATGGGTGGTCACGGGAGATATTGCCAAATATGCAGAACACTTGCTGGGCCAGCCTCCACCACATCAGACCCACTGAGTGAGCTCCTTGTTGTTGTCTGGGATAGCAATTGTCCACATAATGCAGAGGTGAGTCTGTGTTGCACAGAGCAATGGTGGGCAAGTTGACATAAGTAGCCTCTGTGAGGGGCTAGTGGTTAGCCCTGGGGTCAGTCACCACTAGAAGCTGTGGCTCCCTGATGGCTGCTCCAATCTGGTTGGTGAAGGTCCCAGGTGTGAAGCGACCAGCAATAGGAGTGGCTCCAGTGAGTGACAGCAGGAAACTTCAGCACAGCTCGATGGCCAGTGTTCCTGGAGGAGATGACACTGGCATCAGCAGGGTTTTCAATGGCAACAATAGCCTGAGCAACAAACAACAGCTTTTCTCAGGTCCTCTTCAGATTTATGATGTAGACACCATCACTCTTCCTTTTGTAGATGTATTACTCCATTCGAAAGTCAAGGTTGGTACCACCTAAGTGGGTTCCTGCAGCAAGGACTTTGATGGCATCCTCCTCCTTCATCTTCAGGACATTAAGGGCTCTGGACATTGTGTAAGCTTCTCTTTAAGTTATATCAGGAATTAAGAACAACACTATATGGACCCATCTCTGGGAAGCATGGAAAAGCACAGTTTTCAGTCTTAAAAAGAACATCTAGATTGCACTTCTTCCTCAAAACACACAGAGAACATCACAAGAGAAGAGGCAGAAAGGCTGCAAGAACCAGCCGAGGTAGTGGATGACTACAAGAAAACTGTTTTCCAGACACAGTATGACAGTTGCAAATATGAACTCCCAGCAATTATGACAGCTACTAAGATGTGCTGGACCACAAAACACAAGATCCCAGCACAGAGAAGGGATATCAGAAAAAAAGACCTCCTCCCCTAGCTATGAAGTTATTGGCAATTGACAGGGGTGAGGTAAGGGAGAGACTTTTTTATTTTAAGAATAGGGACCCTGGTAGCTGCACCACATTTCAGTCAAAGGCCACCTATCCATGCCTATGTGGGCATCACGAACTATTTCAGTCTTCACAGAAAATGTCTGGACAACAATAGTTTGTGCTGTGTAGTCAACGTAGGACAGAATTTACAAGGGAAGCTAAGAAAGGAGAGGAGTGAAAACAGGATTCCCAGAGTAAAGTGGGAAGGGAAGCAAATGAACTCTGTGAGGGTGGATTCTGTGTGAGAAGAGCACATGAGCACCAGAGGCTGCATTTCATTTGGTAGGCGTGGAGGAGCCCTTCGAAGGATTTGAACTGCTGAATGCTGCGCTCCGTTTTAACATTTAGAGAAATCACCTCAGCTGTGTGGAGAACAGATTGCAGAGGGTGGCAAAGACCTAGCAAGAAATGAGAGAGATAAAAGCTGTGAGACTATTTTAGAATTTCAGGTAACAAATGTTCATAGATTTATCTAGAAACAATAGATATGTGGAGAAGACGAGCTTATTAGCTAGAATTCATAAAGAAGATTGTCTTCAGAATCAGCTTCTCAGCATCTATCAGGTCCTCAGTGACATACCGAGATATGTCCCTTGTTGGTGAATTTGATTTGAGGTGATTTGTGCTTTGGAGATACTGTGACAGACTGATTTGAAACAACCATAGATTTATAAACATAAATTTTAATGATAAAATCAGAATTTAAAGTTGATTCACTGGCACGCATGGGGGAAAACTGAAGACAAATATCTTGCAAGTAACACACGAAGGCAGCTTTTCATGGTTCAGTTTATAGATTTTTGACATCGTGGACAGCAATGTTAAGCATTTAGTGGAAAGCATGGTTTAACTTTTGAGTTTTGATCCTTACCTGGGACAGGAAGGTGAGATGTAACATCCACTCATGATTCTGGTCAGCAGCAAGGAGCTGCAGCTCCCTTTAGTCACATCAACATGGCCATGGTCCTATGTTCTCCAAAGTTCTGTCTTGCTAATAGACTCACATATTGTGTCCACACATGTGCCTGAAGGGCATATAAAATGCTTTGTTATAATGGGCTTCCTCCTAGTCTTTGCCCCATCAGCACGTTACTATAAGCATTCAGAGCACGTGTATGACAGAGTAGACTAAGGAAGTGAACTAAATTCCTTCTAAGGCAGGGAACTACACTTCTTACACACAGTTGTGACTTTAGGAATTTTAATTTATCATAGATTTTTGGGATAAAGCCTTATTGTAAATCAAGAAGTATCTCATCTATATAGCAAAAAATCATACTGTGCCCTATAAACATATAGAGACAGCTATTGCCAGTTTAAAAACACAAGGCAAGGGGGTTGGAGAGATGGCTCTGTGGTTAAGAGTGCTGCCTGCTCTTCCAGAGGTCCTGATTTCAATTCCCAGCAACCACATGTTGGCTCACAACCATCTATAATGTGATCTCATGCTCTGTTCTGCATATACATCACTCATATACAATAAAAATAAATTTTTAAAAATTTAAACAAAGAAAAGAAAAGCAGTCACAGTTTATGCTGATTACTTTTAAGCTGTATGAGTGTGTGCTTCATGGAGCAATAGTCTCTGGTTGCACACATCTATTTAAATCAAATTAAAAGTTGTGTTTCCCAGTCATAGTAGCCACATTTCAAAGGGCCAACAGCTATGCCAAGACATTGTAAACTATGCTGAACAATGTGGATATAAAATACTTCAATCACAGAATGTTTGGACAACAATAGAGTGGGCTATACAGTTAATGAGGGCTAGAATATAAGGGCAATATCTCAGTGGGAAGAGGACTTAAAAAAAGAAGGATTCACAGGCAAAAGTCGAAAGGGAAACAAATGTACTCTGCAAACATGGATTTTATCTGGGAAATGTGGGGTTTTTTTTTAATCTGTGTAAAATACACTTGAGTAGAGGGCACTGGGAAATCAGTACTTGCTGTGCTACACGATTCACCACAATATTTTTTTCAATATAGGAAAATACCATAACTGATAAGATAAATATTATGATAGCAAGTTTTTTTTTCTCCCTTCTCTCCTTTTCTGTGGGTAATTACCAATGTCTGTAATTGACAACAGTTGATCAAATCAAAATAGGAAAACTAATAATGAGCCAGATTCTCCCCCCACATTCCACCCGGTAAAGTCAGCAAAAGCTCTGTGCACACAAGGAGACACATGGCAAGCTAATCTGGCCCAGTATTTACACAGCATTTTCAATCTGAAGATCTTGAAATATTGAACAAATATTCTCTTGTATAAGCCATCCCAGGGGATAGAACCATCATTTTCACATACGAATAAATTGGGTTTAAAAATCTGAACTAAAGACTTTATACCACCTAAAATACTAGTATTTTAAAGGCATGTCTCCTTTTTATACAAATGCATGTGTCAAAGTTCACAAGATACGAATGTTCTGTCCTAAATTTGAGTATTTTTTATGCTTTGGCTACATTGCAAATTTGACCCCAGATAAGAAAGTTAATAAGGTTACACATTTTAACCCACAATTGAACAACTCACTCATTTAAAAGTATACCCATGGGCAGGAAACAGAGGTGCATAACTCATTAATAAGTTTAAGTTTATTGAACTTTTTCAGATGAAGAGTATAAATATGCACTAATTGAATTTTGTCCTCAACAACAAGTAGAATATAAAATTGGTAGGTCATTCGAACATCTTGGCCCCCATCTCACTTCCATAACAGCAAATTAGTTGATGACTGGCCCTGTCACTCTGCAGCTGGCTCTGATCAAATTAACAGCAAAGTGGGCTGAGAAAGGAAGAAAAGTGGGTTCTATTTGGACTCAGCAACTTGGCTGGTTAGATGAAGAGATAGTGCTGCCAATGTGTCCACTAACTCAACAAATGTGTATTCAAGCCTTGAAAAACACAAAGGCAGCATCAAGATATGGCTGAAATCAGGATCTACCCTAAACAAAGAGAAAAGGGAAAAAAGAGGAAAGTTAACATTGTCCCCAGTTGCTAAAACAGTACACAAATGTAAGCCCCGGGAACCACAAGATTACACAAAGCTAAGCCCAGTTAGTAACATGGGGCACAGATCTAATTCTGTCCCTGGATTCCAGCCAGGCCTTTCAGGTTCTTTTTTCTGCCATTCCCACTGTGTCTTATTAGTTTTTACATCTCTAGGTTCCCACTCATGGCAAGGTCAAGGTAGCATTACCAATACTGCAACACATAGCTTAGAGCTGCCTGGAACCTGATTCCTGAGGACATGTGACAATGTAAAAACATTAAGCCTCTCTGGCACTGGTTAAGCCTCTCTGGTATTTGTTAAATTCCTGCACAGAGCAAGAGGGAAACAGAGAACTGAAAACACATAGTCTCCTTTTGTTGGTGCTAAAAAGTCCATTCTAATCAAAGGCAGCTTTGGAAGGAGTTTAGTGTGAGAGTCAGAAAATTCATCCTAAGGATTCAGGACACCTGAGGTCTAGTCTTGATTTGATGGTAACGAGTTAAGTACCTGACTTTAGCAACAAGATGAGGAAATAAGAATGTTGGTCACTGTCACATATGACCAATGAACAGCCCATAAATTGTATGTGGCTAAGGATGGCTGTGATACAGCACAATACAAATTATACACTTACTTAAGACATTAGATCTTTGTAGTTGGTGTGTGTGTGTGTGTGTGTGTGTGTGTGTGTGTGTGTGTGTGTGTAAAACAAGACTCAAGCACAAACTTTGGCACACTTGCAATAGATATGTTGCTTGGAAACCTTACCAAGGACTTAGAGGTTGGCCTAATTCATGATAGTCACTAGACTCAGAATATGTAATGCTATTAACTAGTCATTCAGTCTAACTGGACCTTATATTCTTCCACACTGTATAGGCGGACAAGAATATGTTGTACAAAACCTTGAGTTTCCTTGGAAACTCCTCAGAAGTCACCTTGTAGTAGAGGAAAGGGGATGAGGCAGAAAATTTCACACTGTTTTTAAACTCCCATGCATTTTATTTTCAATATGTGATTACCTTGCCTCTTTAAATGCAGAATAGTATCAATTTTTAAGGTTCATATGCAATTAAAAGAACAAAATTATGCCTGCTCTTCTCCAAGCATACACATGAGATTTATACAGTCATCTAGTTCAGCTATTTTTTTTAACCAGTGACAAGATTTAATTTGCTCTCTCTCTCTCTCTCTCTCTCTCTCTCTCTCTCTCTCTCTCTCTCTCTCTCTCTCTCTCTCTTCTCTCTCTCCTCTCTCTCTCTCTCTCTCTCCCTTCCTCCCTTCCTCCTTTCCTCCCTCTCTCCCTCCCTCTTTCCATCTCTCTTTCCCTGTTTTAAATGTTTGACTGAGGAAAAGATTTGACTTTTCTATTCTCTTTTTTTTTTTTACAAAAGAGAATACGAGAATACAATGTGAAGTTACAGGAGAAATGGTATGAAGATTAAATAAGAGAAGTAGTAAACATGGTTTCACAAGAAAATGGAAAGTAATAATTGAATTATTTATAAAAATACAATCATAAATTATGAATGATATTAGCAAGATAGTTTTCTTTTTTATCGATTTAAACTAGAATCTTAGAGAATTAACTGATGCCTTGAAATTTGTGCCTATAAATCTGTGTTAAATTTTACATGCTAGATATTCAAGGACTTGAAGTGGGGACTAACTCTGACATGAACTCTGGTGCCCCATATTTGATGACCTCCTCTTGGTGGGGAGGCCTGATGGCACTCAAAAAAAGAATAAGCAGCCTACCAAGATGAGACTTAATAGCCTATGACCATATAGTGGAGGAGGAAGTCCCCCTCAGTCATAAACCTAGGGGAGGGGAATAGTGTGAAAGTGGGAGGGAGGGAGGAATGGGAGGATACAAGTGATGGGATAACAATTGAGTTGTAATCTGATTAAATTAATAAAATTAAAAATTAAAAAAGGAAAGTGAAGATTATGATTCATGAGTTTGAGTCACAGAAGTTTTTTTAATACTCTCTACTTAGTGAGGAGGAGGCATTGCAAGGTAACCCACTAGAGACCACCCCAAAGGCATTCTTTTTTTACTTTATTAATTTATTCTTGTTACATCTCAATGGTTATCCCATCCCTTATATCCTCCCATTCTTCCCTCCCTCCCATTTTCCCCTTGTTTTTAATAGCTGAATAGTATTCCATAGTGTATATGTACCACAGTTTCTTTATCCATTCTTCTACTGATGGACACTTAGGCTATTTCCATGTTCTGGCTATTATGAAATTTGTGGATAAATGGATTGAGCTAGAAATGATCATAATGAGTGAGTTAAGCCAGAAGCAGAAAGACTCAAATGGTATATATTCACTTATATCTGCATATTAGCCCAAGGGGCATGCCCACGAAAGCCTTCACTTACCAGGAAACTGAGACAGAGGGGAGGACATTCTAGTGGGACTCTAGATGAGAGATTCATGGGAGAATGGCAAAGTAGAAGGATCCAGAGGGTCCTAGAAGCCTACAAGTAGAACATTATGATAGGCAGATTTGGGCACAGGGGTCCGGCTCAAACTAAGGCACCAGCCAAGGACAATACAGGCAGTAAACCTTAAACCCCTGCCCAGATCTAGCCAGTGGACAGAACAGTCTCCACAGTAGAGTGGAGAGTGGGATATTACTTTCTCACATACTCTGGTGCCTCACCTTTGACCATGTCCCCTGGAGGGGGAGACCTGGTGGCACTCAGAGGAAGGACAGCAGGTTACCAAGAAGAGACTTGATACCCTATGAACATATACAGGGGGAGGTAATCCCCCTCAGGAACAGTCATAGGGGAGGGGAATAAGGGGAAAATGGGAGAGAGGGAAGAATGGGAGGATACAAGGGATGGGATAACCATTGAGATGTAACAAGAATAAATTAATAAAGGAGGAAAAAAAAGAGTACTTACTCAAAAAAAAAAAAAAAAAACAGCAAGGTTAGCATATTTATGAACTTTTTACTCAGAGACTTTCCTGGAACTATGAACTAGGTCTTTGTTCCTGTTGTGGAAGGTGTTAGGATCTGGGTTTTAAAGTCATAATGGTGCTTCTAACATCAGCGTCAGTCAGGTTAAGGTTATATTGCTCCATTAGGACTAACAACAGAATTTACCCTCGATTTTACATAATTATGTAGGCAATTGAGTAAGCAGGGTCCTATGATGAGGGATAGGAGCAAAAGGATTAACGGCCCAGCAATGTCCATAAGTCAAGTAGTTAACCAAGTGGACTAGGAGAACAGGATTATTCATGTCCTTTTTTTTTTTTTAAGTTCTTTTTGATGATGGCTAAGTTTTGGTTGGTTGGTTGGTTTTTGTCTGTTGGGTTATGTTTTGTTGTTTGCTTGTTTTTTCCCCCAACTGGTTAGTATAGAGGAAACAAAGTTTTTCCCGGTGTCATGAAGAGAAGGTCCAAGTCTCTGTGATTTTGAAGAACAACCTCTGATAAGGTGTCTACTTAGGCTTCCCTATGGGAAATAAAATTTCCCAAATGACCTGGGTCTGTGTCTACATAAGCACTGAGTTCCTTGAAGTTTTTATCCCCAACAAGTAGGACTGAAGTTCCAACCACGGTGGATCCTGCAAGACCTGCCTTCACTACCAGAGGAGTAATAATGAGAGAGGCTCCATGTACATAGGGAAGCCCAGAATCTAGAATTGGATGGACCCTGCCCTCTTTTTGTGATTATAGATGAACATTGTCAGTATGACATACATGAAGATGCGAAGAATTGGGGTCTCTGCCAACGAAAACAGTTCAGAAGATGTATGCTTAGATGAGTCATCAGTGCAAGGCAGGTAGTCTCTGGGGATTGGAAATACACTAAAGCACCCTTTCTGGAGGCAATCTGTTCTGTATAGCTACAGGAATCTGCATAGGAGAAAATATCCAGGGGTTATCTTGATGACGCTAAACAGACATCCTTTTCTTAGAGGTTCCCCAGGGTGCTCAGGTTGGTCCCATTTACAGATGTTATGAATTAATGTGGAATTTATTGTTTAATTTTAATCTCAACATAATATGGGGGTTTGGGGCCCAGCACAGGCAACAGTATTTACTTATGTCCAATTGAGAATAGTTAAGGAAGTATTGTACTCCTTCTAGCATCCTAAACACCAAGGGCCTGGCTTCTGTTGCTTTCTGGATCTTTACCCCGATAGATATCAAAGGAATTACTAGAGAGATTGAAATTTGGGAGCGTGCCACCTTAGGGACTCATATGCCAAAGGATATCAGGGTGGGTCAGTTTGGACCTATTGGTCCTATTGACCCAGGTAAAACATTCTGGTTTTGGTTTTATGTTTTTGTTGTTTTGTACTGTTTTTGTTGTTGTTGTTGTTTATGTTTTTGTTTTGGATAGCAAATTTGTTGTATGTGTCTCGACTATTTACATATAACCTGACTTACCAGGTTTTACTAGTTCCCCAGTAAAAGGTGTTTTGAATCAACTATGTATCTCCTCTGTGTTTATTCTTTCTCTGCTTCTCCATTTCTCTTTCCATTTTTATTTCATTTTCAAGGACTTCCAAGACTTGCTTATTTGCACTTCCTTATGTCCGAGCAATTGTTTTTTTTCTAGACCTGTAAACTTTGCAAATCCTATTTCTCATTGAGACACAGTGCCTCTTTGAGTCAAGTATAAGAAATGGACCTTATCTATAGATGAAAGGAAGATCCAAGAGTGTGTTTGATGCAAAAAATCCGATGATTATATGAAATGTGCAATATTATAAATATTGACATTTTCATATGGTGTATATTTTGCAATATGATGCCATGATTCAACATGAATCAGAAATTTCTAAAATCAATAGTTCTAAATGGAAAATTATTTTATCTTCTGGAAACCAAAAAGTGCTTCCACAGAGTCTGTAGGACTCCCTTTGTGATGGGCCCTCAGACCTTAACACAACTGATTCTATGTTACAGCCTAGCACAGTGGCCCCAACACCTTCCAAAAACAGGAACAGAGATCTATTCCATAGTTTCAGGAAAGTCCATGAGTAAAATGTCCATAAATGCACTAACTTTGCTTTTTGGCTTCTATAGTTCTGCTTTTTGCTAATTGAAGTATGATAAACAGGTTAGTATGTAGTGTGTGTGTGTGTGTGTGTGTGTGTGTGTGTGTGTGTGTGTGTAAGACAAAAAGTTGTGAGGCCATGGGCTCTGTTATTTGGCCATGTTCCCCCATGCTACCACTGATTGGCAATTAAGACTTTCTCTTTGGCTTCAAGAGTGCCCCTGCGGTGGTCTCTGGTATGCTTGCCTTGAAACATTCTTGAGTCCCTGAGATGATAACATGGAACATGAACAGTCCCTAGGCAATGCATATACTGAGATAATTCTGGGCCCCATGACCTTCTCCTCTCTAGTCCTGATGCCCTAGAGGCTCCTGAAGCCTTCATCCTAAAATGAGAAATTATAGAAAGTTGCCTAACTCTGTTTCCTCAGAGGTAAGTCTGTTCAGGTTCACATATATGTGTGTGTGTATAAATATATATACATATATATGTATGTGTATGTATGTATATATATGGATGAGAGAGAAAGAGAGAGAGAGAGAGAGAGAGAGAGAGAGAGAGAGAGAGAGAGAAAGAAAGATATTCATCCCAAACATTCTGTGACTCTTGAAAAATATACCCTGTAGTGGAGGTTGCATGAACTAACAAGGCTTGTACACTTTTATGGTTCATACAGCTACTATGTGGCAGAGCCAATAATAAAGCTAGATTTGCTTGACATTGGAACCATAGTTTTGACTATGTAGTAGTGTTTATAAATATATGTGGTTTTAGTTGATGTGGGTGTTCATCATTTGGGTGGATAGATCCTGAAAGCAGTATGTGTATCTCCTTTTTCAGGATTTATGTCCTTTAGATACATAATACACTTGTCCCTCTTCTCCAAAAGGGAAGAGAATGAGCTTCAATAAATGTCTGTTCAATGTACAGACAAATAAGTAATCCAAAGCAAAATGAATTTTGCCCCACTCTATTCTGAACTTTAGATTACATATTTTGATATATATAACCATCAACACCTAAAATATGAAGAAAAAACACCTTCAAGCAAATGTAACAAAGTAGATAATGATACAGTTTTAAAGACTGCAACTCTATCATTCCTTGCCAATTGCAGCCAACTTCATTCGTCGGAAGCGAGGTAGGAAAAGGCTTTGCATCCCACTGCCTCAGAAACAAATGAGATTTAATGCTACTTGAAATTTTTTTTAACAATCTTAAAATCTCAGGTAAAAAAAATAATTCATGCATTGGTATTTTAAATGAAAGTACAAAATAATATCTCTTCGTACCAAGTGTCAAGGCTGTGATTTTTCCAATAGTTTGCATTCCTCAAACTAAAATGCTATCTACATCTCACTACTGGTGGATGGAAAGATTGTGAAAGAAAATTGGGCATAATCCATCAAAATCACACCCTCTGCCAACTTTAACTACTCACTCACTGCAGCACAGGAACTAGGTAAAAATTTATGGGAAAATGTTTAAATCAGAACTGACTGCTGCTGACGGATGACTCCCAGGAGAATTAACTCCTTTCCCTTTAAGTCCCCATGAAGCATTGGACATTTGTATTCATCCTCTCCAGCAGACCAAAGCAAAGGTTAATGTTTTTGAGTAGCTGCAATGCATAGGGATAGAAGAAGAGACTTCTTTGAGTCATCCCAGAAACCCGATTTACCTGAGTTGGGCCAGGTGATGCACAAGCACTAAGGCTGGGGTTTTCTTCCACTCTGATTTCACAGCTTCTCTAGGAGGGGACAGATGGCTTAACAGTACTATGTCTCTAAGAAGTTTATACAATGTACTTTAATGATATTCATTCCCACTTTCCCCAGCCCCTCCCAGGTACACCCCCTCCTCCTCGCTGTCTCCTAACTTCCCGAATTCATGTCTTCTTTTTTCTCTTTTTAAAAAAATTTTATTATTTAATTAATTTATTCAGATTACATCTCAATTGTTTTCCCCTCACTTGTATCCACCTGTTCCTCCCTCCCTCCCACTTTCACCTTATTCCCCTCCCATAGGTCTATGACCGAGGGGGACCTCCTCCCCCACTACATAGTAATAGGCTATCTATCAAGTCTCGTCTTGGTAACTTGCTTATCCTTTCTCTGAGTGCCACCAGGCCTCCTCACCAAGGGGAGGTCATAAAATATGGGGCACTGAAGTTCATGTCAGAGTCAATCCCCACTTTCCACATAACTGTGGAGAATGTCCTGTCCATTGGCTAGATCAGGTTAGGGGTTGGATGTTGTCCTTGGTGCAGTAGTTTGAGCAGACCACTCCTCGGTCCAGATCTGCCCATCATGATGTTCTTCTTGTAGGTGACCAGGACCCTCTGGGTCCTTCTATTTTCCCATTCTCCCATACTTCTCTCATCTAGAGTCCCAATAGGATGTCCTCACATTTATCCCAATCTCCTGGTAAATGAAGACTTTCATAGGACATCCCTTTTGGGCTAGTGTCCAATTATAAGTGAATATATACCATGTGAGTCTTTCTGCTTCTGGATTAACCCACTCAGTATGATCATTTTTAGTTCCATCCATTTGTGCGCAAATTTCTGGATTTGCCTGTTTTTAATAGCTGAGTAGTATTCCATACTGTGAATGTACCACAGTTTCTTTATCCATTCTTCAACTGATGGACATTTAGGTTGTTTCCAGGTTCTGGCTATTATGAATAAGTCAGCTATGAACATGGTTGAGCATATGTCCTTATGTGGTGGAGCATCTTCTGGGTATATTCCACAGAGTGGAATAGCTGGGTCTTGAGGTAGCCCTACTCCCAGTTTTCTGAGAAAGCACCAGGCATGCAGGATGCAGGGATGATTCTTTTCTCTCTTAAAAATAACATACCAAGTCTAACTTGTGCTGATCACATGTTCTTTCCTTGCACTGGAGAATGGTGTACATATAAGGAGCTATACCCTAGCAATCAATCATCAAATGACTAAAAAAAACAAAACCCTCTGAACCCCACTCCAAAGCCATTAACTGTGGGGATGGTGAATCATAATCCCCTCCTCCTTCAATGCTAGAATGTTGACAGCATGACTTTGTGCAGGCATCACATATTAAGACACAAAGTCTCAACAAGTATAGGAAAATAGCAAAAATATTTTATATTCTATCTAACCACAATAGAATAAAGCTAGATTTTAATGTTAGGAGAAACTACAAAAAGTAGATGATGGTGGTCAAGCAACAACTATTGAATGATTACTGGTCATCATAGAAATCAAGAAGGTAATTAAATTTGCTAGAACTAAAGGAAAATAAAGCATAATACATCCAAAACTATGGGGGCACAATGAAGGTAGTTCCTTAGAGGGATGTTTATAGTTTTGAGTAATTACATTAATACCCAGATCTAATCACTCAACCTAGCCAGATCTCACATTCTTCTCTAGAGTTTAGCCCATTGAGTCTGCCTGCCCTTCTCTTCTATTCACTTTCTCTAACTAACCAGATCTAGCCTGCATTCTAAACCTAGTGACATGGTCAAGTCTGGCCATCCTTGTGTATACTGCAACATACATACAGGTCCATGCCAGGACATGTACTATTGTACTACCAACCTAGATACCCTTTCCATGGTGCATCCAACCTTTCTACCCAGTCACATCTATCCCACCACTCCAGGCTTGAATCAGGTGCACATGCTGCATACCAGCCTAATCCCCACTGTCCACCTGACTTTATACCACATAAACTCCCAAACCAAACTCTCTTCTGGCCTGCCTGCTCTATCCATATCAAATGTAGAAATAGCAAAAGAAATCCACAAATGAAAATCTCTTCACAAAAATCAAGCAATATGAAATATAAAGCCAATATCTCCCCTCTAAATCTTATTACTGTAAAAATACTTGCCAATGAGAATTGACAAGATGAACTCCAGAACACAGAATTTAGAAGAATGAACAATCATAAACTTCATCCAAAAGTCCAAGGAGTTTAAAGAAGATAGAAAGAAACAAATCAATGAAATTAAGAATAAAGAGATTAAGAAGAATAATTGGGTGATGCCCAAGGAAATGAAAACGTATGGCTCAAGTAAGTGACAGAGACAAGCCAGCACTTCAAAATAATAATGCATAGATAGAAGACTCAAGCTGAAATGAAGATGTAATTGAAAAGACTGAGTAACTCAATTAGAAGACTCAAAGGAAGGGCAGTCTTACAATTAGAATGAATCAAGAAGAAGATAGACTATCTGGACTAGATAATAAAGTAGAAGCTCTAGGCCAAATAAACAAGGAGTATGAAAACAATATAGACAAAAAACTTACAGGAAATGTTGGGACAACACCAAAAGTCTAAACCTCCAAAATGTAGGCATAGATGAAAGAGAAGAATTCCAACTTAATGGATAGACCATTCTTCAACGAGATCATAAAGAACTTTCCTTACTCAAAGGAAAAATATTCCCATACAGATACAAGAAGCACATAATAACAAAGTCCAGAGAAGAAAATTCCCATTGCCTATCATAGTTAAAAAACAAAGCATTCAGAATAAAGACAATGTAATTGACAGCTTCATGAGGAAAAGAAATGAAGCAAAAAATACACGTCACCTATAAAGGAAAACTCATCAGAACTGCTTTCTAAATGGAAGCTTTGAAAAACAAAAGAGCCTAGAAGTATGCAGCCCAAGCCCTAAGGACCAAAAATGCCAAGCTAAACTAATATACCCAGCAAAAGTATCTGACATAGTTAAAGGAGAAATAATATTTTTTCATGATACAAACAGCCTAAAAAAATTGATAGCCAACAAAACAAACTAAAGACAGAAAGCAACATGTCAGGCTTGAGATAGGAAGAAGCATAGCCAAAAGTCTGTGGAAGGAAACACACGCCATAATTATAAAAACACATGGCACCACAGAGAACACAAACAACACTAAAATCCACACAATGCCTAAAATTAACATATAAATTTCAATAATAATTTTAGTGTTAATGGTCTCAATTTTCTAATCAAAAGGCACAAGCTGACAGGATGGATCAGGAAACAAAATCCATCTGACATCTAGAAGAACCTCAACTTTGTTTTGAAGATAAACATAAAATTTGAGTACAAAGATGAACAAAAATTTCCCATCCAATATAACTATAGAGCAAGCAGGTATAGATATTCTAATATCTGACAAAATAGAAATCAAACTAAAACTAATCAGGGGAGATAAAAAGAGGTATTTCATTATGATCAAGGGAACAGCAAACAAAGAAGACATTACTATCCTAAACATACATGCACCAAGCTGTGGGTACCAAATTTCAGAGAAAGTGTACTATCGAATTTGAAGACATGGAACATGATCCATTAATAACAAGTGATTATAATATGCTATTTTTCCATTCATCTGGAGAAAAATAAACAGAAATATCAGAATTAAATGATGTTAAACATTAAACGAACTCAACAGATATTTATAAAACACACATATTCCACAGAGAAGCACATGGAAGCTTATCTAAAATGAACCACATCTGGGACACAGCACAAATATTAACAAATTTAGATTGATTGAAACAACTCCATGTATTCTGTCTCACAATAGTACAACAAAAATAAAAACTGACAGCAAATAAAACTCTAGTAAATATACAAGTTCAAAGAAATTTTTAAAAACACTGAGTAATGAATAGATCAATCAAGAAAGACTTTTAAACACTCCTTCCTTTGACTAAATGAAAATATAATGTAATAAAACCTTTTGGGGACATTGAAAGTAGTCTGAAGAGAAAAAGTTAGAGCACTAAGTGCCTACATTTAAAAAAAAAAAAAGATAAGATCTGTCTCCTGGAGGGGGAGACCTGGTGGCACTCAGAGGAAGGACAGCAGGTTACCAAGAAGAGACTTGATACCCTATGAACATATACAGGGGGAGGTAATCCCCCTCAGGAACAGTCATAGGGGAGGGGAATAAGGGGGAAATGGGAGGGAGGGAAGAATGGGAGGACACAAGGGATGGGATAACCATTGAGATGTAACAAGAATAAATTAATAAAGAAAAAAAAGAAAAGAAATATAACAAATAAATTACTGAATGATGAAACTCAAAACTATGGTAAAACAAGAACAAATCAATTCCAAACTCAATTTATAGCAATAAATAATAAATATCAGTGGGAAAAATAATGAGATAGAAAGAAGTAGAAAAAATCCAAAAACTAAGAGCTAGTTCTTTGAGAAGATAAACAAGATTTACAGACTCTAATCCCAACTAACCAAATAAATAGAGGACCCAAAGCCAAATAATTAAAAAGGAAGAGAGAAAAGTTATAAAAGACACCAAAAAAGTTTCAAATACTATAAAGAAATACATTAAAAATCTGTATTCCACTAAATTAGAAAAACCTAAACAAAATGGATGACTTTTTAAATTTTAGCCAAACCACCAAATTTAAACCAAGAAGTCAACAACCTAAACAGACCCATAACAAATGAGAAGATTGAAATAGTAATAAAAAACCCTTCCAACTTAACAAAAGAAAAGTCTTGAGCCAGATGGATTCGCAGCAGAATTCTACCAGACTTTCAAAGGAGAGTTACAGCCAATTCTTAAGCTATTCGAAAAATAGAAACAGAATGCGCACACCCAAACTCTTTCTATGAAGCCTGTATCACTCTAATACCCGAACCAGGTAAAGACACAACAAAAAGAGAAAACTACAGGCCAATATTCCTGATGGACATAGATTCAAAATTACTCAATAAACTACTTGAAACAGAAAACAGACATACAAAAAAGATTAACCACATTGACCAAGTTGGGTTTATCTCTAAAATGCAGGGATAGCTTAATATATGCAAGTCAGTAAATGTAATAAACCACAGAAATGTACTTAAAAACAAAGATTACATGATCTCAACAGATGCAGGTAAAAGCCTTTAACAAAATCCAACATACATTCATGTTAAAAGTCCAAGGGATTGCATGACTAGAGGGAATATATCTCAACATAATAAAAGCTAAATATGAGAAAACCACAGCCAACATCATCCTAAATGAAGAAAAACTTGAAGCAATCCAGCCAAATTCAAGAATGAGACAGAGAAATCCACTACCTCCACTCTTTTTCAGTGTTATACATAAAGCACTAGCTGAGGCAAAGAAGGCAAGAGAAGTCAAACTACATTTGCTGATGGCATGATATTACTACATTAGAGATTCTGAAAATAACACCAGACAATTTCTAGAAATAATAAGCAAACTCAGCAATGCCGCAGAACACGAAGTCAACTTGCACAAACCAATAGCTTTTCTGTACAGCAACAATAAACATACAAAGGAATAGATCATAGACACATTCCTATCCACAATATTCTCAAATAAAATATCCAGGAATAAACCTAACCAAGGAAGTTGTGGAAATCTACGATGAAAACTTTAAGTCTCTGAAATGAAGAGTGAGCAAGACAGGGAAAGAGAGAAACAACCAATGGTCCTATTTAACACTGGCACCTATGGACCACATATAGGGACAACTCAACACTATAACCAAAGGGTGAAATAGTGTCAGGAATCACTTGGTGGTAAACAACAGCCTAATTGGACTGAAGACCCCTTCAGCAAGACGAAAAGTATGCGTAGTATTGAAAACATAGATGATGACCCAGAACCAGTGAAATCTTTAGAAATTCAGACCATTACCATTAACTTTGCTTTCTGTGCAACAGGCAAGGGAAACACTGGGGAAGAGACTCCAGTCAGCACAAAGGCCAGCCCTGTGAGTCTCCAAAGACTCTTCAGACTGGCTCCATTAGCTGTAGCTTAACCTACTCAGCTTTCTTTCTTTTATTTCATTTCTGCCCCAACTCAGTTTTCATACTTCCTCCTTCATTGCTTATTCTAGCTACAAGCTTAAGCTTTTTTGTTTGTTTGCTTGTTTGTTTGTTTGGTTTTTTTTTGTAATAAAGTGTTTAAGGACTCTGATTATCCAAATCCATTTGTATGACTTCTATATACCTGCCTCAGTTCTACGAAACCTTAGAATGGGGGATGGGGATTAGCCAACATTGTTCATGCTAGACATTAGCAAGAAGTACACATAACTTTCAGGGTGCTCCCCAGGAACTTGGGGGGATATTTCATAAAATGTTAGTACCTGATGAAACCCATCTCCTGATCTCTGCTCAAATGGAAATACAGTCCAGAGTTTTCTCCTACAGGGTAACACTTCTAACACAATCACTCATTTGAGAAGCTCCTTGAGGCTGCTTGTTGTCGCAGAATAACTTATCAACCAATGAACCCAAGTTCTTATTTCAAATATACCCCTGCCCGGGGTGACATCTCTGGAATGTCAGCGCAACTAATGGCAAGCTCAGTCAATAACACGAATACTTCATGGTTGTAGCTGTGTATCATTCAAAACAACCAGGTAGGTGACCTACATTTCCCTGTCAGACAATGACTTGTGGCTCATTGGCAGGGATGCATGGCTTTAGCCTCAGTCTTTCTGACTGGCAAGAAGACTGGCGAGTGCAGAGGGCACTTGTCATTTGCAGATGTAACTGATGAGTCCAAAATTCTGCCTTCTTTCTAACTCTTAATTATTTAGCTGCAAACTCTAATATCCTTAGACTCATGCAAGTAATATAAGTGAGGACTCAACTGTTCCGTAGGTAACGTCCAGCTAGCTAGTGAGCTCATTCCCTATCTGAAGTAGGTGGATTCTACTTAGCCTAACAATTTTAACACAAGAGCACTGGCAAGAGTTCTTACCTCAAGAAAAAAAAAAAGAGTATTTGCCTCTGCTTTTACTTTATGGTGTTTTGTATTCCTGTATACCCAAGCCTCCAAATCTATTATAGCTCCTTTTGGCTCTGCATTGCCTACTTACAGAAAGCTGATTTCTAAAGTCTAGAACCAAAGTTCCCTGCCAAGTGACTCCTTACATCACAATTCTCATGAATTCTTGCTCTTCATTTCGCACCTCCAGATTTTCTAATCCACCTTCTCTGATGCTGCATATGACTTCACTAATTTTCATCTCAACACTTGCATTTCTGTTCACCCGCAAAATGAACTCTGTTCTCCTCCGTTTCAGCAATTCAATCCTCACTTTATTGTGTCATTTTTCCCTTTAACTGCTCACTTTTCGGGTCACTCTTCCACCCTTTCCAAGACTTTACAAATGTTCTTCTGTCCCTTAATGCTCCTCTCTAAAGTTCTATTTTCTTTAAAAGAAAAGAAAACTCAGGTGGCCAACTAAAGCTATTGACTGAGCATCTCAGCCAGTGTCTTCACTATACGTATTATTAGTATCATGCAAAGAAAAGAATGAGACTCTGTACAGTGAGACTCCACCACAACCTGACTTCACGTTTCAAATTCTCTACTTTCACATGATAAGAACAAAACCAGTACATAAAGCTTGTGTACCTTCATTTCTAAATAACAGTAACCTAGCAAAATGGCTTCATCTCTCTGTGCCAGCATAGAGCTTATTACAATTAATTAGTTAGTTCGTTAATTAAATTCAAAGTTAAGCCAGAAGCCCAAAATATTTCAGAGTTATTACAATGTTTCTTTTAGCTCGTTATACCTTGTACCTTTGATATAGTCTCCATCAATATAGCATACAAAAAGAGAGAGAGAGAGAGAGAGAGAGAGAGAGAGAGAGAGAGAGAGAGAGAGAGAGAGAGAGAGAAAAGAATTGTAAAATACCACCCAGGCAAAATTCTAATCAAGTTGTGACATTTAGATTACCCTATTCTTCAAATCATAAGTCATCATTGAAACTGCTACAGCTCATCTACGTACTTGCAGGAAATATGGCCACTCAGACTAGATACTGAATCAAATAAAATTTAACATCCTTTGAAATCACCATAATTACATAGTGAATGCAAATGGGAAAACTATAAGTTGCTCTGATTAATTCCAGTGCATTCAATTTTTATATGAAGATTTTGCTTATAAAAGTCTCAAACCCAAATGAAATAATTTCATCTCAAAGTCAGGAGTTGACACCATAGCTTTAGGTTGTTTCTTTCAGCAATAAAATAGTTTTGTTTTGTTTTCTTTTTTTTTTTCCTTTTTTTAATTAATTTATTCTTGTTACATCTCAATGGTTATCCCATCCCTTGTATCCTCCCATTCTTCCCTTCCTCCCATTTTCCCCTTATTCTCCTCCCCTATGACTGTTCCTGAGGGGGATTACCTCCCCCTGTATATGCTCATAGGGTATCAATCTCTTCTTGGTAACCTGCTGTCCTTCCTCTGAGTGCCACCAGGTCTCCCCCTCCAGGGGACATGGTCAAAGGTGAGGCACCAGAGTATGTGAGAAAGTCATATCCCACTCTCCACTCTACTGTGGAGAATGTTCTGTCCATTGGCTAGATCTGGGTAGGAGTTTAAGGTTTACCGCCTGTATTGTCCTTGGCTGGTGCCTTAGTTTGAGCGGGACCCCTGTGCCCAAATCTGCCTATCATAATGTTCTACTTGTAGGTTTCTAGGACCCAAATGAAATAATTTCATCTCAAAGTCAGGAATTGACACCATAGCTTTAAGTTGTTTCTTTCAGCAATAAAATAGTTTTGTTTTGTTTTTAAGAGGAATTTTTTGTAACTAAATCTGTATCAAGTAAAAATATAAAATGAACAGAGAAATTTCCCTTGTGTATTAAGGATACTATTTCCTGAAGATTATAAAATGGTTTTTTTTTGCATTTATTTTCTGATGGAACTTTTAAAATTCTTGCAGTTTCCAGTTACATTTTTCTTGGGATTAAAAGCAGGGATGCCATATTGGAATTTTCCTTGCTAAGAAAAGATCCTTGATCTAGTCCATTAAAAAAGTAGTGAATTCAGTTGGGTTTCAAGGACACTGAAGAGTTTGAGATTATTTGTCAAAGAAAATTAAATGTGTTCTTCAGACCAGTAGTTCCAACCATGATAACAATTTGTACTAATGGTTTTCATTGGTGACCTCAAACACCTTTTATAGGCTCTCTGAGATTCGAGATGATAGAAGCCGTGCCTTTCAAGAGGTGAACTGCAGTGCTGACTGGGAGTCCTAGCATCAGCTCTCAGAGCTGAGTTTATCAGCAGTGCTACTCTGCTTCTAAGTCAAGGGTATACATATTACCCAAACACTTTGCGCTCCTGATTACTTTGAAAGTTGTTAAATGCAGTTCAGTGTACTCCAATAAGAATGAGCTCATTATTCAATGGTAAACAAAGGAGCCAGGGTCCTGCAGAAGAATAAAAGGAAGAGCCCTCTGGGTTTAAAGAAAGTAAAGGAGCCATAGGATAGAACGAATCTAGCTAAAGCTTAAAGAATCTCACTGCATAAGAAGTCTAGAGAGGTGTCTCTTCCCCAACACAAGGATTTATAACATTGGGGCATATTAAGGAGTTTTCAGCTGTGTAACTCACTCACCTGGGCTGGCAGAGTAGCCCTAAAGTCCTGCCCTAGACCTAAAAACCCAAATGCTTGGATCCTAGGAATCAACATTTCAGTGAATTACCAGGTTTCTAGTTACACTATATTCTAGTAAGAACCACAGGATAGCCCAGAGGCTAAAATGACAACCTTCACACTTGGGATGCAGTGCTTGGATTTCTGCTCTCTGAGATTATATATGAGAATGAGTAAGGAGTGACTGCCTCACCACATCATTGTCAGGATTAGCCTAAGCAAGACCGTGGCATATGAGTGTATGAGTCGTGAAAAATAGGCACTGCTAATCCCTCACCACTTTCTTAACACAACAGCATAACCACAGATTGCTTGGCCATGGTGCAGATGGGAAAGGGATACGGAATTCTGAAAAAGGTTTTAAGGCACCTGAGTTTTCTGTTTGTGACCGCAGGTGCTTAAACACTCCCAAAGCAGCACCATCCAATTTCCTTTTTGTAACCAAGGTTCAGTTTGGCATGAATCAGGGCACTAATATATTTGCATGCCTCCTGAAAGTGATGGACTTCTGTGCTTCCATGAATTAAGAACCAAGGCTGATTTACATAATGTTTAGAAAGCTCACAAACTTTGTATTTTGTCTAAAATAATTGTGATTCTCCAAGGTTTTCTCAACTGTGCCAATTTGGCTAGGGCTGCTTGCTTGGATTGCCAGCCTGCATCCAGATTTCTCAGTCTAATCTTTGGCAAGATGCTACTAACTCCAGTTTCAGGACCAAGTGACTGGCAAGAGCCCAACAGACAAAGTATGTTTCCCAGCCAAATCGACACTGGCCAGGAAAAGGCTTCAAGAATGTGAAACAAAAGAGCCCGTCTCCTCAGCGCAGAACTCGACTGAGTTGGTGACCCTGCAGCTGGTCACAGAAATAGCTTCATTCCTCCAATCCAGAGGTGGCCATGACAAAAGATGCATTAGACATAACGGGGGACGTCGGGCACAGTGAAATACTTTCTATAATGTCATGTAATTCAGAGGTAAAAAGGAGAAAATTCTAAATCAAATGACCTCATTTCATATAAAAATAATATCCTAGTAATGTATTATTCTTGTATTGGTACCAGTCATAACTCAGGGATTATGTAGATAATATAGGGTAAAGTGTACACTCCTAATGATCTGAATAATTGATTAGTACTTACAGCCTAGCTAACCAGTTCATTTGAAGGCTTAAATTATGTTTCTGTGCTACCTACCTTGATCAATAGACCATAAAATTGCCAAATCCCCACTTCATTTTGTAATCTATGCTAATAAATAATATAACAATGGCAGCAAAGCCAGTAAACTTCTCAATTCTGAACATAATTATTTTATATTGCTGCTTTGAAGCATCAGAATACTAATGATATGGACAGTTAACCATAAGCTCCGTATTTATTAGAGAAGCATCTTGATCCTGTGTCTAAGCATATTTAGGACAAGGAAAATGCAGACCAGCATCTGAAACTTGGATGTAGATGTCATTAGAACACAGAAACTTTTGTATGCTCTGTTTCTCAAGATTCATGAAGCTATTTAATAATAAACAAGCAAGAAATGATATTTTTCCCTTTCATCACAATTCAAATAACAGCTTGTATCTAAAATTCATTTGTAAGATTATTCTCAACATTTTTTCCTGAAAGGAAATATTAGATATGTCATCCTCAATAGCTCAGATTTTAAAATTAGGTTATTATGTTCTAGAATTAATACTTTTTCTTGCATCTATTTTAAGACCCCCCCAGTAGTATAGAAAAATCTTTAGGCAATTCAACAAGGAAATGAAGTCAATAGAACAAATGGCACTTCATAAATAAAGCCTAATTAAATCACAAAATATGTGCAAATATTAGAGTGTAGCCATGCATTCCTTAAAATGCATCAATTAAATGTCAATTAAAAATTAGAGTTTTACATGTTAGCAATGTGTGGTTCGCATCTTCAGGATTCAAGTTATAAAATGCTCTCTGCTTCATTTAATTAGAAAAGTAAATTATATAGAGCCAGAAAATTCCATTAAAATGTTGTTGACCACCCTGCTGAGATGGTTCAGTACCCGTAAGTATATGGAATGCACAAATTGGAGTCAATGTACTGTTTGAGGCGCAAAGTTGTAGAGAAGAGGTGAATCCAAGAGATATTGGTGTGGGATGGTGTTACAGTGAATATGGTCAAAATACATTGTATGACATTCTCAAAGTAACATATTTTTCAAGAAAATACATGAGTTTCATCACCTAGGGCATACCAACAGAACTAGAGGAATATTTCAAGATTCAAGTAACGATTTTGTTCTTTAAAATGCCAAGGAATTATCCAATACTCATTTTAACACAGACTTGGCCAAATAATGATATGCCTTGAACATCTGAAGTGCTGAGGTAACCAAGTCACCCAGTTGCTTTGACATCATCATAACTTAAACACAATATGCATATTTTCAATCAATTTACTTTGGATTCAGTTTTATATATGAAACATGGTCAGTGTTCCATGAACACATTTTCAGAGAAAGATTGCTATAAATATGATGTGATAATGACTGGAGTGTTTCGAGAAGGACAGGAGGAGAAAAGAAGGCAAGTGCAAACTCTCATAAAATTTAAAATAAACTGTGAACTAAGACTTGGCATTTCATCATTTTAAACCAAAATCTAATTAGTAAGTTCTGTCCTTTAAAAGAATATTGCAAGCATCTCCTTAAATAATATTCACGATTTGAAAAAGTAGTGAATGCTTAAGACTTGCTAAAATAATTTTAATTTCCAAAACTTGACAACATAGGTAAGCATAACAGATGACTGATGCAGATGATATATGGATGATTGCTAATAGCTAGACAGCTAAACAGTCAGAGATAAAGATAAATAAATAGATACATAGGAAAAAAACTTCATAAATGTCACTTGTAAAATGCAAATCTTTGTTTTGTGTATCTATAAATCATTTCTGATTTAAACCTTTTCTTCCAAGATTAATTTTAGAGTCTTACACTGGAAGTAAACAATCAAAATAAAGAGAAAGTTTAAAGTTATGAAGAAGACACCATATCAAGCTCTTAAAATAATGTGCATGATTGAACACAAGTTTTCTTCTTAAGTTTTTGGATACATACTCAAAATGAAATGATACCCAAAAGTAATTGATTAGGCTATGCATTTGTATTTATTATAGTATAAAATATTAGTTCTGTAAGATAGGAAGCTTTTTAAACAAAATTTGAAAGCAATTTATTAAGCTACCTGCTACTTTAAGCATGTTCAAAGGCACTGAAAAAATGTCAAAGTTGATTTTATGAAGAACTAGGAAATAATTATTTCTATAGAACCATGTCTTATGCTGAAGTTCAATGAAACAAAGTTTGTAGCAGTTAAATACAGTTCATGGATTTAAGTCAACATAATATACTTAGTCAAACCAAGACTCTGGTGTTAGGAGTGTTTATGATCAAATTTGCCATTAATTGCTTGGCAAATAACTCTCTACAAGTTTTCTTAGCTCCTCACACCCTTTTTCACTAGTTGAAAAAGTAAGATGATAATACCTACAATGTGAAGGGATCCTTGATTTGACTTGGTTTCACTCCCAAGTGAAATACATTATATAAAACATTTAGCCTTTTGCCTGATAGAAAATAAAAACTTTAGGTGAGGGCTGAAGAGATGGCTCAGTACTAGTCCTCCTCCAGAGGACCCAGGTTTGAGTCTCAGCACCCTCACGGTGCTCTGCAACCATCTCTAACTCCAGTGGCTATAACCCTTTTTATAATCTCTGTGGACACCAAAAGCACATGTGGCATACAGAAATACATGAAGACAAAACACCACATAAAATGTAATAATAATTAAAAAGTTAATACGAACTTTCTGGTTTCAGTATTAATAGAATAAAGCTTAGACTATATTTACAAGCCTATGATTAGAGGGCATTTTAACTCTTCTTCAATATCATTTCTCGCAGGTCAGGACTATGAAATTATCAGTTCATCTTAAATCCAGGATGCTACTCAAATATGACTGGTGACGTAAAACTACCTAATCTAATATATATTTCAAAAAGATGTAATCTAATATATGTTCCAAGATTGTTGTTTGAGTTAAAAGCAGTGCTTGGCAACAGGCCTGAAAGCCTGTATTTAATACCTGGGATACACATGGTGGACCAGTCGAACCAATTCCTTCTAGTTTTTCTCGACCTCCACATGTGCACCATGGCGTGCCCACAGAGACATACGCACACACATAATAAGCAAGTAAATGTAAGAAAATTTGTTGAAAATAACTTGTCAATAAGCTTGAAAGAGCTAATTTGAGCAACTGAACCGAAATAAAATATTAGCAGTTGTTTAGATCACTTCCTCCTGGTGAGGCTGCCTCACCAGGATACAGTGGAAGAGGGATATACTCAGTCCTGACGTGACTTGATGGGGATAGGTGGGTAGTCAGAGGAGGGTCTCTCTTTTCCTGAGAAATAGGAGACAGGGAATGTGGGAAATGAAGGGAGGAACTAATAGGAGGAAGGCGGCTATAAAGGTAAACACAACTGGCTTCTTTGTGTCTTTCAAGAACTCTATATTTGAAATAATACTGGCAATAAAAATCATCAACAAAATTTCTTTTCATCAGCCAAAAATTTAAAAGTACTAGCAGCCAAGTTAAACCTCTTTGTTCTTCTCTAAGCAATTCTCACCAATTTGCCTCTTGTTTCCTTAGATTTTCCGCAGAAACTGAAGAATGTTTAGCAAAATAAAGCAGTCTGTAGACTCCAGGACTAGAACCATGAGTCACAGTGGAAGATTTTAGAGTTAACTACGTCTGAAAAATAAGTGGATCTAAGCATGCACAGTCTAGATGTAGGAAATCCACGTCGGATTTTCTGCACAAATAAAATACAGATAACACAACTTTTGCATGGGTAGTATATTTGTGGGAGGTAATGTGTGTTTTTACATATGTGTATAAATGCATATGGAGACCAGAAGTTGGCATTAGGCATCTTCTTTGTTTCTCCATCTTAAAAATTGAGTCAGAGTCCCTCAGTTGAACCCAGAGCTCATAGATTCAACTAGTCTATCTAGGCCACTTGCTCTATACACTGAGCCATCATCCTATCCTAGGTAATATTTTAAAGATAGTAGGTTTTTCCTAATTTTCTTGCATTCTCTTTTCCCAATAGAGGACATGCCCTTCTAGAAGTATTCTAAATATTCACTGTCTGAAATATATTGTTGATTGTGCAATTTGTGTGAATGCATTCAGGAGCTAAATAAAACCTTAGCATGATGTCTCTAAGACAAACCTCTTTTTTCAACACCTCTTCGGAAATAAGGATTTGCTTTCTCTTCTAAGGAAAGAGTGGAAACTTACTGTACATTAGGAAGTGTTTTTGTGAATTCATACAATTGATATATAATATAATTTGTACAAAAGAATGAAACAATAGGATATTAAGTTAAACAGTGCTTCTGTACGATTAAGAGTACTCATATTTCATCAGCAAGGTATTCTTCCTATCAAGTTCCACAGCACTGAATGGCAAAAGCCTAGAACGCTCTAGAATCTATGGGCCCCCACTATGCAACAACTTCAAAAGTAGTAACCCACTCCTGGCACTGGCCTTTTTATTTGCTGGTCTGTGACGTCTAGAAGGGGTGTTGCTACCCTGCTTTAGGGTAGTTCCATTCAAAATTTCTATGTTTGTGTATGGAATGCAATTCAGGGAGCTTCTACACCAGTAGATTGTCATATACTTTCTAAAAAGTGGTTTAATGTTAATTATCCCTCTCACCATAACCTCCTCTACTCTGCCCTCCCTCTCCCTCTCCCAACTTAATCCTTCCTGTTCTGATTGTCTTCCTTCCTTCCTTCCTTCCTTGTTTCCTTTCTTTTTTCTGTCTTTCTTTCCTTTTTTTCTTTTTCTTCCTCCCTCCCTCCTTTCTTTCCTTTCTTCCTTTTTGTTTTGATTTTTGTTTTTTGAGACATGCTTTCTCTGTGTAGCCTTGACTGTCTTAGACTCACTTTCTAGACTAGGCTGACCTCAAACTCAGAGAGATCCACCTGTGTCTGCTTGCCTGAGTGCTTGGATTACATGTGAGCACCACTGTGCCCCACCTCTGTTTCTCTTTTAACTCTTTATAGTATAGTCTGCTATCTCACCTATCTTAAAATCCCCTTTCCATCATCTCTTAGTAATCTTCCAACCTTTATGAGTATTCCAAGTGAAAACACACATATCAAAGTAACACCCAGAAACTAGAAAAAAGGTGCAATATCTGACTCCAGTCATATACATTATTGTTAGAATGTTAACCCATTCTTCGGTACAATAGTCAGCCTGGAAGTAATCATGGCTGCTGGTAAATCCAGTTTATACTTACAGTGCAGACTCAGAAAGACACAACCCACTAGGCAGCTAATACAATAGAGCTATGTAGAAGTGAAAATAAATACATTTATATATAAAGTACTAGATAAGTATAATTTTGTGTACTTTATTAAATTATATATTATATTGAATGTATAAAATATATTATTTATATAAGTATAAAAATACCCATACAGTGGCTCTCCAGTTATGGTGCTTAATTGTCTTTGAAAAAACATAAATTCCTATGAATCCCATAAACTGAGGAAGGTAGATTCCAGGAAATGTGATTGAAGGTATTTTCTAGGTGACCCTAAGTCACAAACAAGCAAACAGAAAATTATTATCTGAGAAGCAAAAGCTCTGTGCTAATGTTCTGTGTTATCTTGAACAAATTATGAATTTGGACAATCCTAAATTTGGTTTACTAAAACACATGGCAGAAATGATAACATTCCCCTTGCTTTTTCCTTCTTCTTCATGATTTTAAGTAGACGATATTAAAGTTGAAGTACCAAAGATGTGCGTTCAAGCTCTATCTCCCTGGCTCAATCCATTTCCCAGGTTCTATGTCTACTTGCAATCCCAGAGACTGGCAGCCATCAGGGATAACAGAGTGAGAACCTTCCTTCAATTCCTTGCCTGATGGAGCTCACCAGTCAATCCCAGCAGTGGTGTGGTCTACCCTGGGCTCTCTGCATTCCATTTCATAGGCACAGTCCATTTACTGGGGTCCTGGGCCCCAGGGCACCATTTCTACCTGAAATCCCAGAGATCGGCAGCCATAAAGAACTACCAGTTCTCCTATACCCATAGACTTGCTGCTACCAAAGAAAACCAAAGGACTGATGCTATCCATGACCACCAGCACTACCTGCAATCCCAGAGGCCTACTACCATCAGAGACCACTAGGCCTGCTAACACCAGTGACAAGCAGATGGCTATAGGTCAATGTAAGAACACAAGCAACAAGCCCAGGGACAGATGGCACCACCAGAAGCTAGCTAACATACAGTAAGCACTGGATATCCTTTCACACCTAAAGTGAAAAAAAAATCTTAAATTTGATGTTATGAAAATGATATAGGCTTTACAGGTTGGAAATAAATCCCTCAAAGAGATACAGGAAAATATGATCAAACAGGTGAAGGAATTAATCAATCCCTTAAAGAAATACAGGCAAATATAATCAAGTAGGAGAAGGAAATGAATAAAACTGTTCAAGATCAGAAAATGGAAATAGAAGCAATAAAGAAGACGCAATCTGAGGCAATCCTGGAGGTGAAAACCCTAGGAAAGAGATCAGAAACTACAAACACAAGCATCACCAACAGAACACAACATATGGAAGAAACTCAGGAATAGAAGATACCATAGCTACAAAAGAACAAATTAATACATTGGTCAAAGAAAATGCCAAATCTAAAAATTTTCTATCACAAGACACCCAGGAAATTGGAGACACTATGAAAAGAACAAACCTAAGAATAATAGGAATAGAAGATGGGGAAGATTCCCAAGTCAAAGGTCCAGAAAATATCTTCAACAAACTCATAGAAGAAAGCATCCCTAACCTAAAGAAACACATGCCTATAAACATACAGAAAGCTTATAGAACACCACATAGATTGGACCAAAAGCAGAAAGTCTTCCTGTCACATAATATTCAAAACAAAAGATGTACAGAGTAAAGAAAGAATATTAAAAGTCACAAGGGATTAGGGCCAAGTAACATATAAAGACATACCTATTGGAATTACAACAGGCTTCTCAACAGGAACGTTAAAAGCCTGAAGGGTCTGGGCAGATGTTATGCAGTCCCAAAGACATCATATATGCCACCCCAGAATACTAAGCACAGCAAAACTTTCAATCACCATAAATGGATAAAACACACTGTTCCACAAAAAAAAACAAATATATAAACAATATCTTTCCACTAACCCAAGCTACAGAGGACATTAGAAGAAAAACTCCAACACAAGGAGGGGTCACTCAAGAAAACACAGGAAAAAATAATTTCACACAGGCAAAAATAGAGAAGAAAAACATGTATGGGCACATACACACACATGCAAGTGCACACACACACACACACACACACACACACACACACATTGCCACCACCAACATCAAAATAAAAGGAATCAACAATCATTAATATCTCTCAACATTGGATCCAAGATAGCAACGCCAAACACAAACCTTGTTTAATCACCAGGACAGCAGTGACTATCCAGCAACCTAAGGACTGATCTAAGAACCAAAAAACACCAATACTAGTGACAACAGGTGAGAGGGGTCCAAACTGTGTGGAGAATGTTGGGTCCGGCCTTGGCCACCCAACTAAGGCACAGAAAAATCCCAGTTCCTGAAGGCATGGACACATGTGTACTCTGAAGACTACCTGGGATCAGAGGGAACTGTGGCTTGCAAAAACATCAGCATCTGTGGCATCTAGCACAGAGTAGACCCCACAGACTGGAACACAAGTGGATCTGACCTCAAGTCACCCAGCAAATCCACAGAAAGTTCCAGAGTCCAGGCAGGCACTGGCACATGCTCCAATGACGAGCCACATGTCAGGTGGATGGGCATCTTCTGAACTCCCGAAGCTCAAAGGGAGCTGTGCTCTGCAAAAACACCAGCATCTCTTATTGTCCCCCACCCCTAGGTGGCAAGAAGGCCCACAGGAGCAGCTCTCTGCTCTGTATCTTTCCACCTCCTTCCCAGCTACCTGGTATACATGGTTCTCAAATGGGGACCCAACAGAGAGTAAACGCAGCAGAGGTGAGTTGGCCTGGGCATAGGACCAAAGTCTCACTGCCCTCTGGCCAGAGGAAACAGGTAAGCCCACACAACAGTGCTCTGCTTTGATACCTTTCTGTCCATTCCCAGGTCCCTAACTGTCTGGCCTACCCAGGTCATAAACAGGGATCTAACAGAGACAGTGAATCCAATAGAAGTGAGTAGAGTGTGGGAATGAAGCCACTTCATCTATGCCTATCCCCAAAGCTCTGACAGAAAACACCCAACCCGCTGACACCAGAGACATCTCAATAGAAAGAGGTCAGCATAAGAACACAAGCAACATTCCCCAGGGCCATTTGACACCACAAGAAACCAGAAGTCTCACCACCACAACAAGCACTGGAGACACTATCACACCCAGTGCACAAGACAAGCATTTCAAGTGTGACATTATGAAAATGATAAAGACCTTAAAGGAGGAAAATAAGTCCCTCAAATTAGAACAGGAATGCACACAGAAAAGGATGAAAGAATTGAACAAATCACTTTTTAAAAGCAGCCAAAGACAGGAAACTACAATCACACAGGAGAAGGAAGTGAATAAAAGGATTCAAGACTTAAAACTGGAGATAGAAGCAATGAAGAAAACACAATCCAAGACAATCCTGGGAGGAAGGACTGCCCTTGACATGGACTCTGTTGCCTGCTCTTGGATAACTTCCCCTTAGCTGGGCAGCCTTGTCTGGCATCAGTGGAAGAAGATGTGCTTAGTCCAGATTCAACATGTACTGCAGGGACAGGATGGTGAGCAGGGTAGGCTTCACTGAGAAGGGCAGGGGGAATATAGGGGAAGAGGTGAGAGGGTAGGACTAGGAGGAGAGGAAGTAGGGGCTGAGATTGTGATGTAAAGTGAATAAATAAAGAAAGAGAAAAAGTAGCAAAGATATAAAATTACAAACATATAAAAAAAAACTTGTCTGGGTGCTACAAAATACACTATATCTGAGAGGAGTTAGGGAAGAGAAAATTGTAATCAGAATGTACTGTATGAAAATAACGTATTTTCAATAAAAAGGACATACTTAAAAGCAAAAGCAATCTTGAAAATTAACCAGCAGAAGATAAGTTTCCAGATTACACAGAAAACCAGGATTTAGAATGGCAGTAATTCCACTTTTAATAAAATAAGTAAATATAGATATTCAAATCCATTCTCTTTAGTCTTTATTAAAGCATAGAGATTTGACAGCATGTTAAAGAGCAGAAATCAATAGCAAGAAGAATCAATGGGAAGCAATGCCTTTAGAAAAACTCCAAGTGACAGAGGTGGATGGAGAAAGCAGTCAGCAAGCATCCTGTATTCCCTAGCTTAGGTTCTGATAAACACCTTAACACTTCCATAAGGCTAACTACTGGGTTCAGGGATTTTCTCAATGAAGTTTCAATTTCACTACTCTGAAACCTCTTGAGCTCTTACAGATTTTCATGATGAATTTTCCATGACCAGGAAAGAATTTCTGTAGCTTCTGTGAACACATAACAAGCAGAATTAATCAGGGAGCCATTCATTGAAAGCACATGCTCACAGATTCTCAATGAACATTTTGTTTTTTAAAAAGTGGGGAAAAAATAGATGTCACTGTTTTCTTCATCTACTTGGCTTTTACCAGCCGTTAAGCCAAAGCGATAGCTCTACAGTGTCAGACCTGGAAGATATATTGGCATGGTCTCACTGTACAAAGAATAAGCCTGTCAGGCTTCTAATGAAGTAACCAGAAAATATACCAAGCCTGTAAGCCATGTGCAGCAGAGGACCTGCCCAGGAGCATTTACAACTGTGACCTACTAGCCAGAACACAGAGATAGGATGGAAGCTTGCTGCCTGCCTATAGCTAAGGAGGTGGTTTCCACTAATGACATCTGCTGCATTGTTAAGAAAAAGCATATGGAGAGGCATGGTTAAAGATATTGGGGCTATTTATATTCACAAAAGAATGTCCCTGTATTGGGGTCTTAACATAGCATAGGAAATCCTCTGGAGATGCCGTGCCTAAAGTCCCATTTGTTCGCATACATGAGCGAAGAGTCATTTTAGCTGAAAAAGTTATGCTCAAATTCAGAACACTGTGATAAATTGGATCCCTTTTAAAAAAAAAAGTCTCTGCTGTTTTGTGACAGCAGCACTTTCCATGTGTTTCATGTTAATATCTAAAGTTGCAAAAGTACTTTGTCCTATTTTTTAGGTGATGTTTAAAGAGAAAAGTGCCCACTTTCTCTGTAATCTTTATTCTAAAAAGGCCTCCTTAGACACTTCTCTCAAAGAAACTGGGTCAATGAAAGAGAATGAAATATTAAAAGCACTTTGAAAGGAAAAGGAGAGAGCTGTACAAATTAATGTCATGATCATTTTATTATATCTATTATCAGTTACTGTAAATTCACAGGTATTGCAATAAATACAACTTCTAGAGTGGTGCCCAAGCATAACCTGAGCTTTGATTATAGGTGTGCTTATCATACACTTTAGTAATTACTTTAAAAGACATTGACAATGCTGTGATTGACTCATTCTCTTTTTTATGGTTGGTGATGAGCACACACTATTATAACGAACATGTATTATTATATTTTACATATTTGTACTGGCCATAATTACCATGACCATAACTACTTCAGACAGCAAAATTAATCTAAGTGATTGAAAGATACTTTCATACTAGGCTATTTTATGGTGGAAATGATACTCTAGCTAGGCAGAAAGAAGTAAACCTAGTTTTCTTGGACAATATACTCCCCCATTTTGTCTACTCTCTAGGATTTCTAAGCTTATCTGAGAGGTAAGAAGAAAAGAAATGAAATATTCACACAATAACATCCAAAGAGAGAATGTTCTTTTCTGCCATCTTGTCTTTCTGATGTTCTTAGTTCTTTCTGGTAGAGACAACCATCTCTAACTTCTTCTATTCATAAACTTATTCATATCCTTGGTAGTCATTCCTTTACATAACTGTAGTATATTTCATATGGAGCTAATGTAGGAGTAGAGCTGCCTCCCCCAGTAAATAATATGCCGACAGAAGATGAAGCGCATTGTGGACTCACTTTTGTCTGAGAATTGGATGTAGCCTGTGAAATATCCCAGAGGATGATGTAAAAGACAACAAACACTTTCTATACAAGAGTCATCCTTGTGTTGGCTTCACTTTTCTTGCAATATAATCACAATATAATAGTTTTTACTGGTTTAGTCCTGTCTTTCCATGTGGTGTACAGGGTTCTAAATCAGATGTTCAGGCCTGGCAGCAAGAATCCGTACCAGCTAAGCTTGGTGCAGAAATATTATTTTTAAATAGGTGTATCAAGGAAGACCTCTTGGGAATTATAAAGGATGAGTATAGATAAAGCTATGAAAAATTGAAATTGAAAACTAGGGCATTCATGTGAAATATAAATTCACATGGACAGAATGCTACGAAATATGGATTTTAAAAAATTCCTAATTTTGTTTATAGTACTTCAGGCACTTAAAGTGATAAGGATTTTTTACTGCCATCTTAAAGACTGTAAATTGTACTCCATAGGCAAAAATGGAGTTGCTAAGACAAAGCTGTTGTTTAAAATAAATTGATGTGCTTTACATTTGGAGCTGTCTAGGGGAGCCCATTGGTAACATGCTTGTTAGGGCAAACATGAGGACATGAGTTTAATCCAACAGACAATTTTAAAGGCTTGTGATCAGCACAAGTTTACAATCCCAGTACTGGGGAAGCAAAGACAAGAGCATCCGTCAGTCTTCCTGGCTAGCCAGTCTATCTGAATCCATGAGCTCTGGTTAAAGCTACAGATTATCTGAAACAACAAAGAAGAAAGCAACTAAGGGATATCTGCAGTGTTAACTTGTGGTCTCCAAACGTACCTGCAGACATGCATGTGTATACATAAGCACATGTGCCACACAAAATGCAGTAAGATAGGGGACTTGCATGGGCACAATCACCCACGAGAGTGCAGACCTCTCTCAGCCTTTGTCTGTTGGTGGCAACTGGTCTCACTGCCACAGCCCCAGATGGCCAGCACTGTCCATTACCTAATCCTGTGTGCCAGCAAACCCTTGATAACTTTATTCTCACACATGAGCAGCTACCCAGAAATCTTAAGCCCAAAGGGGAGCATCAGTGCTCTGCAGGTGCCTTACCAACTTGTGATTTTTCTTTTTTCACATGTCAAAAATGTTGGAATCTTTTACTTGAAAATGTTATTAAGGAGTTGCCATGAAATAAATTCTAACATGTGACATTTTTTAAATGCAGTGCAATAACCTGTCAATAATAAGTTTGGAGTCTTGGAGTCACTGAAAATAATATCACTTAATTCCACTGTCTAAGTAAAAAATAATAAGGTGTGAAGTTGTAAGTGTAAAATGTAAAGGACTCTGCTTTGTAGGCACTTGCACCATAAGACAAAGCACAGAGAGAAAGAGTCAATTCAAAATTAATACCAAGATTTTGACAAAAGTACTTGTGATTAGAATTTGGGGAGAAAAAGGTAGCAATCACTCAGCACAGTTTGGCCACTTACTGGAATGAGCCACTGGTCAGCGATCACGTGACTTCAGAAAAGTAGAATCTGACTGAGCTAGAGAGGGAGATGGTCACCAAAATGCAGCAAGCCAAGACACGTTGCAGCATTCTGCTTCTACCTTGTCATATTAAACATGTTCCACAAACTAAAGTGAGTTCTTTACAAAGAGCTTTCCAGGAAATCAATCACAAGAGAAGGAAATACAGGGTCTATGTATGGATAATAAGGCCAGAGTGAATTCTAATTCTTGGTACAAAAATAAAACAAGCTAAAATAAAAAGCAAGCAGAAACCTAACCTTATGGACTTAGCACTTCATGAAAATGTACTGAAAAACTCACGTGTCCTGGCAATGGGAAAAAGCATGTTAATTAATAATTTACAGATTTCCCAATGTCAACCCACAAGTGAGATACACTGCATAAACCATGTGCCCTGCCGTATTAATTGACTTCAATCCTTTGAGCATTCCCTGTAATGAAAAGATCAGGGAGAAACGCTGGACAGCTGGATATCAGCAAAGCATGTGACTCAACCTCATGACACGCAGATTGATTTACAAGATCAAAAACATAGCTTGCGGGGAGAACCCTTGGAATGGAATACACATTGGCTTAGAAACAGAAAACTAGCATCAGCCAGAAAAGAGACTTGTAACAGGCAGCAAACAAGCCGGGGCCAGTCTTTTGGTCTTCCCATGGATACGCCTGATAAGTATATGCAGGAATTTTGGAGTTTAAAGTTTACTATAAAACTTGAATCGAGGTGGTAGATATTGCTTACTAGAAGAAAAATATGTAGAATTCTTCAACCAGGAATAGCACTCCCAAAGTGGCCTTGTAAGCTCTTTTCCCCCATTCCCAATTAAATCAATGCAGTAATTCAGAATAAGCATAAAACCCTTACAGAGGTCAGAAAACCAGGTAGCTTGCCCTCAGGACCCCTTTTCCTCTTCCTCCTCCTCCTCTTCCCCACACTCTCCTCTCTGTTTCTCCACCCCAATTCTTCGGTCTCACCCCCCAGAACAGAAAGAGAACCTCAACTGCAGCCTTGCCTCACCCCTTACCACATATTCTGTGGATCCAACAAACCATGTCCTCCCAAGCTCCCTCCCCCAACTTGTCCTTCGTCCCAAAGTCCCAAAAGCCAACTCCAGCAGGCACCCACTGCTAATCTGAGGACAGACCTTCCCAGTGCAACAAGCAGGCTGAAGGTAGACCCACACCTCTCCCGCAGCTCCTGAGATCCAATGCCCTGAGTCTCATCCCCAGCACTGTAGATGGAAACCTGCCATGGTCTTCCTTTCCTTTTTCACCCCAATGCCCAGTGGATCACAAAGAGCTACTCCGCCAACTTTTCTTTCCTGCACCCCCCGCCCCCACCCCCGCAGCCCGTCCCAGTTACATAGTCTCTAACACCAGCAGGCATTTCCTGTGAACACACCAGCCGAACAAGCCACGAAAATAGGCAAAACGCGGCCATTACATTCTCTAAATATCCAGAGAGGAAATAAAAACCAAGGACAAAAGACCCATGCAACCAAACCAAACCTAGAAAATAGCACATACACCTTTAATCATACCAAACCCACACGCTGAGCTTCCAGCATAAAAACACCAGGGAACTCTATCTCCACTAGATCCCAGCTGTTCTACTACAGTAGGACCTGGGTATTCCAACATAGATGAAGCACAAGTAAAAGACCTTAAAACCAACTGTATGAAGATGATAGAGGTCCTTAAAGAGGAAAGGAATAAATCCCCTAAAGAAACCAAGAAAACATAAACAGTTTAAAGAAAGAAATAAAACTGTTCAAGACCCAAAAGTGAAAATATAATCAATAAAGAAAACTCAAACTGAAGAATTCAGGAAATGAAGAATTTAGAATTGCAAACAAGAGCTACAGAGGCAAGAATCACCAACAGAATGCAAGATATGGAAGAGAGAAAGAATGACAGGCAGTGAAGACACAATAAAATAAATAAATACATCAGTCAAATAAAATGTTAAATCTAAAAACTCCTAACACAAAGCATCCAGGAAATCTGGGACACTAAGAGAAAAAACAAACCTAAGAATAATAGTTAAAGAGGAGGAAAAACCCAGCTCAAACACCCAGAAAAAAAATTTACCAAAATCATAGAATAAAAATTTCCTAACTTGACGAAGATGCCTGTAAAGGTATAAGAAGCAGAGACCACACCAATAGATTAGACAGAAAAGAGAGTCCCCTTGCTAGATAATATCAAAACACTAAACATACATAACAAAGAATGAAACTAAAAACTGAAGGAGAAAAAGACCAAGTAACATGTAGAGACAGACCCTTTAAAATTAACCCTAGCTTCTCAGTGGAGACTCTCAAAGGCAGAAGGGCCTGGACATATTATAGATGTGCTGCTGCCTCTGAAAGACCATGAACTCCGGCCCAGACTTCTATGTCCATCAAAGCTTTCAATTATCACAGATGGAGAAAATGAGATATTTCATGATGGAGTCAAATTTAAACAAGATCTATCTATACATCCCTGTAAAAACTCCTAGAAAAAAAACTACAACCTAAAGATATTAGCTACATATATACTCACACAGAAGATAAATAATCTCACACTAGTGAAAGCAAAAGAAGAGAAGCATGTACATACACACACTACTAAAGCCAACAACAAAATAACGTGAATCAACAGTCATTGGTCATTGATATCTCTCAATATCAATGATCTCAATTCCCTGATTTAAAAAAAGAAAGAAAGAAAGAAAGACACGGGGTAACAGAATGGATACAAAAACAAGATCCATTCTTTCGCTGCATCCAAGAAACACACTTCAATACCAAAAAATAGACATCACCTCAGAGTAAAGCGTTATAAAAAGTTGTTATTCCTAGCAAATGGACTTCAGTAGCAAGCCAGTATTGCCATTTTAATGTCTAACATAATAGAATTCCAACCAAACCTTATCAAAAGATATAGGGAAGGATACTACACACTCATCAAGGGAAAATTCCACAAGATGACATTTCAATTTTTTAATTCACTTTACAACCTGGTCCTAGCCCCATTCCTCCTCTCCTCCCTGTCCCATCCTCCCTACTTTCCTCCTCCTGCCTCCCCTATTCCTCAGAAAAGGGGAACCCACCTTCCCATCAGCCCCAGCTCATCAAGTCGCATCAGGACTGAGCATGTCCTCTTCCCCTGTGGTTTGGCAAGGCAGTCCTGCTAGAGGGAAGTGATAAAAAAAAAAGACTGGCAACAGAGTCTATGTCAGAGACAGTCCCACTTCCCTTACTACGAGAGGACCCACATGAAGCTTCCCATTGGCTACATTGGTGTAGGAGACCTAGGTCTAGCCCATGCACGGTCTTTGATTGGTGCATCAGTCTCAGCAAGGCCCGCTGAAGTGACAGGAGCTTCAGAAGAAAACTAATATAAACATTTCAATTTTTACGTATATATCTCAAACACAAGGGTACCCACTTTTGTAAAAGAAACACTACTACAGCTCAAATCACATATTGACCATCACAATATAGTGGTAGACTTCAATACCCCAATCTCACCAGTGGACAGATCATCTACACAAAAAGTAAACATGGAAATACTAGTGCTAACACATTATAAGCCAAGTAGAGTTAACACATATTTACAGAATATTTCACCCAAACATAAAAGAAAATACTTTCCTATCTTGGTGCATCTAAATTTCTGAATGTAAGTCAATCATCATTACATAGGAAAGATGTCTTCTTCAAGGCTGTCAAATACAAATAACCAAAACACTAAGAATGTAACATTTATATAATTCCTGATTGTGTCACAGTTCTTCTTGCCATAGGTAATCTATTGTATATATGTATAATAATATAAATGTATATGTACAAAAATAAAATAATTTTTTAAAATATACTTTCGATCAAACACAGTGGCAGCTTTCAAGGATTTGTGTGGTCTCGTCGTCAGCACAGTCAGGTCTACACGTGAGCAACCATGTCTAAGGTACCTGCAGTTGTCATTGACCTTGGCACCACCTACTCCTGTGTTCATGATTTCCAGCATGGAAAGGTGGAAATAATTGCCAATGACCAGGGTAACCGAACCACACCAAACTCTGTTGCTTTTACTGACAAAGAACGATTATTTGGGGATGTTGTCAAGAATCAAGTTGCAATGAAACCCATCAACATAGTTTTTGATGCCAAACATCTGATCGGATGTAGGTTTGATGATGCTGTTGTTCAGTCTGATGTGAAGCACTGGCTCTTCATAAAGGTCAGTGATGCGGGAAGGCCCAAGGTCCAGGTAGAATACAAAAGGGAGACAAAAAGTTTCTACTCAGAAGAAGTGTCTTTTATGGTTCTGACTAAGATGAAGGAAATAGCAGACGCCTACCTTGGGAAGACTGTTACCAAGGCCATGGTCATAGTGCCAGCTTACCTCAATGACTCTCAGCGGCAGGCAACAAAAGATGCTGAAACTATTGCTGGCCTCAATGTACTTCAAAATACCAAGCAGTCAACTGTTGCTCCTACTGCTTATGATTTAGATAAGAAGGTTGGAGCTCAAAGAGTGTGTTGATTTTTTTACTTGGAAGGTGGTACTTTTGATGTGTCAATCCTCGCTATTGAGGACAGAATTTCTGAAGTCAAATCAACAGCTGGAGACACTCACTTGGGTGGAGAAGACTTTGATAACCGAATGGTCAACCATTTCATTGCTGAGTTTAAACAAAAGCACAAGAAAGACATCAGTGAAAACAAGAGAGCTGTCAGCCATCTACGTGCTGCCTGTGAACGGGCTAAGTGCACCTTCCTCTCCAGCACACAGACAGGTATTGAGATTGATTCTCTTTATGAGGGAATCTACTTCTATACCTCCATTACCTGGGCTCAATTTGAAGAATTGAATGCTGACTTGTTCCCTGGCACACCGGACCCTGTAGAAAAGGCCCTTTGATATACCAAACTAGACAGGTCACAGATCCATGACATTGTCCTGGTTGGAGCTTCTACTAGAATCCCCAAGGTTCAGAAGCTTCTGCAAGACTTCTTCAACGGAAAAGAGCTGAATAAGAGCATTAACCCTGATGAAGCTGTTGCTTATGGTGCAGCTGTCCGGACAGCCATTCTATCTGAAGACAAGTCTAAGAATGTTCAGGATTTGCTGCTCTTGGATGCCACTCCTCTTTCCCTTGGTATTGAAACTGCTGGTGGAGTCATGACTGTCCTCATCAAATGCAATACCACCATTCCTACCAAGCAGACACTGACTTTTATCACTCTGACAACCAGCCTGGTGTCCTCACTCAGGTGTATGAAAGTGAAAGATCCATGACCAAAGAGAATAACCTGCTTGGGAAGTTTGAGCTCACAGCCATACCTCCAGCACCATGTGCTGTCCCTCAGATTGAAGTCACCTTCAACACTGATGCCAATGGCATCCTCAATGTTTCTGCTGTAAATAAGAGCACTGGAAAGGAGAACAAGATCACCATCACCAATGACAAGGGATGTTTGAGCAAGGATGATATTGAGTGTATGTTCCAAGAAGCTGAGAAGTACATAGCTGAAGATGAGAATCAGAGAGATAAGGTTTCCCCCAAGAATTCACTGGAGTCCTATGCCTTCAACATGAAAGCAACAGTTGAAGATGAGAAACTTCAGGGCAAGATCAATGATTAGGACAAACAGGAGACTCTGGACAAGTGTTAATGAAATCAGCAGTTGGCTAGATAAGAATTAGACTGCAGAGAAAGAAGAGTTTGAATACCAGCAGAAAGAACTGGAGAAAATCTGCAACCTCATTATTACAAAGCTGTACCAGTGTGCTGGTAGCATGCCTGGAGGAATGCCTGGAGGCTTCCCGGGTGGTGGAGTACCTCCATCTGGTGATACCTCTTCAGGTCCCACCATTGAGAAGGTGGATTAAGTCAGTCCAAGTAGAGGTGTAGCATTGTTCCACAGGGAACCATTTGAAGGACCCAAATTTACTTAGCAAGTTACATGGCAGTTAAATTAAACTGCTACAATAAATTACCGGGCAGTCTCAGTACTTGCACATGGAACATGTGCACAGGGAGAGAACATTGCACTTTATAAACAAATGTATCTATCATAGGTGGAATATGCAATGTCTAATAAAACTATTTAAATTGGCACCATTAAAAAGTATATATACTCTCTCCTCTATACCTCATAGAACTTTCTCCAAAACTGCTCACATACTCAGACACTAAACAAGTCTTGATAGATATGAGAAAACTGAAATAACTGCCTGCATTCTTTCTATCAGGCCCTAAAAATTAAAGTTGGATATCAAAAACCACAGAAACAAAAGAAAACATACAAACTCCTGGAAAAGTATCAACTCTCTACTACATGAAAACTGGGCCAAGATAGAATTAATAAAAGATATTAAAGATTTTGTAGAATTCAATGAAAATGAAAACACAGCATACCCAAACTCATGAGATGCAATGAAAGCATAACTAAAAGAACAATTCATATCACTAAGAACTTAAATAAAACAAACAAAAATTTAAAAAGAAGAGATCTCATACTCCCAACTTAACAGCAAATCTGAAAGCTCTAGAACAGTAGTTCTCAACCAGAAGGTCTTGAGCACTTTTGGGGGATCTAATCACTCTTTCACAGGGGCTACCTAAGAGTATCAGGAAACAGAGAAATTTACATTATGACTCAAAACAGTAGAAAAATATAGTTATGAAGTAGCAAGGAAAAAATTTTATGGTGGTGGGGGAGGCGGTAGGGGAAGTCACCACAACATAAGGAACTGCATTAAAGGGTTGCAACATTCGGAAGGATGAGAGCCACTGCTGTAGAACAAAAAGAAATAATCACACCCAAGGGGAGTAGACGGCAAGAAATAATCAAACTCCGGGCTAAAATCAATAAAATGGAATCAAAGATAACAATACAAAGAATCAATGAAACAAAGAATTGATTCTTTGAGAAAAATAAAGTACCATAGACAAACCCTTATTCAAAGTAACTAAAAAAGAATAAGAGAATATCCAAAAATGAAAAAAATGACAGACACTTTGATGCCTGAACAGTCACCCAACACTCCATATAAGCACCGTCTTCAACCTTCTGGCCCAATATATCTGACAGACACATTTGTGAGGCAGAGCCTATTGAGGACTTGCTTACCCTGTCTTGGCAGAGTTTGGCTGTTGACTTCTGCTTGCATCCAAGCTTGCCCATTTTTAGGCAGAATTCTATCTGGGGCAGAAAGAGAAACCTGCACTTCCGGTTCACTCACGTAATTAAGTTTCATTCCTTCTCAAGGCTTTGAGGAGGTTGAAGACCAGATAATTTAGCCTTACAATTAAGCTTAGTTGTTTAGGGGGTCAAGACGTTTTTAGGTTTAGATAGGTATGTTAAGTTGATAGAGATGAGATGTGATAGGTATTGATTTTCATTCAGAATTTTAAACTCACCAAAATAGGAAAGATGTTTTGTGCAAGGTTGCCTGATACAATTAGCCAAAACACCATGACTATAACACTTATATAATTCCTGATTGTTTTGTGGTTCTTTTTGCTGTATGTAGCTTTTTATTTCTGTGTAGTAATATAAATGTATATGACAAAAAAAGAGAATATCCAAATTAACTAAACAAGAAACAAAAAAAAGGGAAAGTAACAACAGGCACTGAGGAATCCAGAATATAATAAGGGCATACTTTTAAAACCTGTATTCCATCAGATTAAAAAATATAGAATTAATGAACATTTTTCTCAGTAGGTACCACTTACCAAAGATAAACAAAGACTAGTTAGACAATTTAAATAGACTTATAACCCCTAAGAAAATAGAATAGAAAATAAAAACAGTCATTAAAAGTCTCCCAACCAAAAAAAGCCCAGCGCCAGATGGTTTTAGCACAGAATTCTCTCAGGCTTTCAAAGAAGAGTTAATGCCAATACTCCTCAAAATATCCCACAAAATAAAAATATAAGGGACACTGTCCAATTCATTTTATGAGGCCACAGTTACCCTGACACCCAAACCACATAAAGACCCAACAAAGAAAGACAATTACAGACCAATTTTCCTTATGAACATACATGCATACATACTCAATAAAACACTTGCAAACCAAGCACATATAAAAAAGATCATCCATCATAATCAAGGAGGCATCCTAGAGATGCCAAGATGGTTTAATATATGAAAATCAGTATATGTAATCCACCACAAAAACAATGTAAGGGAAAAACACATATGATCATCTCATTAGATGTGGAAAAGACCTTTGGCAAGACCCAACATCCATCATGATAAAAGCCATGGAAATATCAGGGATACAAGAGACATACCTAAACATAACTTAGAGCAAGGCTCTAGCCAACATCTAATTAAAAGAAGAGAAATTCAAAGCAAGTCCAGGAACAAGAAAAGGTTGTTCACTCTCTTCATATCTAGTCATTATAGTATTTGAAGTTCTAGCTAGAGTAATAAAATAACAGAAGCAGATCAAGGAGATACAAATTGGAAAGGAAGAAGTCAAAGTATTATTATTTGCAGATTATATGTTCATATATGTAAGTGACTCTAAAAAAAATCCACCAGAGAACTCCTACAGTAGGGATGTAAAGCAAATAAAAATTTTAAAAATAAATTAAAATTTAAAAAAAAGATTAACTCAAGAAAATCACTAGTACTTCTATACTATATAATATATAATATGCATAATATATAATATAATGGAAAACAGGACTGAAAATCATCAGGGAAAAAGACAGCTTGCACAACAGGTACAAATAATATAAAACATCTTATGGAAAGTCTTGGACTATAAAAACTTCAAGACTTGAAGAAAGAACTTGAAGAAGACATCAGAAGATGGAAAAACATCCCATGCCCATGGATCAGTAGAATTAATATTTAAAAATGGCCATCCTACCCAAAGCAATCTACACATTCAGTGCAATCTCTATTAAAATGCAAACACATTTTTTACAGACCTTGAAAGGACAATTCTCAACTTCATATGAAGAAACAAAAAAAAAAAAAAAAAAAAAAAAAACAAGATATCTAAAACAATCATGAAAAAGAGAACTGCTGAATGCCCCTCTCCCAATTTCAAGTTGTACTACAGAGCTATAGTATTAAAAACTGCATGGTGTTGGCATAAAAACAGACAGGTTGATCAATGGAATTGAGCTGAAGACCCAGAGATAAATCCACACACATATGAACTCCTCATGTTTTATAAAGAAGCCAGAAATACACATCAGATAAAAAGACAGTGTCATCAATAGATTGTACTGCTCAAACTACATGCCCATTTGTAGCAAAATATAAACAGGTCCATATTTATCACTCTGCTCAAAAGTCAAGCCTAAGTGGATCAAAGACCTCAACATAAAACCAGATACACTGAAAGTGTTGGCACAGGAGATGACTTACTGAATAGAGCACCAACAGTCCATATACTAAGATCAACAATTAATAAATAGGATCTCATGAAACTGAAAAGCAAAGGACACCAGAAATAGGACAAATAAGCAGCTTACAAAAATGGAAAAAGATTTTTTAAACAACTCCTCATTCAATAGAGGACATATCCAAAAAATAGATTATCAAGAAACTAGATAATGCCATGTCCCCTGGATGGGGAGACCTGGTAGCACTCAGAGGAAGGATAGCAGGCTACCAAGAAGAGACTTGATACCCTATGAGCATATACAGGGGGAGGAGGTCCCCCTCAGTCACAGTCATAGGGGAGGGGAGTAAGGGGAAAATGGGAGGAATGGGAGGATACAAGGGATGGGATAACCATTGAGATGTAATATGAATAAATTAATAAAATATTTTTTAAAAGAAATGAGAAAATTGCTTGGGAAAAAAAGAAACTAGATAATGCAACTTAAAAATGGGAAACAGACTTCTCAACAGAGGAATGGCAAACGGCTGAGAAACATTTAAAGAAATGTTCAACATCCATAGTCTTCCAGAAAATACAAATCAAGAATATTTGGGATTCCATATTACACCTGTCAGAATGGCTAGGATCAATAACACAGGTCATATTCCATGCTGGCAAGGATGTGAAGCAAAGGGAACACTCCTCCATTGCTCAAGAGAGTGTACACCTGTACAGACACTGTAGAAATCAATATTGAAGTTCCTCGAAAAGTTAAAGAATCAATATACCTCACTAGATATAGCTCAGCTATAACACTTTTGAGCATCTGTCCAAAGGATGTTCCAACCTACTACAAGGACATTTGCTTAACCATGATCACTGTGGATTATACATCATAGCCAGAAACTGGAAATAACCTAGATGTCTCTCAACACAGGAATGGATAAAGAAAATATGGTGCCTTTACACAATGGAATATTGCTCAGCTGTTTAAAAAAGTGACATCATAAAAATTCAGGCAAATGAATGGAACTAGGAAAAAAATCAACCTGAGTAAGGTAACCCAGACCCAAAAAAAAAATTGTGATATATATTTACTTAGAAATAAATGATAATGAAGCTACAATCTGTAGACCCAGAGGATGCTCCAGGGATGCAGGGATACCTCAAGGATGGGAGCAATAGATTTTATGGGCAAAAGGGGCGTGGTTGGGAGTGGGAGCTGGGTTGATCAGTTGGGAGGTAGAAAGGGTGAAGGGAGAGAGTGCAAGGAGAGATGGCAGAAAATGGGGTAGGCCTTTGGAGGGTGGGGTGGAAATCTAGTGTAGTTAAAGTTTCAGGAATCTATAAGGTAATCCTAAAGAGGATTCCTAGTAATAGGGGACATGGAGTCTCAATTGGCCATCTCTTGTAGCTAGACAAGGCTTCTGGTGGTGAGACTAGGATACATTCAAATCAGTTATTGACCAAGGGTGTCCCATGGAAATTCTGAAACAACCCAGGCTCTCGCTGCAACATTTTGTTCTCCCTGCAAACTGACAGCCCTGGAGGTCCCCACTGCTGAGACCAACATCCACACAACTCAATGTTCCAGCCCCCAATAATAAATACTGCTTTGTTATTTACATGCTGAAGAATGACAGTAGGAAAATGTTAAGTGACTTTGTGTTTCATAATTTAAAATGTATAATTCTATAAGAAGAAAAAATGTATGTACAGTGAAAATACAGCAAACCATAATGTACAATGCTCTTGAATCTCAACAAAGGTGTTTCAGGCAGTATGTGTTGGAATGGCATGATGTCGCATGGTTTGACCCCATACACAGTATGCTTGGTATACAAAGTGTATGCAGTTTATGTTCAGAACCACGGTTGAAATAGGTCTCAATGCAACACGGTCAAGCACTGCAAGAAACAACTTGAATTCATTATGTAATTGATTTTGAATTAACTTTTTGTTGCTACACATTGAGAAGTCTTTGACCATTGTCAATTTTTTTCACAATTATTACATTGAGTTATATGGTCCCATGTGGCCACAATTCATAGTTTTAAAAACTGCCCAACTTAATATCACTGCTAAACTATTTCGGTTGCACTCTTCCATTTAAATCTGATCAATATAAATTTGGTTCATATGTAAAGCTAGGGTGAAAATCTAATTTTTAATATTGTAATATCTTACTTTGGAGATCTCTTCATCAGTGATATAATTTCCCAACAATAAGTTTATGTAGACCACAGTGCTTCCACTTGGTAACAAATCAGGATACCATGCCCATCCCGGTCTCCCCATTAGCTCCCCAGTGCTCCACAAATCAAGTATATACAATTACTCCTTAAAAACGAGGTCTGCCCTTAAATTAGATCCATTTTCTTATTCTCTCTCATGTTAATAAGAGAATTGCTAATCTCTGCTTCTAAAAGTCTAGACAAGGATCATAATCAACCTACCTGTTGTTTGGACAAAAGAAAGGCAGCAGAGAAAACCCTATATTAAGACCATAGGAATCTCCTCCAGTTGGACAATAAATGAAATGACAAGTAAGATACTCTCAAGACACATCAATGGTATGGTTGTCTAAGTAAGACACAAACAATAACAACAATAGACACGCCATTGTAGAAAGGGAAAGCTCATATGGTCTCACCTCTAGACAAAGAACAGCTGAGAGAGGGATTTTAGTCTTTCCCAGAGAGAAGCCTCTTAAATGGTTAGCCAATGGCAAGTAGTCAGCCCAGATATACTCAGCAGTTTGTATTTATGTATATACCTATGTATATGTGTGATTGTATGATGTATGTATGTGTGTATGTGTAGGTATATGAGCAATAATTATCAAAAAAAGGAGCCAGAATTTGAGGGAGAGTAAGAGGTTCATAAGAATGGTAGGAGAGAACATAAGAAGGTTTGAAAGGGACCAGGCATGGTGGTGCACACCTTTAATCCCAGCACTTGGGAGGCAGAGGCAGGTGGATCTCCATTAGTTTCAGGTGAGCCTCATCTACAGAGTGAATTCCAGGACAGCCAGGGCTACACAGAAAAACCCTGTCTCAAAAAACCAGAGAGGAAAAAAGGTTTGAAAGAAGAAAATGCAGTGGGAAGCATTTAATTTAAAAAACTAAATAAGATGGGGAAAGAAAAGAAAATATAGTACAATAAAATAGAAAATGTTACCTCCCTTATAACTGACCTCTACATAGAGAGTTGTTCACACAGTTAAAAATGAGTATTTAGTGTAAAGCCACACTGCACACACTGATGTCAACTACAGGGTTCATTTAAATCCTTCCTCTGTTTCACCCTACTGAATGACAGTTCCACAGCAATTGTAATCATGCAAATGTTGGAGTGTTTGAAGTGGTATTTTCTATCTAGATGAATACTAGCTAAAATAATTAGAAAGTTAAAAAAAAAAAAAAAAAAGAAAGTCAACTACCCTGCAGCCAAAAGAAGACAGCAGGACTCACACTTGAGTAGTTTTAGAAGACATGTCAGCAAGCCTCAGCACAAGCTAAGCTGGAAACATTTAGCTATCTCTCTAAGAATAAATAGTTTGAGGAGAATTTAAAAAAGAAGTAAGTCCATTTCTTGTTGCTGTGACAAACTGAAAGAAATCAACTTAAGGTAGTAAATGGGTTTTTTTTGGCTTATAATTTTAGTTCATTTAGGGGGTAAGATGTTTTTAGGTCTAGATAGGTGTTCTAAGTTGATAATGACAATATATCATGGAGATTGATTTACATTCAGAAATTTAAATGTACCAAGATAGGAAAGATGTCTTCTCCAAGGCTGTCAAATACAAATAGGCAAAAACACTAAGAATGTAACATTTATATAATTCCTGATTGCGTCACGGTTCTTCTTGCCGTAGGCAATCTATTGTATATATGTGTAATAATATAAATGTATATGTACACAAATAAAATAATTTTTAAAAATTTAGTTCAAAGTCAGCTGACTCATTTTTTTCCTAAGGCAAGGCAGTAGATCATGGTGTTAGAAGTATGTTGCAATAAAACGAAGAGAGGAAACAAAGAGGGGGAAAGAGAGAAAGAGAGAGAGAGAGAAGTGGAGATCTCTTGTGATGATGTATAAAGCCATCCTCCTTTACCTAAGCTCCCCCTCCTGCTTTCACCCACTTATCACCAATGCCATCAAATTATGAACACACTGCTGCTTAGGTCAAAGCCATCATGATCTAATCATTAACACAAGCTACCACCATATTGCAAGCAAGCCTTCAACATATGAGCCTTTGTGGGTAAACATTCCATGAACACACTGTCACACAGAGTTGGTTGAAATCAAAGAAGCTGTATGCAGAGTCCTGCCATTACCCATTCTGGTCTGCAGTGGCTAGGCAAGGACCTGGAAGCAGAGGGAGAAGTATGGGGCAGACCATCTGACAAAAACTATGACCTTTAAGTAAACATGAAAACCTACAGGAAACCAGAAGCGCATAAGCTGCTCAACTTTACTGTTGTCCCTCATAAGCCTTGCTTGTGCTTCTTGGTGGAAAAGGGAGACAATGAAATTCACGAAAATAACAAAAGTGCTATGAATCCCCAGGAATTGTTCCATAGCAAGACTCAGCTTTAAGCTCTCTTGGCTCTACAGTACTCTTTGGTCTTGGTGGGGCTTGTTTTTGCATGAATTGGATGTATTTTCTGATTGAGTGGATTCTACCAACATTGAACAAATAATTAAGAAATTTTGTACTACTTCACATTTAACTTTGGCTTAACTTAGGAAAACATAACATCTCTCCCTCCTAAAATGAAACACTCAATCGTCTCAAACTTCTGAAGATAGAAGAGACTTCCTATTTAGATAAAAAAGTAACCAAAAAATATGTATAAAAATCCAATGGGTCCCTTATGTGGAGGACCTTTCTCTTACAAATCTTAACATCAACAGATTGTGTTATTTCTACCAAATAAATAAAGTACCTGAGATAATTAACTTTAAAAGAAAAAGGTTTTATGTTGGGTCAGATTTTTTGAATCCATGATTGATTGGCTCTATTGCTTTGGAAAGATGACACATCATCTTTAAGTGATGTGGCAGAGAGTAAGCACAGATCTTATGACCAGAAAGAAAACAGAAGGGCGTACCTACAATGGCCAAAGCACTTGTTTGCTCACCCCATTTTTCTAAATGAGACTTTGCCTCCCAACCATGCCACTCAAGGAACTAAGCCTTTATTATACAGCCTTTGGAGGAGACTTGCCTAAGTCAGCATTTGTAGAAGAGACTGAATATTATATTAAGTACAATGCCCTAACATCCTTCTAAGCATCGTTTGTGTATCACAGATTTTTCTCAATTCAAATCATATTCAACATCACCTCTGAACTTAGCACCATGGCCAAGACCAAATAATCAGATCTGAACTTTTAAAAATGTTTATTTTACTTTTTAAATTTCGTGTGTGGTGGGGAATATGTGTGTGGGGTTAGGAGAGTGTTGTTGCTGCAGAGTTGAGACGTGGATGTCAGATCTTCTGGAGCTGAATTACAAGCTGCTAATCATGGATGCTAGGAACTGAACTTGGGTGCTCTAGAAAAGCATTGTGTGTTCTTAAGCACTAAGCTATCTCTTCAGGCCCAGAATCTGCATTTTGAACAGGGTCTTGAGATAATTCAGATGTTTCCTGAGCTCAGAGGAGTACCGCTCATCTCCTTTAGCACCAGACTTTTTTGCATGATCTGTGTCCACAAAGAGGTTTGCCTACATTTACACAAGACTTAGAAGAATAAAGTGAGCAATCTGAGACAGCAGCCGTTTTCAGACTTTAGCCTGGATCAGAAACATAAATCATTAGGCCACATGCCCAGATCATCTGATTCTGTAGGTCTGGGTTGGGACCTGATAATTTGCATTTCTAACAAGTTACCAGGTGGTACCGAGGCTGCTAGCTGATGGAACACATCTTTAAAACCATTTTCAAACACCAGAGTCCTGGGAGGTTGGAGAGGTTGCATCTTCTGAGACCAGCAGTGGTGGCGGTCCTTGCCCAGTGTGATATCCTCTTGATATGGCAGACACACTGGAGTTCTGAGGCCAATGGTAGCAGCAGCTTCCTTAGCGAGCCAGTTTTCTGTGTGGTTCCGGGCATTGTTCCCAGAAACTCAGCCTAGAATCTGTACTTTTAACTCTCCCAATAACTGTGTGAACTATCATAAATCTCTTTCCAAGTAAACTTGTTAGGTCAGATTCTGTTGCCTACAATTAAGAACTCTGGCCAACACAGCTCTTCAAGACACTTAGCAAAGGAGTTTTAAACTACATTTTTAAATTTTTCAGCCCACTGCACTTGGGTAGATGAACAGAAAGGAGAAGATCTAGCCGAAGATACATCTTGGTCTTGTAAGAATCTAACCCGAGTAACAGGTAAATGAGTGGAGATTATTTTCCAGACAACTGATCTACACTCAGCATGCAGCATCCTTTGGAGGACCTAAAGGCAATACTCAGCACAAGACTAACACTTGCACTATACAATTTTTAACATAGTTATTAATGAGGATTACATTATAAATATCCTCTGAGAATAAATCTCATCTTAGTACTTAGACCATGTCATAACTGACAATGAAAAACCTGATTTTTGATCATGAATAAACGTTTCTAAATCAATTTTGCACAACTAATATCAATACTTACACACAATAAAAGATCCTTCTCTAAAAGCTTGCCTTGCTATTGAGTTATAATGATACATTGTTCAAGTGCTGGCTCCCCAACTACTAAAAACAAACAGGCCACTAATAAGCTCAAGTTGACTTTGATCCTTACAACACAAAGGAGGATAGTATGAGCCTGGGAAGACCTTGACAATTTTTTGGAGAGGCCATTTAGAAATTTACTAGGAGTTGGAAGCATGGTTTAAGATGGGCCTTTCAATTTAGGTGTAAAATAAAGAAGAGAAATGGTTAGGGTTTTATAAGAAACATTAAACAGAAAAACAAAGATTTTTGAGACGAAGGGTTCACAGCATCTTAGGTTGCGAATAATCCATTGACAGTTTCCATTAAATAAAGTCATGAGTTTGGGTATAAGTTTCATACAAAAGTAAAATTGTGTTAATACAGACAGTGTGGTGGTTGCTTTTCGTCAACTTGACATAAACCAAGACATCAGAGAAGATGGACAAGAAGTCACCTCCACCACATTGGTCTGTTGGCAAGTCTGTGGGGGCGTTTTCCTAATTAGTGGATGATAGGGGAGGGCCCAGTTCTCTGTGGCTTTGCCACCACTGGACCAGTGGTCCTGGATTGCATAAGAAAGCAAGCTGAACAACCCAGAAGATCTGATCCACCTGGGGTCTTGGCTACAAAGCAACAGGAAAGACAGACAGCTGGGATCAACCTACACAACCAGAGAGCTTGTGTGCTGACCTTACTCTAGATCCCAATACTGCTGACTTGAGATACAGCAGTAAGGGGAAAAGGCCCAAACAGAAACCTACTTCGCGGGACTCAGCCTCGAGCCTAAGGTGTTGAGAAAAATCTACAGGAGTAGAATCTGAATCACCAGCCTGGTCCAGGGAAGTACTCCCTGTTCCCCACAGATAAGGGCACCCTACCTATAAGCAGACATCAACTATCCACTCCCAAACAGGGAAGGTCACTACAAACCACCTCCCAACATTAGACTCACCAAAATGACAAGGGGACAACGAAAGAATGCTAACAAAAACCAAAACAGGATGGCATCTCCAGATCCCAGCAATCCTAATGAAAACAACCTGGAGAACCCAACAACAATGGATATAAATGAAAACCACCTCAAATCCTTAGTAAGTAAGATGATATTGGAAGAATCAAATAAATTTTGTAAACAAATGCAGGAGGAAGCAAACAAGAGGGCTGATGACTTAAAAGAGTCATATAAAGAGGCATTTGAAGAATTTCAGAAAAACACAAATAACCAGATGAAGGAAATTATTAAAACAGTTCAAGACCTGAAGATAAAAATGGAAGAAATCATAAAAGAACGCACGGAAGAAAAACGCGATCGAGAAGCATCAGAAAAGAAAGCAAACATCTCAGAGGTGGCCTTATCTAACAGATTGCAAGAAATGGAAGAACGAATATCAGGACTTGAAGATACAATCGCACAATTGGAAACAATCATCCAGGATAATGCTAAATCTGAAAAGTTCCTGACACAAAGCGTTCATGAAATAAAAGACAACATGAAAAGAAGAAACTTGAGAATAATAGGGATAGAGGAAAGAGAAGGTAACCGACTCCACAGCCCAGAAAATATCTTTAACCGAATAATAGAAGAAAATTTCCCCAATTTGAAGAAGGAGATGCATACGAACATACAAGAGGCCTACAGAACACCAAATAGAATAGACCCAAAAAGAAAATCTTCCCGCCACATAATAATAACAACACAAAATATACAGAACAAGGAAAAAATATTAAAAGCGGCAAGAGAAAAAGGACGAGTAACATATGAAGGCAAACCTATCAGAATCACTCCTGACTTCTCAGCAGAGACCATGAAAGCCAGAAGGGCCTGGACAGAGGTTCTGCAAACGCTAAGAGAACACAGATACCAGGCAAGACTACTATATCCAGCAAAATTATCAATAACCATTGGAGGTGAAGACAAGATATTCCATGACAAAAACAAATTCACACAATACCTAGCAACAAATCCGGCTTTACAGAAGTTACTAGAAGGAAAACTCCACCCCAACCGGTCAAACTACAACCAAAAATACATAAGAAATAAATAACTACACCATTGCAAAATCACAACTTCACAAAAACTCGATTGTTATAAATACCAAAAATGAAGGGACTTACCAATCACTGGTCATTAATATCTCTCAACATTAATGGTCTCAACTCTCCAATAAAAAGACACAGACTAACAGAGTGGATGCATAAACACGACCCAACATTCTTCTGCATTCAAGAAACACATCTCAACCACAAGGACAGACATTGCCTCAGAGTGAAAGGTTGGGGAAAAATATTCCAAGCAAATGGTCACAAGAAACAAGCTGGGGTAGCTATTCTAATATCTAATAAAATAGACTTTCAACCAAAATTAGTCAAAAGGGACAAGGATGGTCACTTCATACTTGTCAAAGGTAAAGTCAACCAGGAAAACATCACGATTTTGAACATCTATGCTCCGAATACAAGGGCTCCGACATTTGTAAAAGAGTTATTAACAAAGCTTGCCCCATTCATCGATACCCACACATTAATAGTGGGAGACTTCAACACCCCACTTTCACTCAAGGATAGGACTTTGATTTCAAAACTAAGCCGGGAAATAACTTCATTAACCAATGTCATGAATCAAATGGATCTAACAGATATCTACAGAACTTTCCACCCAAACGCAAAGGAGTATACCTTTTTCTCAGCACCCCATGGAACGTTCTCTAAAATTGATCACATAGTTGGTCACGAAGCAAACCTCAACAGATACAAGAAGATTGAAATAATACCTTGTATCTTATCAGATCACCATGGTCTAAGGCTGGACTTCAACAACAATAGAAATAACAAAAAGCATACCAACACGTGGAAACTAAACAACTTTCTACTTAATGACACATGGGTCACGGAAGAAATAAGGGAAGAAATAAAAGACTTCCTGAAATTCAATGAAAATGATGGAACAACATACCCAAATTTGTGGGACACATTGAAAGCAGTGCTAAGAGGAAAATTCATAGCACTAAGTGCCTTTAAAAAGAAAATGGAGTCATCCCACATAAACAACCTAACAACACATCTGGAAGCCCTAGAAAAAAAAAAAGCAGAAACACCCAAGAGGAGTAGACGCCTGGAAATAATCAAACTCAGAGCTGAAATCAATAAATTAGAAACAAAGACAACAATCCAAAGAATCAACAAAACCAAGAGCTGGTTCTTTGAGAAAATTAACAAGATAGACAAACCGTTAGCCAATCTAACTAAAAGACAAAGAAAAGCTATCCAAATTAACAAAATCAGAAATGAAAAGGGAGACATAACAACAGACACCGAAGAAATACAAAGAATCGTAAGGACCTACTTCAAAGACATTTATGCCACAAAATTTGAAAATTTAAGGGAAATGGACAAATTTCTCGACCGATTCCATTTACCAAAATTGAACCAAGACCAGATAAACAAATTAAATAGCCCTATTTCGCCTATAGAAATAGAAGCAACCATTGATAGTCTTCCAACCAAAAAAAGCCCAGGGCCAGATGGTTTCAGCGCAGAATTCTACCAGTCCTTCAAAGAGGAGCTAATACCGATACTATTCAAGCTATTCCGAAAGATAGAAATGGATGGAATATTACCAGACTCCTTTTATGAGGCCACAGTCACATTGATACCTAAACCCCACAAAGACCCAACAAAAAAAGAGAATTTCAGACCAATTTCTCTTATGAACATTGATGCAAAAATACTCAACAAAATACTCGCAAAGCGAATACAACAGCATATCAAAGACATCATTCACCATGACCAGGTAGGCTTCATTCCAGGAATGCAGGGATGGTTTAACATACGGAAATCCATCAATGTAATCCACCATATAAACAAACTGAAAGAGAAAAACCATATGATCATCTCTTTAGATGCAGAAAAAGCATTTGACAAAATCCAACACCCATTTATGTTTAAAGTTCTGGAGAGATCGGGAATACAAGGCACTTTTCTAAACACAATAAAGGCTATATATAGCAAACCAATAGCCAACATTAAATTAAATGGAGAGATACTCAAGGAAATCCCTCTAAAATCAGGGACCAGACAAGGCTGCCCACTTTCCCCATACCTCTTTAATATAGTTCTTGAAGTTCTAGCCAGAGCAATAAGACATCAAAAGGAGATCAAGGGGATCCAAATGGGAAAGGAAGAAGTAAAATTATCCCTATTTGCAGATGATATGATAGTGTATATAAGTGACCCCCAAAATTCCACCAGAGAACTCCTACAGCTGATAAACACCTTCAGCAAATTGGCAGGATACAAAATAAACTCAAAAAAGTCAGTAGCTTTCCTATATACAAATGACAAACAGGCAGAGGAAGAAATTAGAAAAATTACTCCCTTCACGATAGCCACAAGCAATATAAAATATCTAGGAATAACCCTAACCAAGCAAGTGAAGGATTTATTTGAAAAAAACTTTAAACCTCTGAAGAAAGAGATTGAAAATGACATCAGAAGATGGCGGGATCTACCATGTTCGTGGATCGGAAGAATCAACATAGTAAAAATGGCCATCTTACCAAAAGCAATTTACAGATTCAATGCAATCCCTATCAGAATACCTACTAAATATTTTGTAGATATTGAAAGAACAATTCTCAACTTCATATGGAGAAACAAAAAGCCCAGAATAGCAAAAACAATCCTTTACAATAAAAGATCCGCTGGAGGAATCTCCATACCTGATCTCAAGCTGTACTATAGAGCAACAGTAATTAAAACAGCATGGTACTGGCACAGCAATAGGCTAGTGGATCAATGGAATCGAACTGAAGACCCAGAGATGAATCCACACACATTTGCTCACCTGATTTTCGACAAAGAAGCCAAATCCATTCAATGGAAAAACGACAGCATCTTCAACAAATGGTGCTGGTCTAACTGGATGTCTACATGTAGAAAAATGCAATTAGACCCCTATTTGTCACCATGCACAAAACTCAAGTCCAAGTGGATTAAAGACCTCAACTTAAAACCACAGACATTAACCCAGTTAGAGGAAAAAGTGGGGAAGAGTCTGGAACTCATAGGCACAGGAGACAACTTCCTGAACAGAACACCAACAGCCCAGGCCTTAACATCAACAATTAATAAATGGGACCTCATGAGGCTGAGAAGCTTCTGTAAGGCTGGTGACACTGTCAAGAGAACAAAGCGACAGCCTACAGACTGGGAAAAGATCATCACCGACTCTTCATCTGACAAAGGTCTAATATCCAAAATATATAAAGAACTTAAGAAATTAAACACCACCAAACCAAATAACCCAATAGAGAAATGGGGCGCAGAGCTAAACAGAGAATTCTCAACAGAGGAATATCAAATGGCTGAGAAACACTTAAAGAAATGCTCGACCTCCTTAGTCATCAGAGAAATGCAAATCAAAACGACACTGAGATTCCATCTTACACCCATCAGAATGGCTAAGATCAATAACTCAACTGACACCTCATGCTGGCGAGGGTGTGGAGAAAGAGGAACACTCCTGCATTGCTGGTGGGAATGCAAACTAGTACAACCACTTTGGAAAGCTATCTGGTGCTTTCTCAGAAAAATGGGAATAGGGCTTCCTCAAGACCCAGCTATTCCACTCCTTGGAATATACCCAGAGGATGTACTACCACACAACAGGGACATATGCTCAACCATGTTCATAGCTGCCTTATTCATAATAGCCAGAACTTGGAAACAACCTACGTGTCCCTCAACAGAAGAATGGATAAAGAAACTGTGGTACATTTACACTATGGAATACTACTCAGCTATTAAAAACAAGGAATTTCCAAAATTTGTGGACAAATGGATTGAACTAGAAATTGTCATAATGAGTGAGTTCACACAGAAGCAAAAAGAGCTAAATGGTATATACTCACTTATATCGAGACACTAGCCCAAGGTGTACGTCCCCATGAAAAACTGTACCTACCAGAATAATGGGTAAGAGGGGAGGACATCCTATTGAATCTTTAGGTGTGAGAAGCCTGGGAGAAAGAGGAAATGGAAGGATCCAGTGGGTCCTGGAAAACTACAGGCGAGTCTGGGCCCTGGGGTCCTCCGCAAACTGTGGCAACAGCCAAGGAAAAAATAGGCAGTAAAAACCTTGAACCCCTACCCGGACTAGCCGATGGACATTCTCCACTGTTGAGTGGAGAAGAAGATCTAACTCTCACACAAACTCTGGTGCCCCATATTTGATCATATCCCTTGGATGGAGATGCCTGGTGGCACTCAGAGGAAAGATAATAGGTCACCAAGGAGAGACTTGATACCGTATGAGCATATTCAGGGGGAGGAGATCCCCCTCAGACACAGACATAGGGGAGGGGAGTAGGGGGGGGAAGTGGGAGGAAGGGAGGGATGGGAGGATACATGGGATGGGCTAACAACTGAGATGTAATATGTATAAATTAATAAAAATGTATTAAAAAAATAAAAATAAAAAATAAAAAAAATAAAAAAAATAAAAAAAAAAAGAAAGCAAGCTGAGTAAGCTATGGCTTCTGCTTCAGTTCCTGCCTACCAGTTCCTGCCATAAGTTCCTGTCTTTGGCTTATTTCAATGTACTGTGACCCAGGATATGTATATCTTTCCTCCTCAAGATCCTTTTGGTCATGGTATTTTATCACAGCAGTAGAATTCAAAGACAGGCATAAATTGTGGATTGTAAAGTTAAATAAATTTCAATGGAATACTACTTAGCTAGTAAAAACAAATAAATCTTGAAATTTGCAGGCAAATGGATGGAACTAGAAATGATCATCCTAAGTGAGATAACCAAGACCATGAAAGACATGCATGGTATATACTCACTTATAAGTGGATATTAGCCCAACATAGATGTCCCCTGAGAGACTTCATCTGGTGTGGGATTGGGACAGATACTGGGACTCGAAGCTGGATTCCAGGCAGAGGGCTGAGTGCCGTAGAGAGGAGTGGGGAAATGGAATGTCCAGGAGGAAGCAGGAGCTCCACAGGGAGACCATCAAGGCCTGCAGATCTAGCCATGGTGGCCTGAACAAACTGATGCACCAGTCAAGGATTATGCATGCAGAGAACCAAAACCCCTTGTTCAGATGCAGCCAATGGACTGCCGAATCTCCACTTAGGGGAGACAAGGGGCAGGGGTTGGGGGACTACACTGCTGCTGAACCTCTGACATGAACTCAGGTACCCACAATTTGGTTACTGCCCCTTGGCAAGATGGCCTAGCAGGCAAACAGGGAAGGGGATGCAGGTTATCCTGATGACTCATAATAGGCTGTTGCCAGAGGTCTAGGGGAGGTGAATATGCAGAACACGAAAGGTGGAAGAGAATGACAAGATAAGAGGAAGGGGAATAACAATTAGGGTGCAATGTGAATACATTATAATAAACAAAATATACATTTAAAAATCCTGGCAGAGGAGGGGGATGCTGCAGAGACTGATGCACAAACCAAGGACCATGCATAGTGAGGACCTTGACACTCTGCACAGATGTAGATAAGCAGCATAGTCTCCTTGTGGGTCCCACAATATGGGAAGTAGGAACTACTTCTGACATAGACTCTGGCCCCCCAACATTGATCATTTCCCCCTAGCAGCGCAGCCTTATTGGGCCACAGAGGAAGAAGATACATGTTCTACAGATGAGACTTGATAGGCTGAGGTCAGATATTAGGGGATGAGGGCTCCCCTTTCTGAGGAATAGGGGATGGAGGGGGGCTTGGCGGGATCTGGAGGTGATGAGGGAGGAGGCTACAATCGGGATGTAAAGAATTCAAACTGCAGAATAAACAGGTAACTTATATTGCTAATCCCTCTACGTGGGAATAGCTCTGAGACTGGCTGAGACACGAACGTCTATGCATAGACAATGCTTCTGGTTGGTCATAGAATCCCTGTGACTTGTTAGATGCCATTCTTCATATAGCATGAGTGAATATTTACAGATGTCTTTCTTCTGCTCATACAAAGAGCAGAGAACTAGCCTTAATTGTTCTGTGCATCTTACATACCTCACATTTATAATTTTAGGATTGTATAAGGCTTGTGAGAAATTGTATGTTTTCAGAACAAAGGAAGCCAACACTGATGCTGGATCAGACCTGACAAGATTAATTTCTCTCAGCATGCCGGACACTAATATCCTGCATCCTTCATGTTCCGGTACCAAGCGCTTCAGTTGTTGTTCCTCATCAGAACAGAACAGCTTCTCCAGGGCAGCTTGAAGAAAGTTTCTAATAACAATTGTTCCAGCATTTCAGACTGTTCCACACAGGGCTTCCACTAAGCCTGGAATTTCCCAAAATTTAGAAACTGGACCACAAGTGCTATTCCTAGATTGTTTGACCACTTCCCCAATTTTATTTGGGCCCCTACAAAGGTATTATTCATCCCAAATCAGCCAGAAGAAACCTTAAGAGAATGGCACCCCATTTCCCTTAAGGGGAGTTGGGTGAATATTTAGTTGCTTTCTTGGGCTATAGATGTTTATTTTCAATGAGAGTTGGTTATAAGTTACTATTTTCTTATTCAGAGAGAAAATGAGGTTGGACTCAGGGATGTCACCCTTTTCCTTTATCTTTCTTTCTTAGGTTTGGAGATAGAGGTTGAAAAGAAAGAAGGAGGATATTGAAATATATAGGGATAGTTGGACAAAAGGATTTTGATCAAAAATCTACCAAAAAAATTTACAAAAAGTAAATTATTGAATCTGTTCCTCAACTTAAGGCCATAATTGTTACTCACAAAGTTATTTTTAATTCACTGATATAGAATTTAATTTTCATAATTTAAGCACTTTGAGCCTAGGCAGATAAAATATTATCACTCTTATATCCTCTTAGAAAATGATATCTTTCAGGGAAGGAAATGTTTATAATGCGTGCTTACAAAGCACCTGGAACATAATAACATCTTTTTAGATTCATGCATGCATAAATAATAGATAAAGATGTGGATGAATTGAGTTTGTCCATAGTCTTATAGAAGTCTTCAAGTGTCTATTCAGAAGCAATGGATACCAGATACTTTCTCATGTGGACAAAACTTTCCTTATAGAATACAAAGTCAACAGACAGGAATGATCCTGGTGGTGACAGGAACAAGAATTTGCTACAGTGAAGATTGTGCAATATCATCCTAAATGGGAGCTGGAGCTTCTGTACTGTTTGTCTTGACTGATGCAATAACAGTCAGAGCGTAGAAAATCAATACAAGGGATAGGTTGCCCTTGGTCCATAAGTGACGCATGCTCGTAATTCACTCTAGTAGAAGAGAGAATCAGAGGAGGACATCTTGAATTTCACTAAATTTGGATTTAATATCATTAGAAAACCATTAAAATTAGCCCAATGAATCTTAAGGCCTCAAACTGAAAAAGGAGGCTGGGGATTAAAGTTAAATCTGATTCTAAAAAGAAGAAGTAATATTTTACACTTTTGCGACGCATGCAACTTGTACAGTGCTACATAAACGAAAATGTTCTGACCCCAGTGAAGAGATTTGTGGTCAGATAATCAACATTTCAAAAAGAAAATAAGCAAGGAAGAACTTGGGAGAAAGATAGGACCAGGCCACCAAGGCTTTAAAGAAAGCTCTGGAAATTATGGTAGATAGGCCTTATCTTTCTTCAAAACAAGTGCACCACGCTAAAAAGCCATTCCTGCATTTTCAACAATGTGTCTGAGTCATTGCTTCTCCATAAATGTATTTTACTTTACATAAAAGTTACACACCGACACAGTCATAGGGGAAGGGAGTAAGGGGGAAATGGGAGGGAGGGAGGAATGGGAGGATCCAAAGGATGGGATAACAATTGAGATGTAATGTGAATAAATTAATAAACTATATTTTAAAAAAGTTACACACTGAGGAGGTAAAGGAGTCATGGGCTCCCTGGTCTCCTGGGCCCCTTGATGACTTTAAATAGGTATAGCAATTGGGAAAATCTCAAAGCAGCTGTTAGCAAAACCACTAGACACTATAAGCAAGTACTTCTCAGGCCATCTTCTGCCCATGGCACTGCTCCAGCACTACTCAGAAGTCTCTTCTCAGAAGAGCATGTGCACCGGTTCCCCCTGCAGCCGATGGAACAAACACGATCCTAACTGTGTCTGCTTGGCCACCTTAATTTCTCCACAAGCTGCATTTTAAAATTCTCTCTCCTGTTCTGCCACCTGCTTTACCTTTCTTTGCTCTTTCAAATGCCTACCTCCTTACTCCCTCTTTTCAAATTATCTCCAACAGGTGTGCATCTAATCAAAGTAAGATTTTCTTGATTGTGGAAAACTGTACAAAAGTAACTCCACATATGTGCAATTTCATGAAAGGGAAATTGCATATGGTAAGGGCTTTTTGTAAATGCAATTATGTGTGAAAAGAGCTTCAGTAGTGCTGTGGACAAAGTGCTAGGGAAGCACTTGAAAGCCTAAGTACCAGGCAGCTGGAGTCAAGAGGGATTCATCTTACTGGAGACCTCAGCCTAGAGAGAATTCACATTTCTCAATTCTGAGTCTTTGAGAAAGAGAGAGGGGAAGAAAAGATTGGACAACTGAGACTCTCGATGCATCTGGGAAAGTCATTATAGCTGTCTTTTAAGTGTGTGTGTGTGTGTGTGTGTGTGTGTGTGTGTGTGTGTGTGTGTGTGCATTCCACAAACAACAGAGGAAAATTTGCAAGAGTTTCTCTCCTCTTCCAACATGTGGATCCTGAGGACCTAATTTGGGTAGTCAGACATAACATCAGTGCCTTAACCCACTGAGTCACCTTCCAGGGGGGGAAACGAACCTGCCCTTAAATATCAGCTAACAAGCAAACCACAGTCATATTTAAATGTCTTATTCCTTGATCAATTTACTCAACAAATATTATAAAGAATACTAATATCATATTATAAGGAATAACATAAAGAATATGTTCTGTAATCTGTTCTGAGAACTGACAATATGAAAATAAGCAAATACACAGCCTGGCCCCACACTTACGGCTTTAGAGTCTGATCCCTTTATACCATGCTAACAATATATTTGGCATTAATGAAGCCCTAAAGACATAAAGAATGATAAAGCGTAACTCCAGGACAATAACTGCCAATAACTTTACTACCGATGAGAATAACAACTAAAGTTAAATGGCATAAAGTAGAACAAATTAATTTTGGAGGAAAGATTGTCCAGTCTCTTCAAAATGCATTGATGAAGATTTTTCTTTATTTTTTTCCCTCCAGCTCCGACAATTGAACTTTCAGGTTTTCACATGCTAGCAAGTACTCTACCACTGAACGATAGCCTTAACTCTTTTTGGTTAATTTATTTATTCTTTGAAACTTTTATTGCTCCATACAATATTATTTCATCATATCTACTCCACTGTCCTTACTTACAACTCCTCCAAGACTGCTTCAACATGTTTCCTTCTGAGCTAGTCCCAGTCATGAGTTTATGTCTTTCTTTTTTCTACTGAGTCCATTTAGTAATGCCTGGGGGCAGGGATAGTGGTGTGTGGACATCCTCCTGTAGCATAGGTAGCCTACCAAGGGCCATATCATTGAAGAAAAGTTCCCCCCTTCTTTTACTTGTACTTAATGCATAATCATGTGGCTTAGCCTGAAAATCGAGAGCAGCACCACAGAGCAATCGGGTGTTTAACTTCACAGAGTAGAGAACACAACTCAAGATCTGAACTTCCTAGAGGGACAATCCATCCACCCTGGGGAGCTGAAACAGGACTTCTGGATTCATTATTTTCAAAAGAAAAGTGATGTTATGAATTGCCTACAAAACTACCTGCATCTGGACTGCAGAAAGGTGTCCCAAATAAATAGAAAAAAAAAGGGTTCCTGATATCTATGTTCTCAATGTTTCCAGAAGCTTCCATTGGCCATGGGTAATTAATGTGGGGCCAGGTAGCCTAGTGAAGCTGGCTTTCTCAAGGACAGCATATCTCTTCATTCTTGCTGGCTATATATCTCAGGCTGTAGCCATCACCTACAACAAAAGAGTTGTGTCCTTTCCTCTGTCCATGAGCATTTCTTCATGGGTCCCTACAACCTTGTGACAATCACACTGGCCATTGTCTGATGCTTTAAATAAATGCAATTTATATTAATTTAAAATGGATCTGCATCACTAGATACCACGAAGCCATCTCAAAATTTCTGAAACATACATGAAAAGACCCTCCTCTAGAAGGCAGAAATATCCTCACTGAAAATAGTAAATTAACATCATTATAATAAAAGGATACAGATGAAATTGAAAGAAAAATATTGCTGATCAAAGAAAAGCCCTTCACATACTTGAATAAAAAACACTACGCTTGAATAAAAACACTATGCAAGGAAAGAAGACTGCATATTAGTCAGGCCTTTCTTCCTATACAGTTATTTGTATGTCCCAAATGTGAGAGTGGCATTCAAAAGGAAAATTATTCCAACACTTCTTGGTCATATCACATTCTTGAGTAGTCAAAATGCTACTTCTATAACAAACCCTTGTACAGAAATATCTTTCCAAATACTTTCAAGAAAAGCAACTCAGAGGAAGTAATTAGCAATGAAGTTGGTACTGATGTACACTGTCACACAGAAAGTTTAATCCCCAGAAGCAGAGGTTTGTGCTATGACAACAAGGTTATAAAAGCAACAGATACTCAAAATATTTTTTTCTGTTTTCCTACCTGGATGAAGAACAAGAAGGAATATGAGCTACCTAATGAAGAAAACAAAAAGCATTGGTAAATGACTCATAATCTCTGCCAATAGTATATCTCTCTCATATTAATCCTAAAGTGATATTAGCATTTGTTCACTTTCTTGCTCCACTGTAGGTCTGACTAAGAAATCTGCCTATTGTTTCAGAGTTTGTGTAACTGGATCACAGAGCATCTGAGGTGAGACAAAGCTTAGTGTGTTAGAGCAGTATTCCCATCCTACCACTCCCAAAGGTTTTTTATGACAAATCACTTTAAAGTTTTACTTTACCCTTAAATATATCTAATATCAAACACATTTGCACAAAATTTCTAATAATATTAATATAATGCCTTGACTATAATGTAAAGTAGAAGTAATAGGAAGATAATGTGTAATAAAATGATAACCGTTTCTATACGAAAATTCTCAGGTGTCATAACAAGAAGCCATATGAAGCAGTCAGATGTTTGTGTCTATACTTAGAATTTGCATGAAGGTGACAACCACAAATGGAGTTGAGTACAGGTGTGCTGAATTGGCAACTCAAACATCACAAATGGCGTTGCCACTGGTGACGTAATTTTCTGAAGCAGTATGTAACTCTTGATAATTTCTAACAAACAATTCTCCCTTGATATGCAGTGAAGTGTATTCCTAGAAATTTCAGCGTTTGTTAAAATTGTGAAAAAGAACCTTGAAATTATGTGTAAAATGGACTTAGGTTTTATGTTCGAGTCCTATGTGGATTTTCCCAGACATGAACGTTTGGCAGAATACTTACATACACATCCTACATGGTGCAGAACTGTGAGTCCTTGATTAGAATGACTGGCTCATGGCATAACATGTATTATCACTGATAAGAATGATATAATTCACGGCAATCAAACATGCATTAGAAAAGTTCCCCAGTGAGGGTCACTGATCTTGTTAAGGGCAACTACAAAAGGAAGACAAGTGAATTTAGTGTGGACAGTCCAGGAAGAAGAGTGACTAGGAATGAGCCAGCAAGTCAGTCAGAAGCCAGATGCACGCTGCCTTTGCATGTAGTGGGAAGCTATCAGACAGTTCCAAGAGGGAAGCAATTTCAAATTATGATTTTGTTTTCTGCATATATAATGTATTATAGGTAGATGGGGGTGAGCAAAGGGATAGACACAACAGTTATGAAACTACTATGAGCACAATAAGAAAAGGTGGTAATACCTGGAACTCGTGTGAGGAAAACTGAGATGGAAAAACCAGTGTAGCCAGAATTTGTGTTTGAGATGGAGTGGAGAAGCATTTCTGATGGAGTCAGACGTGGGGAAAAGGACAAAAGGAATGGAATGGCTACCTGGGTTCTGATGAGAAAAAAAGAAAACGGTGGGCATTTTCTGAGATGAAAAGATTAGGAAATGGAAAGGCTTTAGAGAAAAATAGTTTTTGTTGGTGGATATTCTGAGGTGCCTGTTGTAGTGTGATTGTGAAATGTCCCCCATGGCCTGATAGGATGCAGCACTTGGTCCCTCGGTTGTAGTAGTACTGTTTTGGAACGTTGTGTAACCATAGGAGATGAGTCTTACTGGAGAGAGTAGATAGGAGCAGACTTTGAGCATACAGTCCAGTGGAACTTCCTGTGCAGTCTGCTTCCAACAGCAGACACAATAAGACCAGCCACCTTATACTCTTGCCATCCTGCCTTCACTACTATGGAAGACTGTATCCCATCTTAAACTATGAGCTCAGATAGGCCTTTCTTTAAGGACTCTATTCAGGTACTTGGCCACAGCCACAAGACGAGTAACTAATATACTTTCTGAATACGTAAAGGATAGTGGTAAATAGGCAGATTCATATGTTAGTCTATAACTCAGTGAAATGGTTGAGAGACTAATGAATTAAATTAGAAAAAAAATATATAAATGGATTGAATTCTGACACGTTTACCTGTGACACCACAAAATAATATAGAAACCAAAAGGACACATATAAACAACTTCACTAAAGAGGGAGAAATTAAAGCTTGTGTGGTAATAGAAACAAGTCAATGAGTAGAAACAAAATTATTGCTATTAGGAGGAGATATAACATATGCACTTTAATAATCAAAATTGGAATCCAGAAGAAATAGAGAAGTGAGAAGACCTTGCTAGTGTTCTGCCCATACCCTCTCTATACTCACACTGGGGTGACAGCTAAGGAATACACTCAGAAGTAATATTTTCCAGAAACCAAAGTAAGGCTGGTCTACATATAAGGCTAAAGTGTCACAGAGTTAATGCTCCCCCACAGTGTGACAGAGGAGGAACTGGTATATCCATAACCCAATGTCTCAAGTCTTGTCTCACGGTGACACTGAGGTACATTCATTACTGTTCCCCAGAAATTTCATCAAGATTTAACTGCAGATACTCATCACGTTAGCTTCTTAAAACAAACATTTCACTCACTTTCTTCCCTTCTTTATTTTCTTCCTTTTATACCCTGCCAGTGATGACTTCTCAAACTATTTGTAAGCATTTACTTGCCTTAAAGATTACTTCTAGGATAATACAAAGTAATACCTAAAGGCATGAGTTCTGAGTAACAAAATAAGACAAAGTATAATATCAACTTTGTTAAAATATGTCACTTAAGGAGAAACTGGGAAAACAGGATTACATTGTTAATATTAATTTATGTTCAATAGTAAATAGCTCAAAGAAGATATTTGCAATTGCAAATTATAGCAAAGAAATCCTAAAGTAGTCTTATAACAATAGTGTGTGGATGCTGGAGAGATTGCTCAGTATTTAGGAGCACTGCTGCTCTTCCAGAGTACCAGAGTTCAATTCCCAGCACCCACATAGGGCAGCCCACAACCACTTGCAACTTTAACTCTAAGGAATTCAGTTTCCTCTTTTCACCTTTGAGCATATCCACATTAACATGTATATTCATATACACAGACACCCATATACATATCAATAAATAATTGAATAAATCTTTAAGAAGATCATACTTTGACTTACATAAAAAAGTGCAGTGCAGAAGAAAAGATCTTAGTTGATTCATAATTCATGTAAATATTACAAAGAGTTCAAACAGTGGCTCTGTAATTTAATCCTCTGAACATTGAAAATAATGGAAAATAAAGAGATAGTATCCTTGATAATACAAGCAAGACCAGAAATTAAAACCTGCTGTGTCTTAAGGGCTAACTTGAGATCCATCTTGTGTCAATCATGGTAGCCTTACAGGTAGAATGCTAATTCATTCATCTTCAGTTGAAAGCTGCCTCACCCTCGGGATGAGCAGCACCCAACAGCAAATTATTCTCTGAAGTTTCTTGGTAAAGTTGGCAAGTTGAGGTTACATCCCCTCACACATATATACACCCTTGTCCAGTTCTGTGGTCTCTGTATATTACTCATTTATTTCTTTATCTTTAAGTAAATGCTTATAGCCAAGTCCAAATGATCAGCATCTCTCCGTTTGATTAGCCAATACATTCTTACTATTTCAAGAGCCTCTTCTCTTACAGACATGCCTTCATTCCCCACACAGCACCCAATGATTTCTTCATGAAACACAAAATGTATTATTTCTTATTTAAATCCATTTAGTGCTTCCTGTTGCCCTTAATATGAAAGCACATTTCTCTGCCTCCTTAAGGCCTCTCCAAGAGCAGCTTTCACACCACTTGGTACCTACAACAAGCTGCACTTTTGTCTGCTCCTGGAATATACCCTACATATTCCTGCCACAGGGCTTCTAAACAGATTATATTCTCCACTTGCAAATTACTTCTCCATCCTTGCTCCTCGTCTTTTACTATCCAATTGGTTGTTGGGTCTCACCTTCAATCCTTCTTCACACCAGATTCTCACTGTCTCTTGTCCATTTGGTCCATGTACTTTCCTTACATGAAAATATCCACATCAGATGGCCCATAGAAATATGCACTCCATTTGAGATCCCTTAGTCTCTTCAACTGGTCTTCAATTCAGTGAGGACAGGACTGTATCCCAAGCTTCCAATAGATGAGTGGGATACAAAGAGAGTAGAGAAGCTATTATAAAACATAAGGGACCCATCACTAATGGATGGTGTTATTCCCCCATCGTATCTGCAGAGGCTATGAGAGAATCTAGAGGCAGGGTGAGCAGTGTGGGATGAGCCATTTGACAGAAGATGGAATATTTGAACAAGGAAATTAGCTAACAAATTATGCCTTCAGCTGTTCCCTACCTTGATAAGCCAGAAACCCATGGAAATCTAGCTGCATATAGCTTATGCTAACAATCCTAAGTGTTATTGGTCACTGAATGGAACCAGGTTCCTCACAGAAGTAACTGATTGAGGACTAGAACAATCAGCCTAAAACACCTTTCTACACCATAAAGCAAAGGCATGCTCAGAAAACAATGATAGTGTCTAGGAAATGTAGTAGCTGAGGTGAAGAGGTGCCTTTGGGACAAATGTGAAATAATTCAAATATCAAAGTATATAATAACAATTACAATCAATTGAATAAGGAAATAATGAAAATTTACCAATGTAATTAGGTGGATAATTTGAAAGTGTTATGGGGTAATAGTTGAATGAATGAATGAATGAATGAATGACAAAATTTATGATGACTTAGAAATTGATAGAGCATCAAATTGTCTTTATACCAAATTCTTGTTAATCAAAAAAAGGTTATATTGCAGTGATGAATACAGGCAAATACCTTTTTAAAACACTGGCAACATGGTGAATCCAAATTGCATATACCTGACATGAAAAATAAAAACATGGTGTCATGTTTCCGTGTCCCTGCCAATGACGTATAACTTGCATCTATTCATAAGAAACCGTCAGACAAGCTCAACGACATTCTTCAAAATAACTACCCTATAATCTTCAGAAGTGTCAAGGTGATGAGAGGGAAGATGAAGTAGTCATTTCAGACCGAAGGAAACAAACAGTTGAAGGCAGATATGATTCTGAACTAGATCTTCGGCTCTGTTGAATGATGGCTGAAAGAACTGTACCACTCACCGGAGTCCGAGATTAGGAAACAGTGCTGTATCAATGCCACTTTCCTCATTTTGATGATCATTGTGTGATGATATGGAAAAATATTCTGACAACAGGAAAGAAGCCCTCACATGCTCAGAGTGTCTAGAGCAGGAGAAGAGCAACCTATATTTGAATGGGACAGACGACGTTGTTCATACTTGAAACTTTGTGTTACTTGGGACTAAGCTGTGCACTGAAACAGTGCATGACCTTACTGTTCTCTCCACAACTTTAACACTCAGTGACATGAGTCCTAGGTTCAGTCTGACCCTTCATATGGGCTTGCTTTGTTCCTGGTATGAAACAAGGTAGGAAATAGAATTTTTCTACTTCAAAAGGTTGATAATCTATTTTTAAAGCTTCTAGGGTTTGCAAACTTGTCTTATTGGCCTCCTATTTAGAAACGGATAACGGGCCTTATTTTACCCCAGCCACTTTAACTGAGCCCAGGACACTTAGTCCGTTTCTTTTCCTTTCTTTTAATTCATCCCATCAAGAGAGATAGAAAAGTACTTAATACGTCCCAAATATATGACAGACACCATTCAATACAAAGAATAAAAGTACGGCCAGTTCTTCTCTTGAATTCCAATTATAGAAAAAAAAAACCGATGGTCTTTAGGAAAAGGTAATTTTCATGGTCAGGTCTGAAACCCACACAAGCACAGATGCGTGTACACTCTCAGTCAGGTGAAGCTCATAAATAAAAGGGCTCATGTTTTGTTATTCTTGTCTACCACTCCCTCCAAAATGGGCAACACAACAGCAAAAGAGTAATTGTACCTGTGCCTATCAAATGTCTGTGAAAGCATTCTATTTGGCTTATAGTGCTTCTGAATCAACTGTACTAAGATTATAATTAATGTAAATGGGTTAGATTAAAAGGGTTTGGACAAATGGCGTCTACATCCAGGGCTGGATTTAGTGTGACTATATATTCATGTTCTGACATCTTCCTTCCATTGCAATATTTTCTTATTCTGGTAATGAGTGGGTAGCTACATCTTTGTCTTGTGTTATCAAAGGCAAGACACAATGACTTCTCTCATACGTGACTGTTATCACACAGGAAATATATCTATATGCCTGTAAAATTCATTGCCATGCACAGTCTGTTCTAGACTGCACTATTCCTTAAAAAATATAGAAATGTTATTTTACTGTAGATTTATGAAATGCATCCCAAACCTCTCAAGGATACCATATAAGCCAATGCCTTACCTATTAAATATAATAGGAAATAAGTAATTTAATTTAATTTAAAAACCCTTGCTGTTCTATAAGGCCAAAGTTTGGTTCCTAGCAGCCAGGTAGCTTATACCGACTTATAACTCCAGTTCTAGGCAATCCAATGCCCTTTTCAGACAACTGTCAGAATCTCACTCACTCACACACACATGCACACACACATATATTCATACATACACACACTCACACACAAATACACGTAATGAAAAATAAAATAATTTAACAATAAATTTTAATTTAATTTTAACATAAAATGACATGTGTTTGAAATATAAGATCGAGACAATCTTTTCATCTAGACAAACTACACAGTGATCCTAATCATTTCTCTCTGATACCCACTGGTGTCACTCCTCCCTCAGACTGCATGTTTTAGTGGCCAATTTCCATCAGTACATAGCTGCCCAAACTGCCAACTTTACTAATGTTTCTCTTTGTATATTACATTATTGGCTCTTGTAACCTAGTGTGCTTTACCCACATTTGGTCCTTGCCTACTTCCTGTGCTAACAAATCCTATGGAAAACAGCTCACAGAGTGTTCCCTAATCAAATGATCAAAACCACCAATCTTCCCTAAGTCCCTGACATTCTCTGAGTCTTAAGAAGCTCCATCTTTCCATTATCCCATATGTTAAGTAGTTGTTGCTATGCATGGTGGGAGTAGATGTTTCATTAGGACACGTAGCTCACAGGGGGAAGCTGAAACATAAATCAGTTGATTTTGTTAGTCCTTATGGCTTAAAATATGTTCCCATGCTGTAAAAACAGATTGTTTGCCTAGATAAAGATAAAGAGGCAATTTATATTTGATTATGAAGCTCTATGTGTTCAAAGATGAGCAGGTTTATTCAATGCCATCAGAATAGTGCATCATGGCCCTGTATTAAAAGGCTCATGTGAAGTACATGTTAAACTTTATGCTCCTGAAATGTGCAGATTTGCCTTTGTATCCAACACAAAATTCTTTCTACTTAAAATTTTTTATTAATAAGTTCTGTTTATACAAACATTCATACATGTATGTAATCAGACACAGTTAATTACCCCATGTTACTTTCTTCTTCTACCCCAGCCATAACTTATTTCCCTCTCAACCATGTCAGACTTCCTTCTTTAACAAATATATTCACCCTTTTCACAACTTTTGTGCTTGTATTGCATTTTATCGAATTTAACTAGGGTCATCTGTGTAACACTGGATTCATAAATGTCCATCAGAGCCTGGTATGTTCAATACTAATATTCAACTGTATTTTGTACTTCCCCATCTCCTAGAATATTTTAGCTACTAGGAAATTAGAAGAAGATGGTAGAGCCCAGTAAGTTCCTTCCTCTTTCATAGCTGACCACTAGGAAGGCAAAATTTGTGTGAGCGCTGAGATAGTAGAGACAGATTTTCATGATTGATATGGTCCTATTATATGTAGAAGATGCATTTTATAGATCTTCTCCCTATCTTCCAGCTCTTACATTCTTTATAGCCTCTTCAAAATGTTTCCTAAGCTTTAAGGGATAATATACATGTCTACATTATGGCTGAGATGCCACGTTCTGATGGCATGGGTCTTAGAATTTACCTCTGTTCACTATAATGAGGAGCTTCTCTGATTAGGATTGATAGTAGCCTTGCTAGTGAGTATAGTCATCAAACCACCTTATAAACATATAAAAATATAAAGAGGTTTAAGACATTTTGAATATATATAAGGTTGCTTAATGCCATGTCAATTCAACTATGTAGCAGTATTAGATTGTCCCCCTATGGCTTAAAACCTCTTCAGCCATAAGTTTCATGTTAGCTTTACAGTATAGATTCCCTCTTGTAAACACAGCCTTAAAACTAGTCTGGTGCAGTTAACTACCCAAGTTCTGGTTGCTTTTTTGGTTGCTTACTTTTAGTGTGAACTTGACATAAGTTAGAGTCATCTGGGATGAGGGAACCTCAATTGAGAAAATGCTTCAGCCAGATTGACATGTAGGCAAGTTTATGGGACATTTCTTGATTGTTGATTACTGTTGGAGGGCCAATCCCACTCTGGGGGAGTGTAGTGGTCCTGGGCTATATAAGCAAGCAGGCTTAGTAAGCCACTGCAAACCAATAAGCAGTCATCCTCCAAGCCTCTGCTTCAGTTCTTGCTTCTACACCCCTGCTTTGAGTTCTTGCCTTGCCTTTTCCTCATGAAGAATATAATCTATAAGGTGAAATAAGGTGTTTCTTCTCCAAGTTGCTTTGGGTCATGGTGTTATATCACAATAGCAGAAAGCAATCTAAGATACCATATAACAGGCGAATCACTATTGAATCAATGAACACGTCTGTCCTGTGAGATTGGTTATTATAACTCATAGAATTCACAACTGGTTAAAAATCAATGATGTTTTTTCTACCCTCATAGCATCTGCATAATATCATTCTGCATCATGAAAGCTAGCCAGCACTGAGGAAGCTCCCAGGTAATTTTCAGCTTGCTTTTCCATAACCTCCATCCAAGCTGTGCCAAGCCTTCAGTAATCAGTTCTGTGCTTCCTGCTTGTGGCTCAAGATGTGAGCCCTCAGCATCCTGCTGCTTGCTGCCATGCCATAATGGACTCAAACTTCTGAAGCCAAAAGTTCAAATAAATCATTCTCTCTACCAAGTTGCCTTGGTCGTGATATTTTATCACATTAATAGGGAAGTAACTAATATAAGATTTGGTACCTGGGAATGGTATACCTCTGGCAAACCTGACTATACTATTCTTTTGGAGGAAGGTGAAAGACTTCAAACTAGCAAAGCAGTTGAACAAGCAGAGTTCAATGATGTGTCCTTGTATCAGCCTGGAAGACAATGAGGAGAGCAGCATGGACTATGGAAGCCCATATCAAGAAGTCTAAGAAGGGAAAAATGATAGCAATTGAACTAGACACTGATCTTGATTATTCTGGCAAAGAATGTGGCTGCTTTCAACCCTTGTGCTAAGAACTGCCTGAGTAGATGAATTTCCTTGCTGGAAGAAATTTCAAGACGACCTAATATTAATTCTGCCCAATGATAATTAGTAATCACTCTTGTGCAGGTCTATAATGGAAAAGACAAGTGGCAAAGAAAGAAACAAAACGAAAGAATTATAATTTATATTACATGTTATCATATACCGGAAGTATAAAATTTTTAATTTTTAAAAATTTTTATAGGGAGTTACAGTTAAGAGACTGTATGGGACCTCAGAGGAGACTTTAAACTCTTAAACACCATTGACACTAAAAAGCTATGGGGGCTTTGAAGTTAGACCAAATGGATTTTGCATGTTAATATGGCCAGAGCTACAATGTAGTAGCCTACCTGAGAATGTTCTTTATAGCTCTGGACTTTGGATATTTGATGCCCAGTTTGTGGTGCTGTTAGGGAGATATGGCTTTGGTGAAGGAAGTATGTTACTGGAGATGGCTCGGATGTTTCCAAACGAAGAGACATCCCTCTTTTCACTCTCTTCTTCCTGGTTGTAGTCCAAGATGTGAGCCTTCAACATCCTGCTCCAGCCCCCCGCTTGCTGCCATGTTTCCCTTCCATGAAGGACTCTCATTCCTCTGGTTCTGTAAACCCAAGAAACCTTTGGTTCCAAAGTGACCCTAATTGTGGTATTTTGCCACAGAATTTAAAAGCAAATAATGCAATCCTGTTTATTTTTGAGTGCCTCAAGGTCCTCTCTGACCAATAGCTCCTGCAGAGGTTGTCCACACTTGGAAATGGGGTGCTTATTAAATGATCTATTACTTCTTTTTTTAATGACTGTAACATTTTTTACATTAATAATATATTTTATTTACATCTTCTATGACCATGCTAAAACCCATGGTACATATAGAAAATGTCTTCTCTCTAGATTTAAAAAGCCTTCTCTTCTATAATCTAGAAAATATAATAACACGTGAGAAATATAGGCTCTGCTTTTATGTAGCCTTAGAAAAACATGTTTCATTCACCTATATTTACTTCTTTTTCTAATATTTTTTATTTTTTACATATACATTTATGTTATTACACATATATACAATAATATATCTATATTATATATTATAATATCTATAGCAAAACTTTTCACTGAAACACAAAAGAATACACCTTCTTTTCAGCACCTCTCAGATCTGTTACTACTAAGACCAGCATTGTCTATCCTTGTGTGGTATATACATCCATATTCTCTTTTATGTTTATTTTAATGGTGTTGCCAGATAGTAAGTTTCCAAGTGATTTTCTCACATTCCTATCATTTTGATAAAAGCCTATTCCTTTATTTTCCCCTTCTCTATCCATCTTGTTTTGTTAAAAATAAAATGAACTTTTGAAGCTCTTCTACATAAAGAAAAATCTGGAATTAAGGTGATAATGAGGAACTGGGTCCATCTAACCCAAGCCAGGACAGAGATAAGGCAAATTTGGATTACAAACTTTTATAAGTGTTTATAAAATTGTCACTTACCAACTTGATATGTACATTTCTGTGTCTTATTCTGTTTTATAGAATGAGGCTATGGCAGTTTGAATGAGAATGGTACCCATAAGCCCAGTATTTGCATACATGGTTCCCAGTGGGTGGAATATTTGGGAAGAATTAGAGAGTATGGCTTTGTTGGAAAAGATGTATCACTGGAGTCAGCTTTTAGGTTCAGTAGATCAATACCATTTGCTTTTAAGTTGCCTTAATCATACTGTTTTACCACAGCAATAGAAAGGTAGCTAAGACAGAGATGTTCTCAATTCATAATATGTTGCTTTACTCTGCATAAGAAGACTTGAGAGTTTAAATCACACATTGATCTTGCAAGGGACCTATGTTGGGTTCCAAGAACCCACAAAGCAGTTTACACCCAGTTCCAGGGGGATCTGGTGTCCTCAGCAGGCACCTGAAGGCGCATGGTGCACATAAACTCACTCGCAACATACACAATTCTACATCAAAGGAGAAGCTGGCTTCTCTATACTTCTCCTCTCTCTGGCCTCTGGGTCTCTTGAGTCCTGGTAGCCTTTATAACTCTGAACATCAATTTTTGTTTCTTTTATACGTTCAACCATCAGAAGTTCTGTGAATTGTCTGCCTCACAGCTCCATCTTTTTGCAGGATTTGATGCCTCTTTTGATAGAACAAGAATTGGTGTGTATTTTACAGGAGGATAGCATCTCACAAAGTATCAGACCAGCAACTAAGAGAGAATCTCTATGCAGAGCAGTGCCTTAGCAAGTGCCAGTCACTCAATTCCAGCACCAAATATCACCCATCCACCCATCTATCTATCTATCTATCTATCTATCTATCTATCATCTATCTATCATCTATCTATCATCTATAAATCTCTCTATCATCTATAGATCTATTTATTTACCTATCTATCCACCCATTCATCCATCTTTCTTTCATTCTTTCCTTCTTTCTGCTTAACATCTGTCTATCTATCTGTCTGTCTGCTCAACCATCTAGAAATAACATGGCTCCTATGTTGCCTCAGGTGATTTTCGAATTCTTCACACAAATCATTCTTATATTTTGTCCAACTTTTCTGTCATCTTCAATGCAAGACTTATTCAACAATAAGAAAATACATCATGCACTTTGGGATCCTTTTTGACAAGCTTTTAATCTAAGCAGTCATCACAGTTTAACAGAATGCAACTTAAGTGCAAGTTCATAAAACAAGTTTGTAACTCCTGTCTCCATTTTTCTGTGGCATCTCATTATCTCTTGTGATATGATTTGAATAATGTGGTAAAAGGATGCCTGCCTCAGAATGTTTGATTCACATATACCTGCTATTTAAGATCCAACTATAGGAAATATATTCAGAAAATTATCTCTGCTGATATATCAATGTTTCTAGAAGAAGATTGGCAGTAACTAAAGATAACAGAGATCAGAGTTTTAAAAGAAGAGAGAAATAGTCAAAAAAAAAAAAAAGTATGTGTCTGAATCCTGCTATGGAAGGAATCACAAGACCAGATTTCAGGTAAGCACAAAGGAGAAAAACCAGAGAGTATGGTGTAAGCAAAGTACCCTGAGATGGTCTACCTTCCCTGTATCACAATTTGGGCCAGAACAGAAGGCAGCATTGCAATGCTTCACCCTGCATAAACAAATATTGCAAGCATCATACTAGCTCTTCACGGGAGCTGCGATAGGCACATCTCTCCATCTGTTTTAGAGGGCACATAACCCAGCCAGACATGAAATAGTCTCTATTCTCCTATTCTTCTCTTTTACCAAAAGAATGCTTTTATTGGTGCAATAATTTCAAGTTTATTGCATATTTTCTTCTCTATCAACCACAAAACTCATGTCTGAGTCCTTGGCCCTGCACACAAAATAGTAGTGAACAAGGTAAAAATGAGAGACATGGTTCTGTAATGCCTGTTCTATGAGTAACAACTGCTAAATCGCATGTCTTCTATCTGTTCACCAAGCTCAATTACTCATAATGAAACGGGTATGTTTTTGTTTCCCAGGAAGTGGGTACAGGTCTTCATGAAGATGCCAAAATGCTTCACGTAATAGAAAAACTACAAACCTCTGCACATAATCGGTGTTTACCATTCTACAGATTATTGCTCCAACTTCCCCTGTTAGTCAACAAGTTCTCTATGGGTTAGATGGAGAGATTAGAGAAAAGCCATGGTGCTAACCTGAGGTGAACGGTGTTTAATTTATTTCTGGAACTGAATTAAAGTGGCTATAACCCTAGTCAACCTTGCATTTTTATGTCCAAATTTATCCTTAAACCAAGAACTATACCATCCATCTTCTGGGTTTTATGAGGACAGTATCACTGTGATATGCCACATCCAGTGCTAATCACACAGAAGCATATGCTTCTGATACTTCACAATGAGACTTCCCAAGATGTAAATTAAATCCAAGCATGTACTTGCCAGGGCCCTGATACTATCATCCTGGCATAAACTGACACAGTGCTGGGCCTCCTCGATTCAAGTTCTGTCAAATCCAATCACTTAATTAAAGCCCTGGGAATGATGGGAATTTCAACAGCACGACACTGTGGGAGCATTCAATAATCTATGGCAAATAAAAAATAAATAAAACTGCTAGAGTGAACCTATCAAAGCCGTAATACGTCTATTACCACAGCTGTTCTCCCCAGACACTAGACTCCCTCCTGATCCTATTATTAAGTGCAAATGACCAGGCTTGGTGACTGTTATTTAAAAAAACATTACTTATCGTGTATTGTGTTCTGAATCTTGTTGACTTATTTTAATTTGCATAATTATAGTAATTTTCTACTATGTCAATGACATAGGATTTTATTAGGATTGTGCCTTTTATTTAAAGAACTATGTGGGTTCAAAAGCAACTGTTTATATTATTTTTTGACCCTTTTAAGCAACTAAGATGCAAGGATGATAGAATAATGCATTTTCATAAGTTTATTCTTGGCTCATATTTAGAGTCTTTGGCATAGGTATGAGAGATTCAATAGTGGGAGCTTGGGAGAGCACAAGAATAGAAGAAGTTTTCACAATAAAAAGAGCACCTTCTCGGTAGAGTGTCTTCAGAGCATACGTCAGTCTTTATTATGTTTTTGATTGTAGCAACTCAGAGAACTTGGCCAGGCTGGCCTTATTTTACAGAAAACAAGCTTATGAGTAATTACTCACCTAGTTTGCCTTAGAGGCTAGAGTAAAAGTCAACATCTCTAGATTCCTATTCTGACCATGTTCTGTTCTATAGCTTAAGAACTTTATATACAATTTGCTTAGTGAAATATCCACAGGATTTTTTTATCGTTGTCTATTTTTAACTATATGAAAATTGAAAAGTCTTCTATTATATAGCCAACTTAGTAATTTTAATAAATTTTAAGAATTGTCTTGTATTTATTTAAACTTGGATACTTATTGATCCCCTCGTTTCAGCCTCTAGAATAGGTGGTGCAGGCATCCACCACCAAGACCAGGCATCACTGGTTAAATTCTACTCCACTGGGAATCCCTACAAGCACCTAGAGTTTCTCCAGTAAGTCTCAAAACAAATAAGTTAATTAATTAAAAGACTTCTGATGTAATCCAGAAAACAGGATTTTAGACATGGATCCTGTTCCTCAATATTATGTTCAAGGCTATAAGTTCCATATAGGTTTCCATTAAAACCTCAGACCTAGGTTCCAACTCCAAAAGTGGATATAATAGACCTAAAAAGTGAACACTGATTAATTCCCCCATGTGCTTTTTTCTTCTTTGAAGGTTTATGGCCACTCTGTCATTGAGACATGAATACACAAGTGCAACAGCCCCAAATGTGTGAGATGACAACATGAAACTTACTAGATTTGCAAATCAAGAAAAGCAGTCTTTCAAGACATCTGAGTTCCTTATTTCTCCTTCTTTTCAGAAAACACCACTGTATTCCTGTGCCTTTAAATGACAAATCAAACATATAATTTCTACAATAAAGCAATTGGTCACTAGAATTCTAAATTTTACCCTGACCAGAAACCAAAGAATTTTTCTCTCTCATTTGTTTTCCTCTGCTAAACAGCACCTGTAGCATGATATAAAAATGCTAGCCTTAAAACCCCCAAAATCAAATGGAATCAGCACTGTCTGCCTCCAGCTCCCGTCCTCTATTTCTTGTCTATTCCTTGTAGATACTTCCTATACAAGAACGTCATACACCCTAGATAATGAGAAAACATTACAAGACTTGTAAGTACTCCTAGAAAGTTGTGCTAATTTTAAAAGATCTTCCTTCTTTTCATCTCAAGTGCTTAAGCTCTTCTATATTGATTGTAATCACCACAGAACAGATTTGAGGTGCTATCGATAATTAATGTCCCTCCAAATATGAGATTGTAAAGGTGTCATCAGTGAGAAAGTGAAGGATTAGCAGAGATGAGTAATTTGCCTCAGGTGGTCCATTTAGGACGGAGTAAAGTCAAGACTCACCAAGCTCCAACATCTTCTTCGATGTGCTTCTCAACACTCGACACCAGTTATCGGAGTTGCAACAGTTTTGGTTATGAATTCATCAGATTGCTTTTGGATTTATTAGTAACAAAGGAAGCTTAAAATACGTACCTAAATCATGATCTTTTAGATGAGGGCTTGTCAAGGTTTTGCTATAGAGGACCAGATAGTATCTTAGGCTTTAGACAATATGGATTACTCCAATTAGCCACTGTATCATGAGAGCAGCCATGGAACACATATGATACAATGAGCATGCCTGGGTTCCAATGAAAATTTGGGAACTATAAAAATCAGAGCTCTGGCTTTGCAGACAGTAGCTTGAAACTGCTGTTAAAATCCCTAACAACAGTCTGTCTCCCATCATGGCAAAGAGACAACCAAAGTGGGTCTTATGCAGTATAATGCCACTTATTAATTAATCATTTGTATTACACTTATGGTAGATACTCAGGACACAATGGTCCATTAAATATGGAAAATGACAAAATTGTACATAATTACAGCTCTGAAACACATGTTTTCTTCTCAATAGAACTAAGGATAATTTACTAAAAACAAATTTTTAAAATTCTAAAAGTGGAAAGCATTCCCCCTAAAGTTGTTTGAGGGAGAAAAATGTATTAATTCATTAATAGATTTTAAGTCTAGAAAATAAATGAAACCAACAGTCTGTGACCTTTGGTTTCTATGCTGTCCATTCTGAAATAAATTAATCAGTTCCTCGGAGTTTTACATGTGGTACCTTACACAGGATCTTATTAAATAGTGCTGCTCTTTTCTGAAGGGTCTTACACAGGAGATCACAGTATACAGAACTTGTTCTTAAACTTTGTTTTCATTTAATCTGGTGCACATATTTAATCAGATATGACAGCCTATGTATTTTTTTAAGATTTATTTATTTCTTACATATACAGTACTCTGCCTGCATGTACACCTGCAAGCTAGATCACATTATAGATGGTTGTGAGTCACCATGTAGTTGCTAGGATTTGAACTCAGGACATTTGCAGGAGCAGTCAGTGCTCTTAACCTCTGAGCCATCTCTCCAGCCCTTGGCATTTTTTTTTTTTTGTAATCTTTCATTCCCTTCTAAGATGGTTGTGAGCATTCACTGAGAACTTTGTATTGTGCCAACAGAATCTGGACCACTCACACAAAATGAGGCTGTGGTTGCAACGGACAATTAGAACTCAGCTTTGCTGTCTCTGTCTCTGGAAATCTTGAATAACCCCTGTAGGAGGAACTAGCTTGAATTCTCCCAATGTCCTAGCTCAGAGTACTAATCAGTGTTTCTTTTCTGCTGGGTACGGCCAAGTATGTTTCAGGAGTACATGTTTTTTATACAATTATATTATAATATACCTAAGCCTCAATTTCAATTCTGATACCTTGTTGTATTTTACTAAGCTATTAATCTTGACTGAATTAGTTTCAGAGAATAATTTGGGGGTGGGACTTGTTCGTTTTCATTTAGCGGTAACTATAACCGTAGTCACTAACATCAGTATTTGCATGTTTTGCCCTTTAAGGAATTTTTTTCTCAACTGCCCAAGACAAATTCATTATTCACCAGCCTACTGAATTTTCAGAATATTCAATTTCTCTTATCATGTCTTATTTTTATTATTTGCTACATATCCGCTTTTTCCTACTAAAGAGGGGTAAAATGAAATAGTCCTCAAAGAAGTTTTCAAACTGATATTAAGAAAGCAGTTAATAAAGATCAGGAAGAGTGCTCTAGTTTACCTATATAGGTTTGCCTCTTGAGAAACAGTGCGTAATAACATCTAAATGAGAAAGATATGAATTCAGTGCATCTTCATACGCTGACACACAAATTATTCTTTCTAGAACTCTCTTATTATCGTTAACTAATGTTTGAGTGTATATAAATCCTGCTTACTTCAGTCTTGTGTGTTTTAAAAAATAAATTGCAGTGTCTGGATAACAAAAAAAAAAAAGAACAAAAGAAAAATGTGTTCTTTTTAAATTTTATTTATTCACTTTACATCCTGGTCATAGTCCCATCCTGCTCACCTCCCAGTCGCACCCTCTCTCCATCTCCCACATCCCCCTCTCCTACTCCTCAGAAGAGAGGAGCCCCCCTTCCTACCCCCCCTGCCTCCCCTCATCAAGTCATATAAGGACTTAAGTGTGTCCTTTTCCCCTGTGGCCTGGCAAGGCATTTCTGCCAGAGGGAAGTCACTGGAAAGCTGGCAAGAGAGTCCATGTCAGAGACAGCCTCACTCCCCTTGCTAGGGGACCCATAAGAATCCTGAACTGGCCCTCAGCTACATCTTTGTAGGAAGCCTCGGTACATTGCGTTCAAAGTCCTTGGGCTGTGTTTCAGTCTTAGCCGGATCCTCTGTGGCCTGGTTATTTGGCGCTGCTGGTCCTCTTGTAAGGCTCCTGTCACCTTCAGGCTCTTTTCTCCTACACATCACTATTCTGCAAAGTTCCCTACGCATCGCCCAACGCTTGGCTTGAGTCTCAGGATCTGTTTCAAACCGCTGTTGGGTGGAGCATCTCAGAGGATAACTCTGCTTAACTCCTGCCTGCAAGCACAGCAGAATATCATTTATAGTGTCAGGGTTTTTTTTCTCTCCCATGGGATGGGTCTTGGGTTGGGCCAGACATTGACTGGACTTCTCTCAATCTCAGCTCTATCTGCTCTATATTTATCCCTACACATCTTGTAGGCAGGGTGAATTTTGGGTCGAAGTTTCTGTGGGAGGGTTGGTGTTCCCTTCCCTCTATTAGGGGACTTGTCTAGTTGGAGGTGTCCTCTTCAGTCTTTAAGGACCCTGCTCCCAGGAGTCTTTGCTAGAGTCCTTCTGTTATAACCCCCGACCCCAGGAGCCTACAATGATTTAGGTCTCCAGCTTGTCACAAAGATGATCCTGCCACTGTTTCTCTTTTCTCTACAGGCCTTTTGTTCTTCGGTCCCCCGCTTTCTCCAGGTCTGATTTCCCCATTCTCTGTGTTTCCTCTCCTACTTTGTTCCCTTTCTTCAACCACTACTTCTGTCTATTCTATTTCCCCTTCGGAAAAAATATATTCTTAAAGAAAAAATAGTCAGGATGTGTGAAAGGACTGATAATGAATCGCCAAAGGCCATTGTAGAACAGGATTTGGATATTTTTGGAAAGGATTAGGATATGTAGCCTTGTTGAAGTACATGTGGCCTTATTAGAGGAGGCATGCCACTTGGGGTGGGCTTTGAGGTTTCAGAGGCTCAAGCCACGCCCAGGAGCTGACTCTCTTCCTACTGTCTGCGGACCCAGATGTCAAACTCTAAGCTATTTGTCAAGTCTTCCCATTGTGATGATGATGGACAGAAACCTCTGTACTGTAAGCCAGCCCTAATTAAATGTTTTTCTTTATAAGAGTTGCCATGGTCATGATGTCCCTTTAGAGCAAGAAGAGCCGTAAGACAATAATATATGAGCTATTTTTCTCAATGTTAAGTACTATTGGTGTCTTCTTGACATATAATTCAAATCCAAGGCCAAACAAATGCTCGTGTATTGACAAAGAAGACCTCAGTGTAGGCCCACTGTGTCGGTTTATTTCATTTTCCTAATTGTAAGTTTTATTATTTATCTACCCGGTACTTATTCACTTAGGATACTATAGAATTAATTCCTGACTCAAAGTACCTTCTGCTTTCCCACATCCCCACAATTCCACTGTCTTATAGTTCAGGCAACTGATACCTAATTCCTATGAGAACTTCATTTGCTGATTTCTATTTCATACCTGCCCAATGTCATTGCACAACTGTTCATACAGATACTATTTTCTACTTGACACTGTCTAATCAAGCCCTTTACTGACAAGTCGGTCAAGTTGTTTAGATTAGATAGGAGAACTATTGTAAAAGTAACCCCAGTCCACATAGCTGTTCAGTGTAAGCATTTGTGATCAGTTGCCCTTCCAAGTAGCTCTCCACAGAGCCCAAACAAGTCCCAGAGTCTATCCCTTCCCACTTCCTGAGAGTCCAGACATAGCACTCACAGTTCTCTTTAGCACCATGTCTGCCCATGTGCCGCCGTGCTTCCTGCCATGATGACAATGGACTAAACCTCTGTGACTATAAGCCAGCTCCAAACAAATGCTTTTCTTTATACAACTCGTTGTGGCCACAGTGTGTCTTCAAAGCAATAGAACACTGGCTAAGACACCAGGGATATTAAAATCTTTGGATGCTCAAGTCCCTTATACAAAACGAAGTTGTGTTTGAACCTAATGTATGCACATCCTCCTATATGCTTTAAAGCATCCTAATTAAAATTAATAAATTATATTAATTTATATTAATTATTATAAAAAAGACATCTACAGTATAAATGGTATGTAAATAATATTTATACATGCTTTAGGGAATGTCAAACTACATTTGAGCACAGAAACAATTTTTAATACCAAATATTTTAAATACAAGGTTAGTTGAATTTCCAGGCTTAATTCGATTTGTATCCTTATCTGGCCATCACTAATCAATTTCAAGTAATTACAGACCTCTTAGAAGGTACCAGGCACAGGCTGGGTCCTAGCCACTGAGCTCTAGAGACAAGTTTTCCCCTCTTGGTCCTCAAGCAATGTATTTCCTGTACTGTTGTTGTTTTCACTTTACATCCCAGTCATAGCCCCTTTTCTCCTCCTCTTCCAGTCCCACCATCCCTCCCCCATCCTCTATGCCCCTCCCCTATTCCTTGGAAAAGGGGAATCCCCCTACCCCCACCGCTGCTCATCAAGACACATCAGGACTGAGTCTGTCCTCTTCCCCTGTGGCCTGGAAGGAAGTCACAGCAGGAAGAAGTGATAAAAAAAAAAAATCAGGCAATAGAGTCCATGTCAGAGACAGCTTCTGCTTAGCTTATTAATGGACACACATGACACCTGAGCTGCCCATCAGCTACATCTATGTAGAGGCCCTAGGTCCAGTCCAGGCGTGGTCATTGGTCAGTGTTTCAAACTCCACAAGCCCCTCTTGGCCCTGGTTAGTTGGATCTGTTGGTCTTCTTGTGGAGCTCTTCTCTCATCTAGGTCTTTTTATCCTTCCCCATACTTTCCCACTAGATTTCCTATGCTTTGCCCAGTGTTTGGCTATGAGTCTCAGCATCTGTTTTGAAGTGCTACTGGGTGAAGCCTCCCAGAGGACAGCTCTGATAGGCTCCTGTCTGCAAGCATAGTAGAGTATCACTGATAGTGTCAGGGATTGGCTCTCTTTCTCTCTTTCTCTTGGGTTGGGCCAGACATTAGGTGGACATTCAATCTCAGCCCTATCAGTCCTATCTTTACCCTTTCACTTCTTGAATTCAGGGTAAGCTTTGGATCAAGGTTTTTAGGCACGGGTTGGTGTTCTCCTCCCTCCCCTAGAGGTCTTGTCTAGTTACAGGGTGTCCTCTTTGGTCTCCATGGCTTATGCTACTAGGAGTCTCAGCCATAGTTCCCCTCATATCCTCCCAGAAGCCTATTGGGTGGGGGCATCTCTATTTCCTACACTTTTAAGTACAAACTGTGACACCCCGCAAATTTCTCCATCCCTCTTCATCCATCCCTTACCTCCTTAGCCTCTCTCCTCCACTACGCTGACCTCACTCTCTTCCTTTCGCTAGAGCCAAAGATCAGAGCTACTTCCTGACGGCAGATATGAATACAGACCACCTCATATTGTTGAGTTGTGATTTCATTTATCAGTTCATTTCTGAGCTTCACTAACCAAATTTCGTCCCAGAAGAATTGCCTTTACTTCTTTGAGTTTCCAGGTTGTTATCGGGAGATATACAAAGGAGCCATTGGGAATAGCAGCTGTACATTCGATGTAAAGCTGTAAATGTAGGTCTACTGCTCAACATCTTTATAAGGTCAGCTGATACATTCTTCTGAAAGTGAGTTTGAGAAAACGTCACTTTTTCTTTTTAAAAATATCATAACACTTCCTTCCAAGGGTGATGGGAATGATCTAATCACAATTTGCCTTTTGCCTGAAATTTTCTGGATTCTGAGCAGTGCTCTCTCTCATTTACTGTTTGCCTTTTCTTTTTCTGGGCTGTGATTCTTAAAAAACAACTCAGTGACATATATATTAACATCTCTCAATTTATATGTTGGTTAGATTCCTGGAAAGTGGCAAGTGATTCAGAAACTCTGAGATCAATGGAAATTTTGCATAATAAAAAGGATATATATATTCTGGTAGCTTTAAGAATGAAGATTCTGCCCTATTTTTTTTCTATATAACATCAAATTGAACTGCAAATAGTTTATGTAAATATGTGAATATATAAAAATGTTTGTTCATGAACAGAGACAATATACACACTTTGTAGTAAATCTACAATAGACAAGGTATATGAAAACACTGGCAAGTCTTGTATTACCAAGTATTAAAGACAAAAGTGAAACCTTGATCCCGGTATGGTCACCAGCTCACATTTACAGGTATCAGAGAGCTTAAATATATACCTCTAGGATCAGCCTTTTTCCATCTCTTTATCTGCAAGGAGATTCATAACAAATACCTGTGTATTTAAAAGTCTATGATTATTTTTCCTTGTTAACTTTTACATTTGTAAATAAATGCCATGATATTTCCATATGGACACCCACACACTACACACACACACAGACACACACAGACACACACAGACACACACACACACAGACACACACAGACACACACACGCACACGTTCAAGCTAGTATTTGCCTATGGAGTGATTTCTAAACACTAAGAAAATTGTGAACCTAATAATTACTGGTGGCTGATACTAACCATAATGAAAACTGTTCACACCACAGAAATCAGCACACTGTAAAGCAGCAGCCCCCATTCCTCTGTTCCTCCCCAGAACTACCAGCTTTGGGGGGCAAACTGGTTGTTGCTTAGCAAATGGCAAAAAGTAATTAGTACAGCCATTTTAGGACATTTCAATTTAGGAATGTACTCAAATAGCAGCTATTTAAAAACAAATATTTTGAAGGCAATGCTGAAGAGATTGGACCTTGCATGTATATGTTTTCAAACAGTATTATTTTTAATATTGTCTGTGGTGTTAACTCTTTGATTTATATTTTTAAAAAATACCAGTGAAGCTTTGAATTAGTCCAAGAGTTCTATACACATCTGAACCATGTTTCGGTTAAGGCAACTGGCTATACTGTTTGTAATGCTTTGATGATCACTATACAGTATTGTGTTTTGCACTGGAAGGTCCCTCAAAGACTTTTGTGTTAAGCCATGGTCCTGGGCATGTTAAAAGGTTCAGCCAATAGAGCCTTTGCAGCATAGCCTGGCAACCTGAGTTGCAGCTTATGAACCCACTCAGGTAAAGGTTGAAGGGGAGAACTGACTCCACAAAGTTGTCATCTGACCTCCATGTGCAAACCATATTCCCTAGCATGTCTGTCTGCATACTGTAGCTTTTCTTTTTTACCACTGCTTTTTCTCCTTGACTTTTACATTGGTCTAAATTTTGTCATTTTATGATTATCTTCTATTAAAATTTTGTAAATACCCTAAGATTTATTAAGCTAGTAATATGTGTGTGTGTGTGTGTGTGTGTGTGTGTGTGTGTGTGTGTGTAGTTTTTCATCATTTCCATAATTTTAATAGTGAATAGAAAAAGGTTTTTCTACTTGTTAGTTATTTTTATTTCTTCACTTTATAGTTTTATTGATTATTTTGTTCACATCCTATGATTTATGTCTACTGAAAGGTCACCTATTTTTTTGCATATTTATTTTAACTACAAATAATTATCATTTGTGAAAATTTATAAAATTTCAAATTATAAAATTTCATAATTACATATAACTTTCAGTTTGTTATTTGTCTTTTAAATGTTTATATTGCTTTCTGCTTTAGAGAAATTGATGAATCTTTTAGCTAGTCAAGCTGTTACATGCTTGTAATACTAATGTTCTGAAGGCTAAGGATGGAAGATAGCAAGTTTGACACTGGGTTAAATAGTATGGCACTGACAGAGAAACCACACCCAGGAAATCTCAATAATATGGTTGCTTCAATAAGACCTGAGCAGTGAAAACATCAGTTGACATGGCAACATAGAAAGAAAAGCATAGCTCTACTCCTGGATGAATGACAGGCAATTAATGACTGCTGAGAGACAAAGAATTCATCTTCCTCAGAGGCAAGGCCCTAAATGGTTATCCAGTACCAAGTAGTCAGCCCTAAAAACACAGAGAAGCAATACTAAAGGAAAGCCACAGGCTGTGATTATGTATTTATTGTTTATATATGTAATGATAATAAAAAATAGGCCATTAATTTCAAAAGTGGCAAGGGGACACAAGGGTTGGAGGAAGGAAAGGAAAGATGGTAAATGACGTAATCATGTTTTTTTCTAATTTTTTTATTAATTTATTCTTGTTACATCTCAATGGTTATCCCATCCCTTGTATCCTCCCATTCTTCCCCCCTCTCCCATTTTCCACTTATTCCCCTCCCCTATGACCGTTCCTGAGGGGGATTACCTCCCCCTGTATATGCTCATAGGGTATCAAGTCTCTTCTCAGTAACCTGCTGTCCTTCCTCTGAGTGCCACCAGGTCTCCCCCTCCAGGGGACATGGTCAAATGTGAGGCACCAGAGTACGTGAGAAAGTCGTATCCCACTCTCCACTCAACTGTGGAGACTGGTGGCTAGATCTGGGTAGGGGTTTAAAGTTTACCACCTGTATTGTCCTTGGCTGGTGCCTTAGTTTGAGCGGGACCCCTGGGCCGAAATCTGCCTATCATAATGTTCTACTTGTAGGTTTCTAGAACCCTCTGGATCCTTCTACTTTGCTATTCTCCCATGCTTCTCTCATCCAGAGTCTCAATGGGACGTCCTCCCCTCTCATGTTTTATCCATATAAAAAGGAAGAATAGAAAATTAATTAAAAATACAAGTAATCAAAAAGCCAAAATTCTCTTACTTTTTAGGCATGATTTTTCCTCTGGGATGTAATTTTTAAAGATCTTTTAATAGTCCAGCACCACAGAGATATTAACCTAATTGCTTTGAATTGGTGCTTTATACGTGTAACTGAAGAGTTTTGAGGTTCATTTGAAATAATTTTAAGATATCTTACTATTTTACCAGTCATTGATTCACAGCTTCACTTGCGGCCACTGGTTTGATACACCGTGCTCATTATGTTTCAGTTCCCGTTCTTGGCCTTCAGTTCTGTTCATTTGCATTTCTCCATCTCATTTGCAATGGGTACCATCCTACAGCAAAAATTTGCAATTTCTGATTAGCTTCAGAATCTACCAATGGTGTGTCCGCTCCTTATTCTCTAAAATCGCCAGGCATTTTCCTCCTTCTATTTTCTGTATTAATTTGAGAATTAAGTCCTTCTCAACACACACACACACACACACACACACACACACACACACACACGCATTCACATCCCAATTTCATAATAAAAATTGTATTACATTGTAAATTTAGATGACTAGTAACATAAACATTTGTACACCTGAGAGAAATAAAAAGATACTGTCTTCTATCACTTACTCCAAGATTGGCAGAGGTGAAGCACATTATTTAGTTCTGTCTGTTAAAGCAATTTCAGTACAACCAAAATTGGGTGGTCACCATCAAGCAGCATGGCAGGAGCTGAGGGAAGGAATGCAGACATATGTGTATATTTACCCCCCCAAACACTGGAACAAACCTGTACTTTGAGGGAAATAATTATGCTAACGGGAAAAAACATTTTTGTAGAGAGTGAATAACACAGTACTCACATTTCTGCTATCATAATCTGAGAATATAATAATTGGGGTTATTTCCCAAAACCTTAAGAAGTGTTTTCTTTTGTTTTTTTTTAAATATTTTATTAATTTATTCAAACTACATCTCAATGGTTATTTCATCCTTTGTATCCTCCCATTCCTCCCTCCCTCTCATTTTCCCCTTACTCCCCTCCCCTATGACTATGACTGAGGGGGACTTCCTCCCCCTATATATGCTCATAGGGTATCAAGTCTGAGGAACACTCCTTCATTGCTTGTGGGAATGCAAACTAGTGCAACCACTTTGGAAATCTATCTGGAACTATCTCCGAAAACTGGGAATAGGGCCTCCTCAAGACACAGCTTTTCCACTCCTTGGAATATACCCAGAAGATGCTCCAGCACACAACAAGAAAATTTGCTCAACCATGTTCATAGCAGCCTTATTCATAATCGCCAGAACATGGAAACAGCCTAAGTGTCCATCAGTAGAAGAATGGATAAAGAAACTGTGGTACATTTACACTATGGAATACTACTCAGCTATCAAAAACAAGGAATTCCCAAATTTTGTAGACAAATGGATTGAACTAGAAATGATCATAATAAGTGAGTTAACCCAGAAGCAAAAAGAGTTAAATGGTATATACTCACTTATATCGAGACACTAGCCCAAGGGGCGTGTCCCATGAAAGTTTTCATTTACCAGGAAACTGGGACAGAGGGGAGGACATCCTACTCAGACTCTAGGTGAGAAAAGCATGGGAGGATGGGGAAATAGAAGGATCCAGAGGGTCCTAGAAACCTACAAGAAGAAGTGTTTTCTAATTTCTAAACTAAGACAGAAGCTATATTGAGGCCTACTAATTCATATTTTGTTCAGTTTATTATATTTGTGTACAAATATACATATTTTCATAATAACAATCAAACTAAAAATCATTAAATGTTAACATTTGAATGTTATTATTCATTATTTTATAATGCAGTCAAATACAATATAGTTTGGATGTGTGAATGTGTGTACATGTGTGTGCATGTGTTCACATATACATGTGTGAATATGTGTGTGCATATTTGCATTAATATGAGTATGTGTGTGCAAGTGTGTATGCATATGTGCATGTGTTTGTGTGCGTTCATATCTGTTTGAGTTATGTACATGCATGTATGATTGTGTATGGCATTTTCATGTGTTTATTCATGTGTATGTACATTAATGTATTGTGTGTTTGTGTGAATGTGTGTGTATCTGTCTGCATATGTGCATTTGTGTTCATGTGTGCATGCGTACTCACATGTGTGTTTATACCTCATCTGGGAAATTTTTCCCGCCTCTCTGAAGAATTCAGAGACTGGCTTAATTAGGGCACTCTTTTGTTATGATCTCACATAAATGGTGATTATAATTGGCATGTGATTAATAATGGATAGCAAAAAGTAACCAATACAATATTTCTGCTTAAATCTGGGGTCTTTTATTTGAAGATGTGGGTATTTCCCTTCGGTTAGGTGCTGTAAAGCAACAAACCCTTAAGGTCATGTGAATGGTCCATTTAAAAGTATAATTTCATAAATGTAATGGTTATATTTCTCATTGCTACAACAAAATAGCTGAGCAAAGCAACTGGAGGAAGGGTTTGTTTAGGAGGCCATCTCTGGGGCAAATGTGGTGGCAAGAATGTGAGGCAGCTAGTCAGGCAGAATCCATAGCCAGAAAGAAGCAAGTAGTGAATGGCTCTGCTCAGCTCGCACTCTGCCCTAGGTTGGTGCCACTCATGACTAAGGTAACTCTTCCTGTCAGCGGAGACCGACAGAGGTGCAGCTCCACACTGTCACTTGCAGCAGCTGTAGGAGCTCCCTTAGCCTTGTAATGACCTTGTCTGGGGCAAACCCAAGATGTGTAGTTTAATGCAGAAAAGGATTTCAGGACTAGGCAGGATGAAGCAGGGCCTATATTTTGTTTTTTAATAATAAGAACTGTTCATGAATAAAAGTGCGAATGTGGGCTTCTTAAGAGTTGCAGTTTGTTAAAGAAGATTTTTTTTTAACCAACACTTTAAGCTTGAGATATAAGCAAAAGAAAGATGCTCAGCATAAGAATGTGACGTAGCCAAGAATGAGTATAAACTTCCCAAGAGAGAGCGGCTACCAAGTGCTTTAGTAGTCACCATCTATATCACTTTTATCATAATTGTTATTTATTATAATTTATTCACATTACATATATCACTTTTTGTACATATCTAGTAAGTTCTAAAATGTTTCCAAGAAATCTCTTTTTTTCTTTTCTTTTTTTTTCTTCTTTCGGATAAGTGAAATTAAAGTTTGGAAGAGACTTAGAAAGGATAGATGGTAAAAGGATAGATGCAAAAGTGGGTTTGGGCACACTCTTTTATTGCAAAGGAAGTTTTTTCTGATAAGATCCTTAGATAATTGCAAGTTTTCACAAAGAAAAGAAAAAGGCCTCAAGAAGTCTTTCTACCATAATTGTGAAATAATTTCTGATTCTCAGATTGTGAAATATTTCTTCAAGATTCCTGGATTAGAGGCTCCTTTTTCCTCCCTATGTCCATGATTCTTTCTGTCCATCTACCTGCTTTATTTTTACCTTGATTAACCCATTCTAGAAATCTTATTACAGCTATGTCCAGAGGTTTGTCTCCTAAGTTGGTCGAGATCCTGTCAAGTTAGCAATCAAAGTTAACTAAAAACAAATGAAAAGTCAGGCTCAGTGAAACATGGGTGATGGAAATTGTCCCTCAAGATCTCAGAGGTTCAGTTTCTCTTTCTGTAAGGAGATCCTGTAATACAATTGTTTATTTTTAAAGCATAATAATCTATTCTACAGAAGAGCAAAAGTATGCATAAATATTATAATAAGACTACTATGTAACATTAGCAAAAATGTTGGAAAGGATGGGAAACTGAGTCCTGAATTCTCCTGAGAAGCTTTTGCATAGAATGTCAGCATCAAAAGATAAACTGAACTTGTAGAGCTCAAAATTGATTCTGCTAGGATCCAGTTATAAAACAAAGGGGAAAAAAGACTCTGCTTCAGGCTTAATCTTTAGTAAGTATAAGGTAAACTATCATCCCTTGAAGATTCACAGACCGGACATAGGTTGGAGAAACACCTCAGTAGTAGAATATTTGCTGAACATGTGCAAGGGTTTGAATTCTTTCCCTTAGCACAAGTTTTAAAAGGTCATGAGCATATAACATCATTGTCTTTAACAAAAATCATAGAAGAACTGTGTCTAGAAATGTCTAGAAGTTATTCAATATTCTATAAAACCAAGATTGTATGAATTCTCTCAGAAAGGAAACTGGGTGAGCAATTTGTTCCGAACTGAAACATTCCATCCTACAGAAGGCCTCTCATTAAACTCAGAAGGTTAACAAAATTGACAACTCTAAGGATGTAAGTTACTCACAAGGCCCAGAAAGTCCATGAAAGTTACAGGATCTACCAGGCTCTTCTGGTTATATAATCAGTAATAGTTACTAAGAGAAGAAAGGGACCCTCTAACCTGTTCAGCTGTTTGCAAATTATTCAGAAGGCTACAGAGACACAGTTTTTATGAGGCCTCACCAATGGTGATGAACTTTATAGTGGCATAGCTACTGAGTAATTCGTACATCTTTAAGTAACCCCTCAACCACACTCCCACAAGCAACCTCAGTGAATGTATTGGTTTGCCATGTTGGGCTTTGATGGTGTAGTTATTTTGATTTGTTTTCAGCTCCCATATGAAGTAAACATTTTATTTGCATCTTCCAGAATAAATTAGCACAACAATGAGGTGAAGGATTCATCAATTAATTTGACTACATAACTTCCCAATATATATTCCAATGTATACCTTAAACATATACATTTTTATAAACCAGACTAAAAAGCAAGTTATTTTTTTTAAGTTTGACAGAATAAAAATAGAAGGGAGGAAAATAGGAAAATTTGGACTTTCTACTTTGAACAATTACAAGAAATTTCCATAATCATCTATAAAATTGTAAATAAATTAATTGAGACAGTAAGAAATTAAAGTCTCTAACACTAAAGATCTCTGAAAATGCCATGTGCTAACCTAGGACCATAGAAGCTTCTATAAATAAATACATACACAAAAGTAGTTTAAATGGAATTACCCCAAAATATTAAGATAATGTATTTCCCCCAGACTCCACTGGCTATCAAACAAAAGCCCAACCTTTGAGGAGGGAGAGTGAACATAATCAATACTCATTGTTTGAAAATCTCAGAAAAGAACTAATAGTAATAGTTATCAGTGCCAGGTATAAGTTACCTCTTTTCTACTTGCTGCTCAGTGGAGTTCCATAAACCTCCCCTCAAACATGATAGGCTATTGATAATGACCTTAGTTATCCTCCAGAGCTTGATAGTGAGACCATATTGCTGAAGATACCACATACCTGAGTCACAGGACGTGGAGAAATCAAGCTAGTATCAACCTGGACACACTTCATTCCTCCTTCTGGAAGATGCTATGCAGAGGAAGAAAGTAATCATCAGTCCTACTCATAGGTGATCTCTTGATGCCGCAATGATGACCAACTGGAAACATATGCCCACTGGTGCAATAAATGGTAGCAATGTTATGGGAGTAACCAAGTACTTTTGGCATGTCTTTAAAGCATTTCCCATAAAATCGGCCCCATGCCTGGTCTTGTTAACTGTGCCAAAAATATGTGGCTGGCTAGATAACAGGCCTCAAGTGAGACTCTGGTACTGTTGTTCTGCTGAAAGTACTTAGCAATAAGCTGCCTCCTGTTCTAATCTTTATTATGTCTATAGATGCGCATATCTCTCAACCTTCATCAGAGAAGCATTGTTTTGCAATAGATAGTGATTGACGCAGATACTAACAACCAGTAAACATGCAGCGAATAAAAGAAAAATGCATTACTAAGCTCTAAAGATCATTGTATAAGAGTGAGTGAAAAGATTAAGGGCCAGAGAAAGAGATGATCTGCGACAAAAGACTATTGTCTGGATCTGACAGTGTAGCATATTGATTGACAACATTTGGGACTGCATCCACAAGACTTGCACAAGACCAAGCCAACCAAAATCAAGAAAGGAGGTCTTACGAAGCCCAACCCCGCCTGAGGAATTATTGGCAATTGATAAATACTAGGAGAGAGTTAATATTCTTCAGATGGTCCCACACTCACACATATATACAAAAATAAATAAACTCAGTGGGCAACAAGCTAGCAAAGACAGAAGGAAAGAAAGAACATAGATCTGAGAAGGAAAAGTGAGAAAGGGACATGAATGAATTGGAAGGGAATCAGTTGTGGTGGATTTCTTCTAAAGACACATGCATGTGTAGATATTAAGTAAAATATTTAATCAAAAAAAAAAACCATATACTTCAAAAAAGGAATTAAATCTCATTTTGTTCATCCAGATCCTCTTTTTCCGTCTCACTGCCTTTTACAAAAGCAATACATTTTCACAGTTCAAAATATACTACTTATCACTTTTGTAAAAAAAAATTCCTTAATACATAGACAAATGTGTAAATATATGCTTTTAAGCATACAGGAAACTATCTTATGTTGGCTACCCTGCATTTCATTTCTACACTTAATATATCATTGGAATCATTTCAAGTTAATTCTTAAAAGAAGGTGCATTCTTTTAATTATTGTTTAGCACTTTACAACACATATATAAGTCACTGATAATTGAAACATTCATTACCTTACTGAGAGAATCTTAGAAAATTTCCATTTGGATGCTTAAAACACTTTTTGAATTATCTATCACCCTTTTACATGCATATTTTTGCATGCATGAGTTTCCTATAAATTAGAAGTGCTGACTATAAATATATGCTTTCATAGACATAAATTTCTTTCAGAAATGTTATGCTTACTGACAACAACATGACAAGTGTGAGTATATGTTTTTCCTCACATTTAATAAATCTTAGGTATTATCAATACATTTGTTTTTGTTAATCTTAAGGTTAAATATATTTTCCATTTTTACTTAAACTTTTAACTTGATAATGTTTAATGTTTATTGGTTTATTTTTCTATGACATGATAATTTATTTTAATTCTGTTTTTGTTGTTATAAGTTAAAGAAAACCATTTGCTCTAATTGTAAAATTACAATTTACAAAAAAGTTTTCTTGCTATGCATATTGAACACAAGGTCTCACATAAACTAAGCAAGTAATCATTGCTCTGCATCCCTAACAAAAACATTTATGAAATATTTTACCACTCATACTGATAAAGAGTAAACTATGGCACCAGCCAAAGACAATATGTGCAGTAAACTTCGAACGCCTACCCAGATCTAGCCAATGGACAGGACATTCTTCACAGCTGAGTGGAGAATGGGGTCTGACTTTCACATGAACTCTGGTGCTCCATATTTGACCACGTCCTCTAGATGGGGAAGTCTGGTGGCACTCAGAAAAGGGATAGCAGGCTACCAAGAAGAGACTTGATACCTTGTGAGCATATACAGGGGGAAGGGGTCCCCCTCAGTCACAGTCATAGGGGAGGGGAGTAAGGGAAAAATGGGAGGGAGGGAAGAATGGGGGGATACAAGGGATGGGGTAACAAATAAGATGTAATATGAATAAATTAATAAAATATATTAAAAAAGAATAAACTCACTATTCCCTTTTCTTGTTATACTGTATAGGTATATGGTTATATTAATTCATGCAGGTCAACCTAACACAATATGCATCACATTAGAAGTATGATGCCTTTAATGCATTCACCATCTCATGTCACTCCCTAGGGATTGAATTATGAAAATAATAGCATCAGTGGACATCTGTTGCTGCTGACTGCAGTAGATAGGTTCTTCCTTACCCATAATGAATTCTAAAGATGGCTGTAGTTTATGTACTATGTACTCATAATAATGCAATGGCAGCTCCTTTTGACACTCTCTGCAAACTACAGAGACTGGAAGCCTGAGACGTTTCTTAAAAGCTTTTGCCCAAGAGCTTCTAGTTTTGATTTCACTGAGAACACTTTTGTGGTGGAAATGGATGGGGAATCATTCAGTAATAGAGAGCAGGGCCCTGGCAGATTTGAGGTTTTGTAGCAATCCCTGGTTTCCCTCTGGAGTCAACTAATTCAATGCAACAGTCAGCTTTCACCAGCAGCATTGACTTCCTGCAGGGCCTCATTAGAAAGTTTGCAGGAACTTCCTCATTTCCTGGAAACTGTAGAAGTCATGAAATCCAATAGGAGACTTTCTACAGCGTTCAGCTTCCCTGTCCTGTAAACTATTGTGTTTCTTGAATTTTCAGTGGGAAAGGTACCGCAAAGTGTTTACTTCAGTTTTGAAAACAACCAATTTCCTATATTAAGTTTCAGTGTTAAATATCTGCAAATAGGTTTTGCTTCCCTAGCAGACATGACTTTTTAAAAATATTGGTCAGAAAGAAATATTAAATTCTGCCAAGGGATTTTTTTTGCTTCCTTGATAATGACATTTTACTGTTTAATAAGTTACATTCATACATTTCCTGATGCTGAACTCTTCTTGTGTTTCTGGTCAATACTAATTGAGCACTTGTGCTCAATAAAAATTATTTCATGATGATGTATTATTCTTTTAAAATGTTTCATAACTTAAATTATAGTTTATTTATTGTTATTATTTATTCATAAATAAATCTATGGGTATTTATTATTACTCTTTAAAGAATTTTTGACAAAAAATTATTAAATTTATACAACACATTGTAATATTGTCTTTTTTTCAATACTTTGAAACAATATTACTTAAAGATTTTTTTAAAACACATCTTCAATTTTTCTACTTATTAGAACACTCAGTTTTGTTCTTCGGGGTTTTGGTTTTACTTTTGCTTTTGTTTTACTTCTCCTTGGGTCAGTTTTGAGTACTTACATACACCATAAAGTAAATAATGTGGGGACATTGTCTCTTACATGGCCAAGTAAAATACAATTTTTGAACTTTTGTAATTTTTTCTCATGGCAATGATATTTTTTCAGTTACTTTATGGTACTAGTTTTTAGGAAGCTGCTTATGCTTAGTTGTAATTTTTTACTTATTTTATAGTCTATTGAGAAAGATCTGCTTTTGCTTTTACTTAGTCTACAATTATATGTTTTATTTTATTAATTCTGCTTGAATCTCAATAATTTATAATGATGTAGTTTATTGCATTCACTACTACCAAATTACTTTCTTTGTTCACTTATTTTAATTTTTTAATATCTAGTAAATGCAATTAACCGCTTAAGGCAATAGAAACCAATGCTGTCTGTCTTCACCATTAGGGATCTATTGAAAGACTGTCAGTGGATAATACTAAGTAAGTAGGCTAAGACTCCTAATGGATGAAATAAAAATTTCCCCATCTGAGAATGGAATATTTAAATGTGTTTTAGAAGAATAAAGTGGGGCTGAAGGGGAAAGAGAGCTGGCTTAGTGGTCAAGAGCACTTGATGCTCTTGCAAAGGACCCAGTTCAGTTCCCAACACCCATATGATAGCTCATAATCATCTGTAAATCCAGTTCCAGGAAATAGCTGACATCTTCTTCTGGTCTCTGTGGGAATCAGGCATACACATGACATGTGTATATGCTTACATGCAAACATTCATACATAAAAATAAAGAATAGATAAATCCCATTTTAAAGGTGCTGGAGTACCAACATATAGACTATATGTTTCTGTTTTAGTTTTCTCAACACAGATGGAGGTCCAAAGAGTAACCTCCTTTATTTGGTTGATACCAGGAATCAATATGTTTTTATATTCAAAAAGTCTGCAGAACTGTTCTTGAAACATGCAAAAAATAGTACTGAAAAGGTGCAAAATTGTATAGTGCCTTCCATCAGAAAATTCATTTCCATCTATCATCCAGAACCAACCACATTTCTACTCTACATATTTCTTGGGCTCAATATCCAAGTTAGTGTATATCTAAAAGTAGGATATTTACTTTCTGGGAAAAGATGTGTCTAGTGAATATCTTTGTGTTAGCTATTCTTGGTTGTCCACTCGATTGTATCTGGAATTAACTAAAATCCAAAGATGGGGGAGCAGCCTTGTGAGGGGTTATTTGCTTAATTTGAGGTGGAAAGCTCTACTTCTAATCTGGATTTTAAGATAGGAAGACGCACTTTACATCCAGATCTTTTGAGCTGTGGAAATCCGCTTCTAGTCTGGGCCATGCCTTCTACTAGAAGCTTATAGAAGGACATGGAAGAAGGAAGCTTTTGCTCTTTGCCTGCTTGCTCTCACCTACCTAGCATGCCCACTCCTTCACTTTCATTATAGCTTACTTCTTCAGAACTCAAGTGTGTGTTGAAGACCAGCTGATACATACAACTTCACCGACTGAACAACTACTGGATTCATAGGCACCTACACTGGATTAGCTGGACCAAAGTCTCTAAGTCCTTCCAATAGCTCCCCTTTCTATGCCTATCCCTTCTATAGGTTCTGTTACTCTGAAGAACCTAACTAATACAATCTTGAAGATGTGGACCACAAAATAGGAGAACCAGAAATAAGGGTTAGTCATTCAAAATGATATCTCTTATCTAAGTCTACTCTTTGACAGTTCTGCGCAAGTATATAGTAGATTTTATTCTATTTCAGAAGACCCATTGCCCTCTCTCAATGCTCCTACCTCTTTTTCTTTTTTCCAAGATGTGTGCATCTTATTTTCATGTCCTCTTTTATGTGTGGCCTGCTGCATGTAATTAGTGTTACTTGCATAAGCATGGGTGGGAGTTTTTTGTTTGTTTGTTTGTTTGTTTGTTTGTTTTTTACTGGAACTTAGGATAACTTTGAGTAACTACACCACTGAAGAAAATTATATTTTTTCTTCAGCAACTACATACTGCCTCTATTCATCTTCTGTCTGTGACAACAAAATGTTGATAAGAACAACCTTATCTTATGCTGGTACCCAGAGCTTCAATGTACTCATTAGTGCAAGGAACATGTTGTTTCCCGAAGATGTCTTTGGGCAGCATATTCCTTTATTATTGGCTCTTACCTTCTTTCCATTCATGGCCCCCTTAATGTCCTCTGACCTTTGGAGGACCATTTAAGCCAAAAACATCAACATCAACTATAAGAATACCTTTGACAAGTCACAAGTCTCTATTTTAATTGATGCCACCATTAAAGCTTCCCTTTTGAAGGCTGAGACTAGCACTAATCTATGAGAATTTAGAAGTCACTTTAATAACACATGTCCACGAAATAACATCTTTAAAGTCCTGGACATTATTATTCTATGTCAGATGAGATATTTACCACAGAGATCTGGACTGCTTGGATCAAAATGTATGAAGGGTTTGTTGAAAAACCATTTGTGTACCAATATTTACCCTATGGATACTGAACAGAGAGAAGCTCAGAGGCTCTGGGGACTGGAGGCACAGAAATCAGTTATTTATCAATATGTATAATGAGTATTAATAATAAAAATAAATATGTATATCTTTGTAGAGATTCATATCTGCTCTGTTTATACCTCACTAAGACCTCTACTTTCTTATTTCCTATTCTAGATCATCACATAGAACACTTTTACTTGCAGGAGGGTTTCTGTATCTCTCTCTCTCTCTCTCTCTCTCTCTCTCTCTCTCTCTCTCTCTCTCTCTCTCTCTCTGTACTTGTGGCTCTGGTATTTCCAATTTTCTATCTTTGAAGAATTCATCAAATCTCTAATTATACTAAATTATTTATCTTTTTAGTTTATTATAATTTGAAGTACATGTATTCTTTAATAGACTTACAAATATCTTCCAGTGATTTCTAGTCAGTTGTAGTAAAGGGAAAGACATTTGTCTAATTAATTAGCTTGGTTTATTTCACTGGTTTTTAAATTACACCACTGATTATAGACTTACCTGAGAAAATTTTCCTTCTTCTCCACATAACCAAGGTCAGATGGTCAATGTATTTCAGTTAACTGAGTAAAAGTGCAAATTAATACATTAATATAAGACAGTCACTCTTCTGTTTCTCTGTGAAATAATTTAACTATAAGTATGAAGCACATTTTAAGAGTGTGATGATTATTTATATTAAATAGTATATAATGAAACATCTTTAAAAGTTTAACTCATGCAAATATCGAGGAATAGAGAAAACTTTTAAGCAATAAAATATTTCTAATAGTACTATTATTTTTGAATTAATAGCTGTGCCTTAGAAGGTATAGATTCTGATAGGATTTATATACATATATGAAGGTACATTGTCAAGTGACCATGATCAGTTTTCTCTATTTCTCATTATATGGCTTGACATGAGGTGCATTTGAAATAAAGCTGGCATATAAATGGGAAATCGGCCATGAGATGCTATCAGAAGCTATCCAATGGGAAACATAACGCAGGACACACATGGAGCTTTCCAGGGTTATAGATATGAAGGCAATGAAAGAAAACAAAGGAAGAAATGGAAATTGAGTTGACAGTAGATATGTTTGGTTCCACACTAATAGGTTCTATTAATCATAGCAATCACTCTGAAATGGAATTCTAATCAAACTAACAAAGTAAGTTGACTTGTCACGATGGTCTCCAGATTAAAAGTTTGTGGCTGATACCTAGTTCATAAATAAGAGAAAGAATGGCCTTCATCTTTTTTTTTTAAGATTTATTCATTTATTATTATGTATACAGTATTCTGCCTGCATGTACACCTGCAGGCCAGAAGAGGGCACCACATCTCATTATAGATGGTTGTGAGCCACCATGTGGTTGCTGGGAATTGAACTCAGGACCCCGGGAATGAGCAAGCAGTGCTCTGAACCTCTGAGCCATCTCTCCAGCCCACGGCCTTCATCTTTAACGTGTTCTCCAAACACATCTGGATATAAGTCACAGAAGATGAAGTGCTCATGATCAAACGTGTTACCTCAGTCTTGCACAGCATCTTAGACTTCTGTTTCAAGGAGCTGTGTGTTACTCTCATCTTGCTGCCTCGGGTGGATCTTGCAAGAAGAATGGCTCTTCTCTATGTGTCACCTATCTTTCACTCCATTCAGCCGAGCATGAAAACACGTGGGGTCCTTTCATCTTAGTAAAAAGTAGTCAAAAGAAGATTAAAACTACATCAACTCACAAGTTATAAATTATGTCTAGAAAATGCAGTATAGCTTCTTCCCATACCACTGAAATACTGCTAAGTAATCACATCATTTTCACACTAAATATAGACTCAGCCTGGATTTCTTCTCAAGGCAGCATTCTAGGCTAGGTGTTATGGGCACCCAAGGGAAATGCTATTTGAAATGGTGACTAAAATGTACATACTTTTCGTGATTAAGCAAAACACATCCATATTTTGACCTGTGGTTTATAAAGGGCTTTCATATACTTCAGATCAGTGCTCAGAACGACACCTGGAAAATATTTTCGTCTATGAGGTGATTGAAGTTCAGAGATTAAGAACAGAAGAGACTTGATACCCTATGAGCATATACAGGGGGAGGAAATCCCCCTCAGTCACCTCGGTCACAGTCATAGGGGAGGGGAGTAAGGGGAAAATGGAAGGGAGGGAAGAATGGGAGGATACAAGGGATGGGATAACCATTGAGATGTAACGAGAATAAATTAATTAAAAATTAAAAAAAAAAAAAAAAAGAACACCCAACAAAGAAGGGAGAAGATCTAGCACATGACTGGGAACATGGGGTTTCTTGTTTGTTGGTTTTCTTTTGTTCTTTTGTTCGTTTTAGTTTTATTGCTGTTGTCATTGCTTAATATGTTGTTTTGGTTTGGTTTGGTTTCCTTTTGTTTCATTTACTGAGACAGGATATCACCATGTAACTGTGGTTGGACTGGAAGAAACTCATTTACATAAGACCAGTATGGCCTCAAATGTCCAAAGTTCCAGATGTTTCTGCCTTCCGCTACTGGGATTAAAGGTGTGATGCCCTGCACGTAGAAAGCGTTTGGCTTATAAATCTGGTGCTTCTGATATTTTCGATATAGCATCTGTAAATGCGCGTGCATGTGCGCGCGCGCACGCACACACACACACACACACGCATGCCTGCATGTGACACACACTAAGAAAAGATGAAATGAGAATGGTTATTCAGTACTTTTGCTAAAATAGTAACTGTGGTAACGAGTATGGTGATGGCCATTATCGATGCTACATTTCATGGTGGCACTATTGCTGTGTCGTCATCCTATATAAAGGTCAATTTTAGATTGTCTAGATTTTTCAGACTCCAGGATTCTTTGAAGATTATACTCAATTCCACAAATTCCTCCAAGCAATTAATTCCTACAATTTATAATTCACTGTGAACCTACAGAGCTGACCCTCTGTTCTTGGCAAAGAGTATCTTAGTTAGTTCTCTCATTCTGACCCCACTGTTATTAGTATAGTAGTTTTATTCTGTAGATGACAAACACAAGGCTCATAATTTACATCATTGTCTAAATTAGTTCAAGCAGGATGGCACTATTAGCTCCAGAGTCTTCTGTTGTCCCTTTAAGCTTTCAGACAAATAAGCCTATCTAAAATAAAGGTCTCACAAATGTCATTCTCGAATTTTCCCAGGTCCCCAAGCATCAAGTCTAAGTCTGTTCTCTTAGCATTTCAGACACCACTTAA